>NC_091877.1:2824788-3138653 GCF_019399895.1 Cardiocondyla obscurior
AGGACGTGAGAAATTTAACGCGCAGTCGCATCAACAGGCTCGTAAAATTCGAATCGGGCACGCGGGCCTTTAAATGAGCAAGAAACGCGACAGACATAAAGGGAGTGAGAACCGGAGGAAAGGACGGAACGAGGAAAAGGGTGAGCGAGGAAGGAAGAGAGAGAAGAAAAGGGGAAGAGAGAGAGAGAGACGGCAAGGGAAGTGACAGGCGAACGTAGTGAGAATGACACACTCGTTTCCATTTGAGCAATTTCAGTGCGACACAAGGCTGAGACGACGCGAGACGAGACGAGACGAGACGAGCCCAGCCACGCCATGCCGCGCCACGCTTGTCTTGCCGTCATGGGGAAGAAGCCGACGAAACGCCAGGAACAAAAGAGATGAGACAGGGCCTGTGGGGTGCGCGAGCTGTCACCTGCATTGTATGTCGCCGGCATGTCTCTCTTCCCCCCTCGTTCCACGTGCGTCATCCGCACCGCCGCCGCTGCCGCCGCCGCCGCAGCTTCTCGGCTAGCTTCGTCTCCTTTTCGTCTCTTGCTCTCGCGAACCGTCCTTCTTCAATGTCTCGTCCTTGCTCCGAGATTCGATGCTCTCTCCACGGGAACGAGGAGAGAAGAACGAGAAGAGGGGACCAGGGGGAGGGGGATACAATAGCCGTCGGCGTCGTCGGTGCGCGCCGCGCCGCAGCACGCCTAATCACCCTCGGGCGGGTGCCTGCTATTGAGATGTTTAATTAACTCCATTGTGATCTTCTCTTTCGGGCTGCGACACACCGCAGCGGTCCGATTATCGTCGAGGACAAGAGCCCCTCCTCCGCCGGAGTTGTATCCCGGAAATTTTTCCGACGCGTTGTCCGGTTAAATCTAACAGGCGCCGCGATTATCGGCGAGAACGAGCGCGCTCGCGAGAACGCAAAGTCACATCGAGAATAATTGTCGTTCGCGAGAATGTAAAAGTATCCAATACGTAATCGGTACGAAATTGTTAAAAAAAAAAATAAAATAAATTAATAACAGCCGGAGGACGTATCGGGAGTAAAGTAACGCTGGTATCAAACGACGTCTCGTCTGGCTTTACAAAAATATTTGCGAATGTTACGGGTTTATTACAGATTTCATCTCGCCGTGTACAATCACATTTCTACGGAAAGATCAAACGGAGACGGCTAATGGTGCGAAATTACGTGCACGTTTTCGTGAACGAACGCGTGATGAGGCTCGTTCTGATAACTCAACGTGTGCTGCATCACCTTTTGCTGCGGGCCAACGGGCAGATTTTTTGGGACGAGGTTTTCCAGCACTGGTTCCTGGTGATACACGACTGGTTGAATCGGCTGGCTCTTCAATTGCTGAACGCCCGACACGACCGGGTACGTCTTGTGAACGATCGGCACCGGGTGCTGCTTGTACACGCTCGGCACGATGGGCTCGCTCTTGTAAATATTCGAGTGCGCTGGGTGTACCTTCAAAACCGACGGCTGCTCTCCGTGGACGTCCTGCGAGACGAACTCCTTTTTGTAGACAGTTGGGACGACGGATTTGTAGACGTCCGGTAGTACGGGCAGTTTTTCGTAAACTGGCACGACTGGCTCTCGTCTAGCTATCGGCACGTCCAGGTCCTTTTTGTAAACAGTCGGCGCAGCTGGTACTTGGTGGACGTTAGAGCGGGCCAACACGTCGTCGTGAAAGACGCTGGCGCCGAATTCCCACTTGACGCCGTTCTCGTAAGAAGATGGCACTCGAAGTATTTGCCCGGCGCCGAGCGCGCAAAGACCGATCAGAACAACGATCTGCTTCATTTGGTCGGAAGGTCCGCTTACTGGGTGCAAAAGACGCCGAGAAACGGTAAGAACGACAGTTGGCGACTGTTCTGTTGATCCACGGATTGGCGTGGTGCTTAAATAGTGCTCGGAGGAACGCGGCGGCATCGTTATTATCGGCAATGGACCAACTTTCATCCTTCCAGATCATTCAGATAAAGAAAAAAAAGCTGACCGTTTCTACTCGGGAAGATTTTTTTTTTTTTTACATTTTATTTTATTAGTCTATTTAATTTTGCAGAAATTCTGGCGATCGATAGAAAAACAAAACGACGTGCTTTTGCAGTGGCGTAGAATTGCGACCTGATCAGATTTAAGAAATGTACTTCTTAAAAATAAAATAGATCTCTTATAATACCGCCTTCAGACTGAGGATCATGAAACGTTAAAAAGATCGTCTCGGTCGCTTGTCATACGACGACGCGATCGCGATATAAGCTCGATGATACGCGCACCTTCGTTTCGCGCGCTAATTACGTTACGAAACGACGCTGTTCGTTAATGAACATCACGTTCGTAAATGACAGGAACGCCAATCGATCACAAAAGTCTAGTCGCCGCGTGGTGCTCCGTTTGTATTTCTCGTAGAAGCGCGCCATTGGACACGAGCGGAGTAGCGAGCTGTAAATTTCGCGCAGACGGTCGTGTCGCGCTAATCCATTCGGCGGCGAATCCAGCAACGACCGGCGCGGCACCGGTCCCGGTATATTTTAAGACCCCGATCCCGGTAGACGTATTATTTCGTGCATTTCGAATGCACGACCGCGCGCTCCGTGCGGGCGCATCGAAATTCGGATACTGGTTCCCCGTCGCCGGGCGCGGGTCGTTTAGATACGAGCGAATCATTTTGTATTCGAAACCCGGAATGCACTTTCGGTCCTCGAGCGTGTTCGCTTTCGTATCCGCTCTATCTTTATTTCGCGTGTTTAGGTGCATCGAACGGCCGCCGATTCGTCCTTCAACCTGCGCGACGCTGAACTGCGAGATCTAAACACGACGCTTATATTCTCGACCTTGTCTCATTAAAAATAAAATAAAAAAATTGAATGTGCAAAATAGTCTCTTTCGACCCGCAGCACGTCGGTCTCGCAGACAAATATTTTTACAGTTTATTATCGAACTAAATTCACGATTGTGGTCTGCGGTACCAGGAAAAATTTTTACATTCGCTATTTTTGCTTATATAAAATGGTACGTGTCGATATAATTGAACAAATTAATAAACGAACAGCTAAGTAACAAGGAACCGGTTTCTCTCACGATTATTAATCGAATTTGTAAGATTTATGCAAAGTTTGTCCGCGCAAAGACAAAAATTTTTATTCTTAAAAAGAAAAGAAAAAAAAAAAAAAGTAATTTACTAATACGTAGCTAAAAACGCCATTCTTATCGCAATCTCGAGTACCGTCCACGTAGATTCAAGCAGCGTGACGCTCGTCTATTTGTAATCATTTATACGACGACATTTGAATTAGAAAAACCTCTTAACTTAAGCACACTGCCACATGTCTGAATACATAATTACGACGTGACGGAATTATTAATTGCATCGAGGTAAACAGAAGAAAAAGAGGGAAAAAGACAGACTGACTCGAAATCAGAGATAATCGCGCGATTTGTATGTATTTTTTTTTTAGTTTCCTTTCACGATTTATCTATGGTGCTTATCAGTGATAGGTTTGATAAACGCAAATACGCGACGGCAACGATAAAATATCGATATAAGCAACCTTGCGAGCGTAGTGTTCTGGCTTGCGTTACGAAAGCCTGTTTCCATCTAATCGACACTCGAACAGAATGCGTAACGAACTAGAAGTATTTCGCTTTTTAATATCGCCCGGTTCAGGGGTAATGAATTATAGACAGGTGCGACGTATGCGCGGCCACCGATATCGAAAATGTGTTGCGAATAATGCAACGATGTGCCACGGAATTTCCCCGCTTTCCTTTCTCCGGACTGTTGCGACACTCGCGCAACCGTGATATGCGCACACGCGTATGATAAACGTTTTTCCGTGGTTATAAAGTGTAAGCGTAAGTAGTCCCATTAATAAGTGGTGCCTTGCGCGTGAAATTGTGTAATAACGTCGGTTGAAAACTTCATATAACACGATTTTATGCTAAATCCTGCATTTATTCATGAGCTTTCAATCTTACTGCTTAAATCCTTGAAAAGTGACGTTTATGTTTTTAATACCTCGAACCTAGTGATAAAATGAATCGAGAAGAAGATCATCTAAACATTTTTTTTTTCTTTTTTTTTTTTTTTCCTCTTTTTTTAAGTCCGTAAACCTCATCGGAATCCCTCGTTCAGAAGACATTAAATGATCCCGGGCTCTTAAAAGATGTGGTAAACATTTTAAGAATTTTTAAAATCGCTTTTCCAATAAGAAGTAATTGATGTTAAGAGTATATTGTGTATATTAAAGTATCGTGGAATGTGTCATGGGAAAACGTATTATTTACACACTGATATAATTAGCGAAATAATAGTGGGTGTGCAAAAAAAAAAAAAAAATAAAAAAAAGAGAAAAAAAAAAGGAAGAAAAAAATAACGTGTGTAACGCAAGTTATACAGGCGATATAATATTAATGCCGTAGATAATCACCAGATCCGAGATATTAATCATTATTATTTACTAGCTACTCGTCACTTACATTCAATTTTCAAGCGATACGCTATTACTCACGGCGTCTGGCCTTCATCTACGCGTCCTCTCTCTTTCCTCCAGCAATATTGTTCCCGGTAATGTTCGCATATTGCGATACGTAGCAAGCGTAACTGTCGGTATTTTGCGATCGTTAAGCGAGTAAATGTATACGTTACGTATATGGCTCCCCCCTGCCCTCCTCCACCCGTTTCTCTCTACGTATGCGCGAAGCATCCAGCTGCCTCGTAAAAAGTCAAACGTATTACGCGTCCGCGCCGCGGCTCCGGCCACGTTGACATTTTGTGTATAAGCACGCAATATAATTAGCGGCCATAACCATAAATAAGATAATTTGCATGTATTTTGTATAATAAAGCTATTTTACGCCGAGGCACGAATCTCGTGCTTTATGGTCGTCGGCGTTATGGGTGTGCGTCCGTGTCTGTGTGCAAAGAAAAAAGAAAAAAAAAAAAAAGAAAAATATCCTCTCTCTTGTTAGATATACCGAGTGCCGGCTGCGGCTTTGACCGCGACGAGTTAAAATCGAGAACGTCGCCGCATTTTCGAACGCTCGCCGACTCGAGATTTATAAACCGCTATTAGCTGAAATCAATTTCTTGCGCCTTAAAGACCCTTTCCTCGCCCCGCGAGGCGCTCGCCGGCCGTGATGCTTATTCGGAGCGATCGATCACGGATGATCTCTGTAAAACGTATCTTCTTTTAAATCGTCGCGCGTTCGTCGCGCACGGTGGTCCACGGGAGAGAAAGACGCGACGCTTCTGGATTATTTAAAGAATTGAAGCCCACCCGCTGAAGGAATACGACATTCATTTTCTCATACATCCCCGGGCGACGTTTTAAGAAAGCTGACGGTAACAGGCCCGGAAGGAGGTCCGAATTAATCACCTTCGTGACGCGGCGACGCAACGTGATGACGAAACGGTGGTCTTCACGACCGAGATGTAACTCAAATATGACATTAGCATAACGAACTCTCGCCGAAGAGGGGTTGCGCGGGGTAAAAGAGGGAACTTAAGACGTCCGCGCAAACGGCTTCATTCGTACGTTTTAGCGGTATCCGATCTCGTCGCTGCGGCGGTTGCAGCGGACGATCGGCTACGTGAGAATAACTGTAATGCGTCGCGCGGCCGAGGATACATAAATTTTCGTTGCGCGGCTAGCAGCGTATAGCTACGCTATTGCGGGACAAGAGAAGCAGAGAGCCATTCGAGCAGTCAGGCTAGCTTCGGCGCGCGGGCCAGGAACAGTTCCTCGCCTAGCATACAAATGAAGAGTATAAACATGTCGTCATTATCTGCCGGATTTATAACGTGGATACACCCAAGCTTGACGCACAGGTGGCTCGACAGTGGTTGCCATTTCGAATCCCCCCGACGCGGCCCGGATAGCCCGACGCTACCGCTGGAACGTCGCGAAGAGTCCCACAAAGGGAATTAATAATAAACCGATAATACGCGGCGATTTAAAATCGCGTTTAAGATAGGAACGTCCCTTTCCCCGTCGGATGAACGTCATAAACGAAATCGTAAAGACCACGCCGGCCATCCGGAGATATTTAATGCCCGATTTCGCTAGGAAATATCATCGTCACCGCACGTGTATCCCTTACACGCGAGTTGTAATAAACATATTTTTTTACGTCTTCGCGTATGCGATCGAGATATCAGTTAGCTCCGACACTAGCGGACAGATTTTGCCGGTAACAGGTCTCGGCGATCGTGAATTTAGCACGAGATAAATTCTCCCCGCCGAGAAAGTAACGCCATAAAATCTTAGACCCGATAAATTTCCATGAAATAAAAGAGGTATGTGCAAACGGCGCGTGAGAAGGAGAGAACGGCATAATACTGCCATATTGATCGCACGGTGAAATGCCTGAAAACTGAAATACATCCACCGCTCAAGTGGGATATTGCGTAATTTCCAGTGCGGGCTCGCGGTGATAAAAAAAGTGGCACTTGATATTTGCAATTGAAATCGACAACATCGGCAAAATGGAAGCCGCGGTAACTATTTGCCGGGGCTGTTGAAACGGCGAGCCCCGGCGGGCGTGCAAAATTTTTAATGTAATTTACTTTCGCGCCATGACGTAAGCATCCTACTGGTATCGACATTTCCACGAGTGGGCGAAAAGAGAAATTTGTGTGAGTGTCGAATGCAGTATTATATGGCCGTGGCAATTTACTGCGCGCCGTTACATACTATTTACCGCACAATTTACTACGCGCGTTACAGCGCAACGTTACAAGAAAGGCAACATATGTACGTCGTTATATTTTCTCGGCTAATAATTTACGCGCATCCACGGAAACTCGATTTAAACACTTATTTTCGGCCCGGCGCACACGTCGCGGGCACTTTCGCGCGTATCGCGGGATAATTTATAGGAGCGCTAACGAGTCGCGGGTCTCGCGTGAGAAAGGATCTCGCGCCGCGGCTTTTGGCTTCAAATTCTTTTTTTATTTTTCTTTTTTTTTTTTTTTTATCTTCCCCGCGGCATCTCCCAATTACGGACGTGCCCGTCTTCCGCGCGCTTGCCGCGCCCGCTTGTAATAAATAAATGCGCGGCCGGAAAATCATTCGTTCCCCGATCGCGCTGATACTCGAAATTAGGGTTCCGTTCAAGTTACACCGGTCGCAGCCGTAACTCGAAATGCTGAAACGACCGGCTGCGCCTGACGCACCAAGGTAAAGCGGCAATTAGCCAAACGACGTCTCCATCAGCACTCGGCCTGATACGTGTTGCTTCATTAGGGGATAATGAAGCGACCAAGTTAATAATTTCCTGTAAAGATCCATAATTATCGGCGCGATAGAGTTGCCGAGACACGATAGGTGGCGAGGTAACGATCCGGATGTTAATTGGGCTCGTAATAAATAAGCGCTTTTCGCCGCCGTAGCCGTCACCCTCGTCACTCGTATTGTTTCAAGCCGGGGACCGTCCTTACGTCAAAGATCGACATGTGACGACGTACACGCGTGCAAATACGTTGCAACTTGTCGAACACTTTGTTTGATAAGTAGCGCGCTTTTCCGTAGCCCGAAAAAAAAAATATCTCCGGTGTGAGAGCGCGATTGAAATTCTGAACACGTTGCGCGAGTGTTACGTGCGAGATTCGCTCGGATGTAAAATAAAAAAAAGAAGAAAAGAACACACAGATTAAAGAATCTCGCGCGCCGAAATGATGAACGTTAAACGCGTACGCGTCGAGATCTCATAACCATTAACGCTAACGCGAGGGAGCCGCTTTTATCGGTCTCGCGCCGTAACGAAAATTCGAAATGGCTCCACCGGATCCTCGGCGTGACCGTTCGTCGCGCATGTTTGCCGTGGCATTATGGAAAAAAAAAGGGGGAGAAAAAAAAGAGGCGATGAGGGGTGGAAAAAAAATGGGGGAAGAAAAATAAGAGTCAGCCTTCCGCGGAAGCCTTCCTCCGCAGATTTTTCGTGACAAGATAAGCCACGTCCTGTTTACTTTGGACTGCCGTGGCGTACGAAGATGCTCGTTAAGCCTTTTAGTGCCGGCGTATCGCGCGAGCGCCCACAAAGTCGTATATCACCCAGGGGTACCCCAGGGTTTGCACCGGTGCCTTAACTCGCTTGCACGGAAACACTCGCGTACGGGAGACAACGAATCCGCGTCGGGCGCACTGATAGATCTCTCACAACCCTCATTTTTCATCGGACGCATTTAAAATATATCGCCTTTCGCGCACGGACGTTGAAGGAGAAATCTCGCTAAACGTTTCCGATTTATATAGCGCATTCGGCGGAAGACAGACACTGATTTTTGTATTGTTCAATAAAAAATTTTTTTATAAATTAATCGTTTGTATAATTATTTAATATCTCCTAAGCTGGGAAAGTATCTTCTGAGTATCGCGATTAATGTATAAGGACGACGCGCAGCAGAATTTACGTTCTTTTATTTTATTTTATTTTTTAATTTAACATTTAATATAGTAGAAGAAACCATGCGCGCGTTACGCGCACAGTTTTTTAACAGATTCCAATTCGCGTGCGTTATTATACATATATATATTTGTGAACATTAATTGATTATAATAATTTTTTTATAATTACTACAATTGAATGATCTATGGCGTGTTGTCAATGTACTTACATTTGTAGCTGTAGTTAGGTTAGGGTAGATTATTTTCCGTCCGTCAGTCCGTCCGTCCGTCCTTCCTTCCTTCCTTCCTTCCCTCCTTCCCTCCTTCCCTCTTTCCGTGACAGTATTCCGGATTATCCTGACGTCTTGTAGCACTCACAATCACTCGAAACTATATTACACTGCTCTGCTTTTTGTTATAATCACTATCACTATCACTCGAGAGACGAACGACCGAAAAAATGACGGTGGATTATCGCGGCGATTTTTCACGATTAAAATTAAGAAGCGCGACGGACGATCATTGTACAAAATTGCACTCCCGATATTCGTGGCGTCGTTTACTTCCACCGAGTCGTCTTCGATCTTGACACAAATATCTTGTCCACGATGTAAAGCGAGATCCTTTTGATTCTTCGATCGATCCTCGTCTGCGGAATAAACGAAGCCGTAAATTTGCGTAGAGCGGCGAACGAGACGCGTACTTTGTCTTCCCCGAGTTCCTCCAAAATCACTCGTCCGAAGTTGGTTGAGAATCACTGCCGCGACGGAGAAGACGGGCGAGGTGCAGATCTCCTTGCACTCTGACACAGCGGTCGCCGGAACTTGCCGAAGAAAATTTTAATGGGAGCCGGTAATCGGAAATGTCCGAGGCTTAGTAATAGACGCCGGACGCTCCGCGCGCTGCGCTCGCTACGTAACTTTGTCGTTCCGATGCACTTTTTCGCAGCGCGAAACGGAACACAGAGCGACGAGTGAGATTACTCAGGCGTGCGGGAAATGATCGTCCGTACCCGGGTCGACGACGTCGACACTTACTCGTATGCGAGACTATCCTAGGCGCGGTAAAAAAAAAACGCGTAATTGCGGAGCGATTACTCGACACGTCATCGCGCCCGAGACTCCGCAATTGGACTGACCGTTAGAGATTTCGGCCCTTAGAGAGAAAGAGAGGACCGAGTTAAAAAAGTGAGACAGACGATCGCCGATCGCGCGCTGTCCTTCTCGCGCGGAGTTCTCGGAAGCACCGAGTCCAACGCCGAATTTTCGGAAGCACCGAGCTCGACGCCGAGTTAATCTGTTTACGTTTTTTCGATGCATTCGGCTAGCTCGAGCCGTCTTCTTCCAAAACAAAATAGAGAAAGCGTTTTTTTCGCGATTGTCGAGATCTATCGCACTTTAAAGCTGCTAGATCGTCACCGTTTTGAAACTCCAGTTCGAGCCAGCTCCAAAAATAATCTAATAATCCGAATATTTTTCTATTTCGTAGAAATTTATATTTCTTAGAAAATCACGCATAGGGACATCGATATTTGACGTTTACTGTTACTTAACGTAACGCTAGATAAGCGAGAAAACCAATCAACGTCGCAGAAAAACGGTAATAATTAACAATTAATTCACGCGTAACATCAATTTGTTTTCAGATAGAAATCTCGGATTCTGTACTTTGAAAGAGTATCACAAAATAGATTACGGGGGGAGAAAAAATAAAAAAAAATAAAATAAAAAATAAAGAGGAAGGCAGAGGAAATTACTGGAGCTATCGCGAAAATTGCGAGCCCGCGCAAACGTATCTTCGAGATAAGTATCAGGCGTATCAAAATAGGTCGGGTCCATTACAGATGAAGATTTCTCGATGAACGAATCGTCATTAATACAAGGGGAAAGAACGTACGAGTAGTGGAAGCGGGCGAGAATACGAGGGCTTGCACCGCTCGAACCGCGGAGATTCAGGATCCGATATATCCAGCCGAGGTGAGGTACGAAGCAATAACTGGTCATGTCGCCCAGTAATTCAGTAGCCAATTAGTTAGACGGCGGCGGGAGAGTTGGCGAAGATGTCTATCTGGTCTCGTACGAGGCGGGTACGCCATCGTGCTGTTGCAGCTTCCTGTATTTCACCTACACTATCGCGCGCCCGCCTCTCACCCGTCCACGTACAAGCGCGCTCCCGCGTGTAGAGACGACAGCCGGGGTGAAGGAACACCGCGATATCCCTGACGGGAGTATGCCCCTCGCGAGAGGCACGCGTGTACCTGTTGGAAACCCCAGCGGTGATCACCACTCTTCCCTAATCGATCTATCAGTCATGGCCGAACGCAAATCCGTCGTTTCTCCGAGCGAGATCAAGTCGATACGTTCCCGCGCGGCGCTCGTTAAGCTCCGCCGACGTTTAACGTCGGAGATTTTTATTCGGCTCGAGAAGAAGTTTCGGCTCATTAAAAATTTTCAATAACGAACTCGAGTCTGGAAGGATCCTCCGTGTATTTCCGGCGGCGAAGAAAATGCCCCCTCCCCCGATTCGAAATTGATTTTCTATCATACGTCGGCTTTGAACTTGCCCGCTAGCTCGAGCGACGCGAGTAATAAGCCCCGCTCGCGGCAGTACGAGGCGGCGCAACGGCGGTTTTCCCGAATTTAAGAACGTGGATTTCAATTAGCCCGGCGACTCTCGAGGCGGCACGGCACCCGATAAAATAACGAGGAGCCAAGCCCTCACACGAACAGGTCTGGAGAAGCAAACCCACACTTTCTTGGCTCCGGGTGAATTATGCTCTCCTTGGACCATAACTTACCCACACGGAGTTAATGCGTGCTTGTGCAATCCCGCCTGCCACGGTCCAGCCTACCTGGGCTAATGAGTAGGTGTTTGTTGGACATTCTGACACGTTTTACGACTCACCAGATTACTTCTCCCCTTCTCCACCCCTCTGCGTCGATAGATAGAGCCGGGCGGCTGCGGGCAGGCGGCAGCCGTTGGCTGTTGCCAGCACCGCGAACAAAGATTGGAATAGGACAGTTGATTTACTACGGACAGCCGGCGCGATTTCATTCGAGGGATACGCCTGGTATCGCCTCGTTCGTTATTCTCGCAGCCTCGTCGATCTTCCGAGCGATTTAACTTGGCCAAGTCGTCCAGCGGACCGATGAAAAAAATATTTCCTCATAGAAGAAAACCAACAATCGTTCCTCAATCGGCGTGCCGCTCGCGCAAAGAAATAGATGTAATCTGCGCGAGTTTATCTGTATGTTATTAAAAAACTAATATATGTCAGCGATAAAGCATCCGCGTGTGTCCATTAAAATTGAGATAAGACAAAGTGGAGCGCGGACGCAGCGAGAGAGATGAGGGTTCTGCGAAGCGAGGAAAATTGATCCCGCTTTAATCGAAAGGAATTCTTACGTGATCGATAATCGAAGTGAGTGCCTTAGGCAGCTGGAGTTAGCCGCCGACCGTTATCGTCGCTGTCAGCAGAGATTAGAATAGCGCGGTTGATTTACTGCGGACGAGCCGGCGCGCGCTTTCATACCGGAGGATACCGTCTCGCTCGTTACTCTTTGGGCCTTGTCGGGCCGGAGAATCAGCTCGTCGATCTGCCGAAGGATTAAAAATTACGATTGATGCTGATTTACTGCCGCGTTACCTCGTACCTCGCGACTCGCGACTCGCGAAAATCCCTCGTATATATCCCCCTCCCCGCTCGACAATGCCGTCGCATTGATCTTCCTTTATGCGTACTGCGATGCAACGGCTCGCAGAGCGATGCATCTTATTTATCCGCGACGTATTTCGTCAGGTCACGAAATGCGCAGCTTCCACTAACTTTTCTGGCAACATTACACGAAAACACACTCCCCAGGATCGAATCAATTAAGAGAGCTTCATATTTTATTTAAAAAAAAATAAATAAATAAGAAAAAAAAAAAACTTATTGGCCGATCAATTTAATACTTTAAACGCTTGTAAAATAGCCTCGCTTATATCGATTGTACATAATTAATATTTCAGCCTTGTAGCGGCGATTTAAAGAGATCTTTATTACGGAATTTTATGTTCCTTCTTTTTTTTCTTTTTTTTTTTTCCCCCGTCGAAGCAATATTTTATCTCGACGGGCAGCTGGAGAAACAGATAACCGCCGCGGATAACACGATAAATTCTACGCGACATCCATTTCGGCAAAATTGTAAACATGTCCGGTCCAGGCTAAAAGGTCGCGATCGCCTTTACGACGCGCTATCTGATTTTCGGAACTCATCTAAATAATTCTAAATAGACCCCTCGCAGCGTTTTCTTTTTAGTGTTTCCTTCTTATCGAGATGCCAGCGGCGGTTCGCCGAAGGAAGGTAGAACGCGTTAACATTGGATGCGCTATTTCGGTTCGCGCCGTATCCGCTCGTAAAAGTCGCCCAAGGCGTGGGCATCCATCCTAATTAACAACCATGGAACCAGGTACGGGACCATCTGATACCACGGGCGGGAGTATAATCCGCTCGTTACCAACACGAAGCCCACACGGACAAACACTCTTTACCACCGTAAAGCGCCTCTTCGGCTCCTCTTCCAGTTTCGACGCGATAGGCATGGCGCCTTTGAACGATAACGGGAGAGAAAGACCGAAAACACGATTCAACATTCGCCGTCCTAAAACGAATCTCTTTTTCTCCTTCAACTACACGGAGCACTGTAACGTATTCCTTTAGCGTACGGCAAGAATAAGCTATTTCTAGCCTCGGATCTAATTGCGGAGATGTTTACGATGTAAATTAATTTTTTTTTTTTCTTCCACATATTTTAACATTAAAATATTCGAAAAATCCGATACGATCAGCTTCACCCTGAGCATAAAGTACGTTACAAGGCAGAACGATCCTGGCAACAAATATATTAGATAATTGATGTGGTTTTTATACCTCCACGACGGCGTGTCTCTGTTATTTTATAATGTGATGCGCATTCTCGTACGTTCTCACACGTAACGCGCGAGGACGCGTAGGGAACGCCGACATTATCATGAATGAATAGCGGTATAAGTTTCAAGTAATTATGCAGCGCTTTTCTCACGTTCCGATGTTATCACATTCGTTACTGCCACAGATTGCAGAACGGATGACTTTTAATACGTTGCTGAATAGGCAATTCTACAAAGCGTCACGTGTAAATCAGCGGCGTATGCACGCGCACACGCGCGCTTTCTCACACACGCGTGGAAGCGGACGAGAACGAGGCGGAGAAGGTATCCACCGATGCGGCCTACGCAACTGGGCTAACCACATTGTAATAAATGTAATAAAAATTCCGCTGGCACGTATTCTGCAGTCTTGAGTTACGCGAGCGATTCGATGGAAATGACGTGAAGGCACGACGTTGCCAAGATCGCTTTTCCCGGCTTGATTTATCGCCCGGCGCGGTACCACGCAGTTTAACGCGGAATAACGTTGTAACTTCTCTTTCAACACAATTCAACGATATATCAGGTGAACGGTGACTTGACAGTTGTCACGGTAATAGTTGAAAAGTATAAATTGCGTGTCGATGCAGCGACTAACGATCCTCTAAAGACACCTCTGCTCGTAATATATAGATTCACGTACTTTTCGTTGGCATTAAGTCAACGTGTCTACCGCGCCGCGCTTCTCCTCGCCGAAATTGATGTAGAAATCTGGATTAACGATCGCGCGGCGACGCGGCGCGATCGTTCGATTGAAAGGTGCATCGCGTTCACGACTCAGGCTTAAACGATCGGAAACGATCCTCGGTGACGGCGCGCCACGTTGGTAACGCGCGATCCACTCGTCTCTTAATAAATTGTGTCGGCGTGGCATCTTGAGGATCTCGGCTTTACTTGATCGGCCGTACCGAAATAAAATGAAGCACGGCGCGCGGCTAAGGCGGTTATAAACAAAGATACAAACTACCGCAGCTCGCGGGACCGCGACTCCACGCATGGCTGCCGGCGATAGAAGCAGCCAGTTCCGCTTTATGATCCCATAAATATCTCAATAGGATCTTAAATTACCCCACCACCCGAAGTCTGCGACTCCCTCAACCGCTGGCTGCTGTTCCACCGCTGCCGTTGGCTGCCGCTGGCTCTGGATATACATTTACCCGGCCGAGTTTTCGGTGGAGACGTTACTGTTATTTATGGGCTCGTTTATCAAGGTGGCACCCCTTTCCCCTATCGTTGCTTCGATGCAGACTATCCGCCACTGCGAAGCCAATCCCGAGATATATCGCTTCGATACCAATCCGGGTTCTCCCTCTCTTGCTCTGTCCTTCCACCTTCTCTCTCTCTCTCTTTCTGTCTCTGTTTCTCTCCCTCGTTCTCTTACGCTCGGCTCTTCCCCTTCATCTTTTCATCCATCTCTCTTGCCATTCTCGAAAAAAAGAAAGAGAAGGAAAGAGACAAGGTCCCAAGGAGGCAGCGAGCTTCGTCTTCCAAGATCCCTTCTTTCAACTTTTCGCCCGGAGGCACACCCCAAAACTTCCTTCGGTGATAAATGCTTGTGAAGAATCGCACCCGCGCGATAGCGGCAATTAGTGGTGCCTCGTTTGTCTCCTTGTCTGCCCTCGAGGTTGATGAGCCTGCGGTTCCGGCTTGACGCTTCAGGTCCATTGCGAAACAATGAAACTGTCGAATTTAGATCTGCGCGTTGCGAAATAGCTCGCGGCGAGCAACGTTTTCGAAAAAAAAAAAAAAAGAATTTTTTTTTTCGCCCTATAAAAATACAAGTACGCGCCGTATTCTGTTTTTATTTCGCTTCCGTTTTACTTTAACGACTTTTAACGCGAACGCCGATGCCAGTCGAAATTAATCGGACGTAATGACAGTAATAGCTCGTGGCGTAAAGTACGCGATCGGATTTCCGGAAAAGCATATACAAATTGGCTGACGTCGCCTTGAAGATATCCCGGGAGCGAACACTCGGTCCTACAGGGCACTATAGTACGCCCGATCGTGTGCCATATCCGCATTAACCTTTCATAGTGTTCATGTAGCGCCGAAAAAGGATCGTAGTTTTAGGTTTCCTTGTCGGAAGACAAATAGCAGCAGTCGACAGGGAGCGCAGCCCACTTTGTCCCCGACAGCGTGGCGAATAAACGCCCGATCACTTTACGAGGTAGACGGGGTAAGAGTGGAGCGGATAGCGCGAAAGAGAAGGAAGCGGGATGAGGAAGCGGGAAGGAGAGAAACCCGCCCCTTCTCAATTCGTACGTAGCCACCTACACCCCCGAGGCCAACAATCCATTCTAACCCCGCCAACACGATCCAACCCCCCGATCCGTAAGCGCGGGGAAGCGGAGGGACAGCGGGGGGACTTGAAGGGGGTTTCCCTCTCGGTCCCTCTCGGCCGGGCAAAACCGCGGCGTTGATGTGAAAGCTGATAACACCAGGTCTCACCACTCCAGCTGATTAATTTCCGTTTCTTCCGCGACACGATTTATGGTTATTAGCGTTTCGCTAGTTTCGCGCCACTATACTTCGCTATCTACGAGATAATCGTCGAGCCGGGCGTGTGAAATCCGGCGTAGAGATTTTCGTAAACAATCAACGTCTGAATATATGAGAGAGGAGGAGCTCCGAATCGTTTTTTTTTTTTTCCCCGCGAAATGAGAACGAGCTTTTAAAAATAATCTTCGAAGACTGCGCTCCTTTTTTAATGTCACAGCACTTAAGCAGCTAACGCAGCCGTACGTACATAAGATTTTATATGTACGACAGCTGCTCGTACGTGGGAATTTAGAAGAGCCGCGTTGCGCGCGTGTGGACGAAAGGCAGCAAGAAGGTAGGTTGGGTAGCGCGTCCTCGGACAACGACGGATGACGAGTCGAAACCGCGACCTCAAAGCGCAGGTCCGTCTCGGGTGCTAACATAAACTGTCCTACAGAGGAATAATGGAACAGCCGGGGAAAAAGAGTCGGAGGAGCGGCAAGCGTTGCCGGCGGCCCCGGCAGACAAAGATAAATAAACGAAGGAAACGGTGTTCGCGCACAAAGGGAAGCAATATCCCTGTCTTTAACCCGTAGCTCGGGACTCACTCACGCCGGTTCGTAGAGCTGGACGGAGA
This sequence comes from Cardiocondyla obscurior, assembly GCF_019399895.1. Lineage (NCBI taxonomy): Eukaryota > Metazoa > Arthropoda > Insecta > Hymenoptera > Formicidae > Cardiocondyla > Cardiocondyla obscurior. The sequence goes on from NC_091877.1 coordinate 2,841,243, forward strand.
GCTAATAGCGGCCGTGGTAAACAAGCCGCTTCTACCGCGGAAACATCGCGGCCTCCGCAGACTTTCCTCTTAATCCACGCCGACCCCCGCGCGCTTCTCGTTCTCTCGTTCTCTCTTCCTTTTGCTCTTACGCGCGTTTCCGCCATCGTGCTCTATCTTCCGCCCGCTACCATTCAAGCCCTTTCACCCGCCCCTCCCCCCCGTCTGTCCCTATGTACCTTCTCCGCAGCTCAGTCATCCCCTTACTTCTTCCACGGCCATTTCCGCTTTCCTACTCGCCTTCTCGCGTCTCCATCCGTTTTCCCTCGCTCGCGGAGATGTCTAGTTTACTTCTTGGGTTCCTGCCTCCGCGACGAAACCGCACGATTCGCCCGGTTAGTTTATTGCTCGGCAACGTTTTACCCCGCGCAGAAAAGTTATCTCGATTCGTTGGAATTTCAAGGATGCACTAGCTTAAAAAAAAAAAAAAAAAAAAAACGATCTATACAAATGTACCACGTAGTGTTAATTATTTATATTAGCGTTTATTATCTATTGTTTCTTTCTATTAGTTGCCGTCGCTAACGTTAAGACGATACATGAACTCGCACGAGCGTTCCGTCATCAATAACAAAGTCCGGAAGACCTTAATGTTTTATAATTTTACACGCCTAGTTAAGTATGTATCGAAGCAAACTGTCCGAGAGGCGCGCGGTGAAACACACAGCGGGATGATATAAAGGCAGAAGTAAAACATGCCTTTGTAGAATTATGCACACTCATTAGCACGTAATAAATATGCTAACGCGTTTTATACTATCTGACGCCGGTCATTTTTCTTCGTTCAACGCTTAATGTATGCGGACTCATTATCGATGGCTGCCGCCTTAACATCGCGCGGCAGAAACAGTCGTCGTTACGAAAACGTTACGGGGAATCGGCGCGGCCTGCGCAATAACGCGACAAATACTTTTAATTCCGAAGTTAATAAATAACGATTGCAAATGCTGTCGCTGATACCCGGCCGTCTCGCGAGACGCCGCGAAGTGAATAAAGAGATAAATTTGCACGGGGCTCTCGCGAAAGATGTATTTTTCACGTGGCTTTACAATCGCGACGTTGATTTCTCGCGGGGCGAACCGGCTTCGCCGATGTTCCTTATCGCGGCTGGGGAAAAAAACTTTCGTGTTTTAAGGAGCATATCGAACCGTTATCCCTCGCGTGATCAAACGCGCGCGCAAAGACGAAAGGCGGGGAGAAGCAATCTCTCAAGAAAGTCTGAAAGTCTACGGCGTGTCCGAGTATTCAGACATTATCGTGATTGAGCGTGCCAACGGTAGGGTACGCCGGGCTGGAGGGCGAGAACTGAGTGATTTAGTGGGGTGGCTACTCGACGACTGACCGAGATAACCTGCCTGTCCACGGAACAACCCCATTTGTCCGATGTCTTCCGCTACAAAACTGCTCCGGTGCCCTCCGGGCCCGCGTCCTTTTGAATAATGACGGCGCTTTGTCAGCTAACGGCCTGCCGATAGCACCGTGCCACGTTAGACACGTACGAAGGGCGCGCGCGCGTCGATGAAAATTTCACGTAGCGTCGGCGAGAGACCCCCGTTTTATCGCGCCTCACTGCGTCTCCGCGAAGAAACGGAAATTATCATTCGCGAACTTTGCAAATTGACCGCGTTAAGTGTTACCTAAGGCATTGTTCCGTTAACGCTTCGCACACTGACGCTGCGAAATATTAAGTAAGCAGCGTCGTGTCATACCCTGTCCGCAACACTCAGCCGCGCGCAAATGGAATTCCGAACCGAATCCATTTACGTCGATCGACCTGACGCCACCGCGTCTTTATTCCATTCTTCGCGTTACGTGCGGTATCGATGTCATCGGGCTCTTCCATAAGATTCCGGTTACATAGCCCGCCTTGATCCCCTCGCGCGTCTAGGAGAGAAGCGCGTCTACCTTTCCTCCCCTCCTTCTTTTTTTTTTTTCTTTTTTTCCCTCATGTTTTCGCCCCAATAGATTTATTGCTATTGACTCATATCTTCTCGACTACCTACTACATTATATTCGAACAGACACATATGCCGTCGACGTACAAAAATGTAAAAGACACGAACCTATACGAAAAGTACAATTTTTCAATTAATGCTGTTACGCATCTTACCTTTAAATTTCAACATTTTTAGTTCACGACTACAGCGAGACGCTTTTTGACACGCGATCAAAGTATAAAAATATTTTCTCCTTTCTTCATCTCTCTCTCTCTCTCTCTCTTTCTGTGCGGTATAAACACTAAAGTTTATTAGATTTGAAATGCGCTCGGCGAGGAGAGAAATGCGGATTACGCTCGGTCGAAGCGGAGGGAACGAAAGCCAGGACCGGATGAGAAGAAGATCCCGACCGCGGCGCGAGAAGAGGCAAAATGGACCGAAAGAAAGAGATTGTGAGAGAGGCAGAGCGTGGGGAGCCAGGAGAAAAACGAGGAGAGGATCCATCGGGTGGAAGGAGACGAGAGCAAAAAGCCGACCGGGCGAGCGAGGTGGGCCGTGAATTTATATCCCCGGTCAGCCACTTGGAGCCATCAGCGGCTCGTTTGAAGTTCCACCTTGGCCGAGCAGACGTTATAAAGACAAACTATGCCTACGGCACCGTCATGCCCCACCACTTTATACCATAATTCTTCAAGCCGATCCACGAAACGGCCACTCGATCTCGAGAGGAAAGACGCGCTCTCTCTCCGCTCACTCCGTCTCATTCTCTTCTTCGTCACACGACCCGTCTACCCGTCCGCGCCGATCCAGCATCGAGCCTCTCTCTTTCTCTCCCTCTCCCGTGCCGGACGGTCTTCGGCTCGTTTCCTTTACGGTTAGTGCCCGAGGGTAATAAAGATGGTTCTGCTTATGTACAACCGGCAACCGGAGGCGGAGCCAGGTTGCCCTCTGTGGGCAGGACTAACGCAAATGACTCTTCCATGCAAGATGGCGTAGGCATACAAACCACGGTGGTGTGGTGCCCGCGAGGTGCTTTTATATTTAGCATGCGACGTGTGCAGGGAGAACGAGCCGACCGAATGCACCGCGCGCGCGAGCGAGTAGTCGACCGTCCGGCGTCAGCGCCGATCGCCTGGCCACGCTTGACCGTGTCCCCGCGATCTGACGGCCGCTCGAAACGTCGTCGCCGTCTCTCTTCCGCCTGCCGCCACAAATTCCGACGAGTGACAGCTTGTGAGACGTCTCTCCGTTTACCGTGCACGTGAGGCCTCTTTTTCGGAAGAGAAAAGAGCGGCCTCCCTCCGAAGAGCGGCGCAGAGAGAATGGAAAAAGAGAGAAGGAGGGACGGTGGATGGTGCCAAGTACGGAGTATCCTCCACTATTGTGGGACGTAGTGAAAGCGTGTTATCGGGATATACATATAACTTTTTTATCTTCGGTAATGCATACCGCTCCCCTTCTCTCTTTCCCGCCGCGGGTATTTACAGATTCATCTCGCGCCGGCCGGAATCTCCGGAAACCCAAGCACCGTCTGGCCGTGATCGAATTAGTATGATCCCACGTTACGATGTAACGCCACGTCTGGCAGCGATACGATAATGAAGGCCCGCGGATATAATTACACCGGTCGTGAATGTCGCCACACGTCGGGCACCGTATGCAAAGTGCTTGGCATACGTAAACGACTCTCGCATCTCATTATCCCTCCCCCCTCCTCGTGTCGCTTTCGCGACAGCGACACCGAAGATAAATATCGAAATTATAAGATACGGCCGATTTTGGCGGCTCAGCGGTAATACGCGGTTCCCCTGAGTTATGGACAACAGCTGTAGACCGCATCCCTTTTCCCTCCCGCCCGCCTCACCTTTCATCTGCCGCGAAATCGGCGCGACGAGCCAAGTGTTCTCGGAGGGATGCAAATCGCCCGAGAATGTCGCACGACGGATTTATAAGATTCGCTTGGCTCCTTCGATGAACAAATGCGAGCGGAGCGTGAGATTTGCGCGTGTCTCGTTATGCGTTCTGCCAAATAACGTAATTCCCCGCGGGATTTATTACGCTAAAGGGGAAGTCACTTCTCGTAGACGCGAATCCTTCTTTACCGTCGCCTTCGTTACGCACCCGACCTAATAAACATTTCCGGAATTTTAATCTCCGCGAATTTTATTTTATCGCTCGTTGACATTTGCACACGCGATGCTCGAGGGGAAACGGCGCGCCGGCTTTGCGTCAGCGGCATCGCTATTTCTGTTTTACGGCGTGTCGTTGAATCTTAATTAATTAATAACTGAATTGAATTACCGACTCTCTCTCTTTCTCTCTCTCTTCCTCTTAAATCAATGACGCTCGGCTGAGTCTTGTCTTTCAGCCGACAGACTGGACGGCGGCATCGCCGAGAAGATTTACGAGACGTTCGACCGCGGAGATGAGTGTCTCTTAACGTCATTAGCGGTTAGAGCCTTTTTCCGACGCCTCCCTCCTCGGCCCGTACGGCGGGCGCTTTTGATCGACGTGCCATTCTTTCCGCCGATGAGGAATCGCGACGAGTGATTCGAGACACGCTTGTCTCGCGCGCGGAATGCGGGCTCTCGGCTCGTTCGATTATCGGACAGCAGTCAGAAAAACGCCACGACCGGCTCCTCGGTAGCGCGGAACGCATCTCTCCGGGACGACCGTCAACAGAAATGCCGCGTACACGAGCATCGCGAACGTGATAATGTACATCGCTTCTCTCGCGGACTAACTCCCGCAAGCCGTTACGCGTCGACCTCGTAACGCTCGCCGGCTAAGAGCACCTGTATTACCGTGTCGGGCGAACTATGGGGTACGTTTCTACTCCGTAGAAAAATAACTCGCTCAAGTTACGATGACGCGCGGACCACGCGGGGGCGAACTACTGGCACGATAAGCAGGTTCTTCGCGGCAGCGTCCCGATCGCGAACCGCCTGATGCTGCGGTAGATAAAGGACCCGGCGACAAGTCGAATCGAGAACGGCGAACGGGAACAATCGCCGGACTGCCGGCCGTCGACGGCGACGGGGGAGGGGAGAAACTGAGATTTCAAGATATTCCATAAATGTAAGATGTTCGAGTGACTTCGATCGGCTTAGCGGTCGCTGGTGGCGCGGGGACCGAACGAGAGAAGTGGATACGTCGGGCACGTAGCGCGGGGGCCATCAATCCCGCCGAGACGTAGACGAACAGCCGCGGGCCACGGCAAAGCGGACCGACGTCAGTTCTCCTCCTCCTCTTCGTCGTCGTCGTGGTTGTGGTTGTCGTTGTCTGCGATGCGAAAAGACGAAACACGCCAGCCGGAGGACGCGTAGACGCGTCGGTAGAAACCGCTACTTAAGCAAGCGGGCACGGTGTCTTAAACCGTGCCCGGTTCCTTCGAGACATTCCCGCGCTCTCTCCCCTCCTCCCCGGACCTTCCGGTACCCCGCAAAGCACCACGCACAGAGCATCAAAGGACCGCGTCTCCCTTGGAATTCTCCAGTTGTTAACATTTAACAGTGATGCCTCCCGATGCAATTTTTGTCGCGCACGCTTTTGCCGAAATTCTCTCTCTTACTCCACCTTCCATCTTTCTCTTCGCGCGACTCCTAATGAAACGATTTAAATTAAGGAGCGGGAGGAAGAGACGGCGCGCTGAATTCTTTTATGGAGAGGCCTTAACGAAGGGGACAGCTGTATATCGTCGGGCATAAATCCGAATGCAAATCCGAAAAAGTTTTAATCCATCGTACGTCAATGGACTCCATCGTTTGGCTCAAAAACACTTTATATTCTTGAATAAATCACGCTACGAGATTCAGGACGCCGATATCTTGCATTTCGAATTGAAACATTCTTTTTGTAATCAATCACAAAACTCGGGCTGATAACTTCAAGACGAGTCAAAGTTAATATTCCGATGATAATTTATCCGTTCGTAAAACGTCCGGGCATTCACGTCACGCGAGTATTCTCGTGCCCTTTGTATTACGGGCTGGTTACGAGCGTCTCGTACACGAGCTATTCTATCGCGCGTTTCTCAACGGCTACCCTAGCTATTCTTAGTTTCCGCCAAGCACATTGTATCAACGTTACAACGGCGGAGCCTGCGAGTCCACGGAGCCAGGGCGAATGGGTGGGCGACGGAGGCGCACGGTATAGGAAGACCGGGACAGTTTTATAGAGACGAATTCTCATCGTAAAGACGTCAGGGCCACCTCCGCAACTCCTGCCTGTCTTCGCGAAAGCGTTACGAGTACCGGAGGATTCACAAGTTACCCCGTTACCTTTCCTTCCCGCCGTCCGAGACACACCGGTCCCCCAGTCGCAATTGCGCCCCTTGACGACGTTCGAAACGACTCGTAATTTCGGCCGCGCTAAATCCCGGTGATCGACGACCGGCCGATTTTCGCTCGCTGCCAAACAAGCGCCCGTTTTACATCCGGATGAGAAATTATCGGGTTATTGTTTTTCCTCTCGTCTTTTACCTCGAGGGGTTGGGGGCCTCGCCCCGCTCCGCTTATCGGCGTATCTCGCGTGCGCGAAAGAAAAAAAAAAGTGTCCGTAAATCCTACCGCGCGCATTTCTGCCCTTCTGACGTGGACCCAACCTACCCGCCGCGGCCGCTCGTCGGCGCCCGATTCCTCTGCCACGTAACAGAGAACGCGGGGAGCGCTCTCGATGTTGTTGCGTCTGACAAGCTTTTTCTGGTACAATAAAAGTCAGAAAGGGGCAATCTATTACCTTCTCCCCGCGGCCTATTCTGGAGGCGGGGAGGTCTGGCTGCACCACCGTTTCGAGATGGTCGGCGCCTTTTGATCCGCTGCTGCCTCCAAGTCCTGCTACTGGAATTTCCTATCCGCTACCGAGACCGCTACTTATTGCTGCCTCTCGTCTCGTTAATTTATATACGTATGTACACAACAGTGAACTCTTCATCTTCCACCCGTCGGCCAGTCTCCCCCGTTTTTTTTTTTTCTTTCTTTTTTTTCTTTCTCTTTCCCTCACGCCGACGAGTGCAAGCAATGTCCATACGCGGTACGTCGGACTTTTGTTACCATCGCAGAAGGGAAACAAGGGACCCTACATGCTTACGTGACGCAGTCGCCTAATGGTTTCATTATGCTTTATTGCTCAGATATACGCCAAGATTTCTTTGCATCTCGGAAATCTAGAATTTTTTCGTTCTCCTAACGGGAGTACTGTACAAAGATTAAATGCGAATTTTTTTTTTTCTTTTTATTCTTTAACTTCTCACCTCGTTGCGTGCGCCTGTATTTTTAAAATTTCCACCGCTTTATTCGTAATCCTTTTACACGATATTGCAAAATTGCTCACGGCATGAGTGACTATAAGATTAATTATCCACGAGCGCGAATATTGACAGTCATTGCGCATGCAGATATCTCACATGATCAATGAATGTCTCAGCAGCGATGAATCAATTTAAATACGTAACACAATTAATATCTAATGCAGATGCACGTATGTCTCGGCGTAGGGTGTCACGCCGCGTTTGTGATTTGACGATGCGCGGAGAGTGCCGATATTGTCAGAGCGAAAACTCGACGGCGGACAGATGTCGATCAAGCTCGGATATCGATGTCCGTCGAACATTTTAAACGCGCCTCGCGATTCCATTTTCTTCGCGTTTCAACTGCGCCTCGCGGGCGCAATGGAAAGAGAGTCACCACCGCCGAGCCCCTAAAAGAATCCGACTCGGTAAAACGAGGCCGTAGATCTCGCGGCGCCGTTAGATGTGACACGTCTGACTACCGACCACCCTCCCCCGTCTCTCTCTCTTTCTCTCTCTCTTCCGTTAACTCTTTCTTTTCCCCTTGACTTGGCCGCTGCCGACTTGGCGGCTTCGATACCCGTCCGTCACGAGCCGTCATTAAGCCCCGGCCAGATTCCTATCTGAACGGACAGCTGAGCCTCGATCTGGACAGCAGAAAGAGCATCGGCTTCTGCGAGCCGCTGGTATTAAAGCCGCCGACGGCGAGACCAGGGTCAAGGCTTCGACAAGCCCTCAACTACCCGTCAACTACCTATCGATCAACATCATTTTGCCTCTCGGACTACCCCGGCGGTTGCGTTTATCATTTAAACGCAATAAATCTCAGATAATAACTGATACATTTTCTTACAGGCACAGTCCATCATATAATTACGGCCCTTGTGCGGACCTCCGCGTTCAAATTGATTTAACCAGTTTCTAATTACAAAAACACTTGAGATAATTCTGATATAAGTTCCACTTCAAACGGGCCGGTTTATTATTTTTTTTTTTTTAATTCGTGTTTTAATTTATATTTATTTTACAACACATTAAATATAAATCTAAAGAAAGTTATCGTTATAAAAATAATACATATCTCAAAAAAAATTAATTTATATTTGTGTAATTTTTTTTAAGATAACCAGCGAGATTTGTAATAAAAATAGTTCGTGCAGTGACTTGCAAACGTTTATATCGTGCGTTTAATAGTATATAAACTTGCTTTTCTAAAAAAAAAAAAACCCTCTGACGAGGTAATTATTGAAGATAAGAATATTCATGATTATAAATAATTTTAAATGGTTATAAAAAATAAATAATGCGCATTTGTTACCCCATCCCGTTGCCGGAAACGGTGCCTTGGATCGCCCAGCGATATGTTAAATGAAAATAAAATATCGAATTATTTTTACGGGGCACCGCGCCGCCGCTTCACGTTATAATTATTGGCTGACAGTTCGAACGTATAGTGTCTAGCCGAGACGTTACACATCTTCCGCTATAAATATTCATTTCTCAGACATAAATATTCAGCGCGCGTTATAATTGATCTGGAATCTAGCAGCGACGTCGTTGCGTTTAAAATAGAGCACCTCGTGTAAATCAACCATTAGTTTAACGCCCACTCAATCGGGCGGAATAGTAAACGTCCCTTTAGCGATCGTATTTAAAATTAAATGCAGCGATATGAAGCCTCGATTGCGGGTTGATAGAAGATAACTTTAGATGGCGGCAGTACATGGTCGAGTACATCGTCGATAAGAACATTATCTTCCGTTATCTTTTTGCACACGTGGCCGCTCCAGTGAATCTCCGTAAACTAAACCGCTTCGCCTTAAAATCAGCGGTACGAGGGCGGAAACGCGATGTCAAATTATATTTACGAGACAAGACGCGCGTAAAAAGAGCGAGGAAAGTAATTTACGAACGAACGCTTCACTTTGACAAGAAGTCGTCCTCGAGATGCATTCGAATACAGATATTGATTTTAAAGATGTCAAGGATAAGAAAGAGCGATACTTGTCGACAATTTTTTTTTTTCATTTTTTTTTTTGCGAACGGCGAGCTGTTTGATTACAAGATTGCCTCTTGAGTGGCTTGTTATCGTAAATCAAATAACAGATGCGGTTTTGAATGTTCACCCTCTCTCCCGTGGGGTGGTAAAGGGTGACATGGACACATAATGGCTGGGGAGCAATGTCCATAGCCACCCTTATGAGAAGCGCGGGGAACTCACCTAATAACACCGGGGTGACTCGGCGCCGGAAGGGGTGGTGAGAAGGAATGCGCGGTATTTTCCTTGGGCAGTCCTAGCGGCATAAGACCCGAGTCCCGCATAACCCTCTTCCTTCTTCAGAGAAGAGGGTATGCGTAAATAAATTTCCCCACGTTAAAAGAAAAGAAAAGAAAAAAAAAAATATGGACAGCGTGGCCGCCGCAACATTAATTGGGTCTATCGCCCAAACGAACACATGTCGGATTACTCGTCCCACTCCGCCGGTACATATACATACGTCAGGCAACAGCACCGTCGTGCTAAGAAACAGAGGTAGGAGAACGAAGACGGTGGAGGAGAAAAGACGAAGACGAAGACGAAGACGAAGAAGAAGAAGAAGAAGAAGAAGAAGAAGAAGAAGAAGCGGCAAGCGACGTTGGAGAATCGGCTGAATAAGGAGAGAGACGTAATGAGAAAAAGAAGGAGCGGAGATCGGGACAAGTCTGTTCTTTCATTAATCAGCGATTAAGCCTCTGGCCTCGGCCTTTATGAATTATTATGATACCACATCTCACGACATCGCCATCAGTCACGACCCGTCGTGTATCTCGGTAACTATCTCCGGGGCCGCCTGGCAGACGTGTTTACATTTATCACCGTCATCTTTTCAGCATGCTTGATTTATCTTCCGCGCATTATCATCTGGCACTTTGACATTTTGTTTGAATGGATAAGAGTGGCTAATGTCGCTCCTCGAGTCCCGGGGGACCCGACAGTGGCGAGAGCACACAAACGCGGATTAAGAATTGTAGATTGCGCGTATGTAAAATATCGCGTTTCGTCGCGATATCGCCGGGGATATCGCGCCATTTCCGGGTCTGTCGATAAATAACGCAGTGATAGCGCGTTTTATCTGACGTGCCTTGCACGCATCTCGTATTAACATGTCGAAAATTTACAAGCCTACTTAAAAAGAAAAAAAAAGAAGGGGAAGGGGGGAGGAAAAGAAAAGAGCGCACAGCCGTATCTAGAATATTTCGTGTTTGCTACAATATAGGCATATCTTTGCATATCTTTGAACAGCCGTTCGCGTCGCGCTCATTTTCATACGCGACGCCTCGAAGCATATTTTCCCGCGTTATCGGAAACGTCCATCAGAGATAGCGCAGGCTTCAGTTTCATGCAATATGCATTTATAGGCACTACGGGTCCGATATTGTTACAAATACTGCGGTTATTAGATGACGCTTACATAAATTTAATAGTGAAATTTTCAATGGGGAGAAACGCGGACTGATTAGTCATCCATACCCAGAAACGGCGCGCTCCTCATCCATCATTATCCACCCAACAGTCACTCCATTAATCAAGCATGGTGACATCTTGACGCGTTCGGTTATTGATGCTTTTTCTTACCGCGGTTAATACCGGTTTTGAATTGATAACGTCACTCGGACTAACGCGATGCGCCGATATTGATCGCCCGTTCGCCCCGATATTTATAATTACCCGGTGCGCTACAGAATTCCCCGGAGAAAAATATATATATCCCCCGCGCGTAAGAAAGTGAGAGGAAGAGACGATCGCGCTGAGTTAACAGCTAATTGAGTGAGGTCGCGAGGCATTTAAAAGACCGAGAGTGATTAACGAGTTATAATGACGTCCGTGCTTTTTTATAATTAGCATATTAGAGAGTTTATCCGTTTTCTTCCTTGACCTTAATTACCTTTCGAGTGACATGCCCGCGCGTAGCATAAATCTCTCGTTGATTTTTGTAAATAATATTACGACAGCGCATTAAACAGTTTATTTATCACTCGCCAGGCATGCGAGGCGAATGTATATGCACAGCCGTTTGTAAATCCCGACGGTCTCAATATTCGTGGAGCAGCCGTTTAGATTGAGCGCTTTCGACGCACTTAATTTGAACGGCCGAATCGATAGGCGCTCGATATCCAGTTATTCTTGCCCGGCTTGCCCGTTTTATACGTTTATATACGCGGACTTTTACTCGCTTTCAACGACATCGCGGAGGACATTGTATCACTTTCGGCTATAGCAATCGAATTAAATACCCGAGTTATCGACACCGATATCCAACGACGGACGGCCCGCTCAGGAGAGGCGCCGCCGGCATGTCGCGCGATAGGTCCGCGGCTATGATACTTTCACGCGCGACACCCGGCCTTAATTGAATTTATGTACCATTTTATTTCGCGTTTCAGATTTTCGTGCCAATCCCCGATAAATCTGTCGGCATTAATAATCATAAGTGTAAGTTACGGCCGGACCAATGGCCCAATAAAAGCTACGGTGAAGCTAATGCTGAAAGAGAGGTAAAGAGAGGAGGGTGGCGGGCAGAACTGAATAGGGATAAAAAGATAGATAGATAGAGAGAGAGAGGGAGAAGAGGGAGCGACCGGGCGAACGTGAGGATTAATGCTAATCAAGAATAAATTATAATCATACTAACGTTCTCGTACCGAATAGCGGATGCTCGGGCGCATCGGGGCGAGGGGAGGCTTTAATTTATTGGACGGCCGAAAAGACATTGCGCGTAAGCGCATAACTTGTGTTTATCAGAATCCGGCTATTTACTCCCGAAACATATTACCGATTAAACTGCCAGCAGGATAGCTATTTTATTTTAGGGATGCGCGCCTGTGTGCGCGCGGTATGTATGTTTCGAATTATCAATTTCGTTGAAACAAAACGCAACCGTTAAACAAATTACGTGTTCTCAAGGATGCATTAGCATTCCCGGCGCAGCGGGAATACGTATCGATGACCGATTTGATATGCAAAGTGCTCTCAGTAATGATAGATTGATCGTTACCGGCGGTCGTGGTTAAATCAAGGCGAAATGTGTACGCCGCGACTACTGCACCGTTACGGATATCATCGAGGAGAAGCGCTCCAAATTACCTTCGATGAGCAGATCGGCAACAAAAGCACGTGTTTTGCTTCTTCACCCGGGCTCCATTTATCTCCGCGCGCACAATACGACCCGGATTTGACACATCTATCAACGTACAATGCTCGGAGCCTGGCCCGCCCCATTCTTTGGCCTCCTCTCTTCGATGCTTGCCGCTCGCCGATTGCCCGTGGAACAAGCATTCTAACGCGTCTCTAGACTTCTCGCGGCGAAAAATCTCGGGGAAGAAAAATATGACTGATACCTCTCGGCACAGCGAGCGACCCCCTCGCCCCTTCCTGCTTTCTCCCCCCGCCCCGCCCCGCTCTCGACGTAATTGCTCTTTTTTATCGCGCCTCTCTGCCCGGTGACCTGGAATTATCGGATTCGAGATGCGATGCATCCGCGGACACGATGGATGGCCGAAGGCACGTGAGAAGATCCAACGCGGACACGTAGCGCGCCGTTGCGTGCGCGATGATGGCCGCGCGAGGTACGAAGTCATTATCGAGACTCGCTTTTGAGGAGGTTTCTATGGAAAGAACCACTGACAGAACCGATTACCACGACAGCCGTCGACTTTATCGGACGGGTACACGCGAGATACACCGTCGAGGCGGAGGAAAGGCCTGTAAATTAACGATTGTAGAGGCTGCCGTGGGTCAAAGCGAGCCGCTAAGCCGTTGAATCGTCATTATCGCTCTCGCGAGTGGTGACGCTGATAGATGCCGCCTCTAAATGATGATGGATGGCTCGTATAACTGTCGCAATATACGGCTACCCGATGAGCTTCGTATCTTGATTTACTGCCTGCACGTTCGCCATTTTGCAATTCCGCGTACGCATAAGTTTCGCTACCATTATCGCCAGATCTCTCTTTTAATTCCTTATGAAAGGAGTAATAAATGGGATTGCGGTGACGTCAACGTACCCACGAAAAATTCTATGTGTAGGGGCTTTTTGATCCGTTTTAATATAAGATATTAGAAACAATAAATTTATCTCGCGTTATAATACTGTATATTAGAAATTGTTCCGACGATAACGACAGACATTATTTAAACTGAGCAGATTACTATTTCTTTTAATTCTCGAATCGTGAAAATTTATGAACACTTATAAAGTGATAATAGATCTTTTTATACATGCCGAGGTATATTATTTTAGAAGCGATAGCGCGGAATAACATTTTATTTTAAAGATAATATCAATAATAAAATTTTATCGTTTTAATATCTTATCGATTTATTTAATCAAATGTTACGCCGCTTCAGTTAAATTTACTTTACGACTTTTATTTCTATCTTAATCGTGTTTGATAAAGTATCGATCCTGATATCTTAGTTCTTACAATCTCTCAAGCATAGAAGGATCTTTAGATTATTTATGAGTTAAAAAAGTGAAAAAGAAAAAAAAAGATTAGCAGATAACGGCTGATGCGATCGTGTTGTTCCACGATCGAATGTTATAAACTTTTGTTTCGATTCCTATTCCGAAAATAAGTGATAAAGTACCGCGGCGTCGCAACGACATAATAAGTGGATTTATATTTTGATCACTAGCGGAGGCAAAAATACGCTAAACGATATTATTTTATATTTTCATTTATTTTAAGCGTTTAAAACACTCCGTCGTCGAGCGTGATGCAATACGATTTTAACGAATTTCAAACGAGAAGATAATAGGAGAAAACTGAAAATAAACGGAGGCTTTTTATTCTATCGCCGTTAAAGATCTACGCGTGCAAACGCCGGTCGTTACCAGATCTCTGCATCCATCCCAGGCTCACTTCATTTGCTCTCGGGTCTCGTTCGCGCCGCGGTCGCAGGAGCATCGTTCATCACTCTGATACATAGGCTTCCATAATGCTCGACAACAGCCGACAAGACGGCCGCCAGGCAGATATTTCCTCCTCCTAAATTAAAGCCTCGTCATTAACAGGCCGTTTCGAACCAAACGTTGCTCGTTGTACCCGGTTGCTCTCTGAAAACTCCCGTTTTATCTCACGCTCGCCTCGACGTGTCGCCCGGGATTTTCAGATTTCCCAGATAATTTAATCGAATGAAAAAGTAACGCGCAAACACAAAATTAGCGAGGCACGGGATAAATCTCTATCGAATGACGTCTTAAGTATAGACCGGGAGACGAGATGTAACACGAAGTGACGATGAAAAATAAAAGCGTCGCGCGTTATGAATTATTTTATCGCCGCGTCTCTGTCGCGCGTGTCGCGGAAATATTTGAAACGCTGAATCAAAAGCGCCGTACCTTCCCCGCTTTAACAATTTAATTTTCCCTCGCGTCTACGCGGCATTGTAGCGCAGCGTCAATAGCCAATTCCCAGGGCGAGGAGGAGCTCGCGAGAATAGAATGAGGTTTCAAGCGTAAATTAGCGTAGCGAACCGATTGCTGAATGAGTAAGGGAAACTGGCATTAGCTCTGACACCTTGTCGAGAGGGCAACGTGTTTCGAGTTATCTGCACGAGTCACTCGCGTCTGGACCTGTTACTATCCGCCGGTGGCGTTACTCTCTCTTTACCGATTTATCGGTAGTAATAATTTATCGCGGCGGCGGCGGCGGCGAATCAGACAATGTAATGGCCTGGTGATCGATCGAGCCACCGTGATATGTCACGGCGAGATTAGCTGACACGTCAAAATGGACTCGCGTTTATCTCCTCAACCGTAGCGGCGGAATTGCGCATTGAACATTTCCTCGAAACACCACATAACGCTCGTGAAAATAATTAAAACACTGACGAGACCACACCGCGCGTTCTTGTAATTCGTAATGAACTTGAATTTCGTCGCTCTACGCAGTGCAGAAACGAGAGAGAAATCTTTTTATCGCCGTGTAATGCGCGACCCGAGTCAATAAGCGAGTAACGTACTCGCCGATACTGTATATGTAAAAACGAGCTAACGTCAAACTTAATTCCTTTATACTGTCGCCAAGGAGATTCGGAATTACCAGTTTTGGATAGGAAATACCGTTGAGTTAAAACGGAAACAGGCAGTAATAATTAAGATAATTGAAAAATTAAAGACACGTGCAAACGTGAAACTTAATAACGATAATAATTAAAACCCCCAAAGAAAAGAGAAAAGCGCTTTCGTCGGGCATAATTATTTTTATATTGTCGCTAAGAGATTCAAAAGTTCAGTTTTGGATAAAAAATTGTTGAGATAAAACGGATACGGATAGTACTAATTAAGATAATCAAAAAATTAATGCAGCGGGTAAACTTAAAATCTCATATACATATACGGGGAACATATTTCTCAATTAAACGAAAAACGCGCGGAGCAATTGATCGAGTTATTCGAATGAACGTAACGGTACGGCATTCCCGTTTCGAAAACACGGCCCACCATCCGCTGTGCGAGTAATTACGCGCCCAACATACGCAACGCACGCGCGAATACCTTCTTACGCTTGCCACTTAAGCGGCCGCGTGTAAAATTCCCGGGACTGTTATTCGAGAAGTTAAGTTACTCGCCGGCAACGCGGGCCGACTTAATTATTGCCTCGTTTTCGCTTATTGGAGCGCACGTTTTATCGCCGTATTATAATTGCGCCGTCTTTATGAAGCGGCCCATGTTTGCGATAACGCGAGACAATTGAAACTGCCTGCCATAAAACCGCCGCGTCAAACGCGTTTTCCGAGTGCTAGATGATACCGGGTGAGGAGGCGAGCTTGCGAGAACGTAAGCCGAAAGTTATTCGCTAGGCTCGCCGAAGGCTGCCAAATCGGGACCGGTCGGCGGTGTCGTATCTCCTCCCCGAAAAAAAATTGCCAGTTTCCACAACGGGTTGCGTAACCACGCGCGACGAAGGTTCTCCGCACCGCGCGTTCTGCACGCCGGTTCGTTGGTATTCCGAATCATCCTCGATTCCCCGTCCGGGTTCAGCGCGCGGACGCGTGTTGAGAATGATACATTATTTCCCATGCGAATGTTTCTTTGCCGCGTAATGGCCGATAAATAACACAAATTAATGCCTTATTCCAGACATGTCGGTTATTTATGCCCCGGAATAACTTTATCCCGGCGCGTGATTACCAGCAGGCACGCAGCCCCGCGTTCCGCTCGCTCTCCTCCGCGCTCGCGCTAACACGCGCACACCGACCCCCCTCCTCCGTCTTATCACGAATTATTCGCTCGGACTCGCGGAATGTAGGTGAGCCCGGCCTTCGCTGCATCCACACCCGTAACGAAAGAAACTGAGCTCGCGCGCGCCAATTCGGAATCCGACGGACAGACGTTACCGATCCGACAAACTGCCACTTTCGCGCCGTCACGGCCGGGAATATACACGTTTTACTATGTCGCCCGTAAGCCGTAAGCCCGTCAGCTTTGCGGCTTAAAGATATTATTCGAGACGCGGCTGTAATATAACTCGCTCTATCTTCGGTTGAGCGCGCGCCGGCATTCTTGTTTTTGTGAGCTTTACGCACCCTGGACGTCGAATAAATCAAATTTTTCCAGACAAAACGTTTCTCGAGAAAGAGATTAATTCATCGAGCAGTTTCTGAGGGATTTTAATAAAAAAAAAAAAAAAGAAAAAAAGAGAGAGAAAGAGAAAGAGAGAGATAAAAAAAAAAAAAGAGAGTTTAGTTATTTGACGCGTCAGATAAATTTCGCCACTAGAAATTCGATAAAAAGTATAAGCCACGCACAAACGATAAATTTAAAACTGAACTAGAAAACACGCGAGTGTCAGAAACAGAGTTCGTTATTAATTTTACAATACCGGTGCGCTTTTTAAAAGCGGTGCCATTTACACTGGTTTACGACAGGTTAACAGCATTCTTTGTGCACGCGATAAGATATTCCCCTTTCAAATTCCTACCCTACTTTTTTGCTGCCGGGCGTCTTCACCTATTTCCTTTCCTTTTCTTTTTCTTTTTTTTTTTTTTTTGCCGCCAAATAAATTGTCCGTGAATTTCTTGTAAATTTTACAACGCATCACTATAAAATATAATAAAAACGTTTGCAGCGTTCACTTTCGATGCAGGACTTTCCCTTACGTCGGGCAGTAAAATGCTGAATTTATACAGCCGTACAAATCGTATTTAACTTGTATGTATATTGTAACGGTCGTAGTCGCATTAACATACCTTCAAATCGTTTCTCGATAACGTGCATCGCACGTTTCTTATATTTTACAAGACACGGTGTACGCGGCGGCTATTACAAACCTATAAATAACCGAAGTATTTTTTTTTTTCTTCCCTCGCGAAAATATTATTTCGAAAGAATCTTAATTCCATGCAATTTTCTCTACATCGCGCGAAACAGCTGTTGTCTTTAAATCAAGGATTGTCAGATTAGTTTTACGCCACGAGGTTTCACGTTAAGTCTTATGCCGTCGTGCATAAATATAATAAAACGAAAATCTAGATGTAATAATATTCATATATGACTTGTGCTGTCGGGCGCATATTAATATGTCGCGACGGCTCGCGATTATTTAAAGGGTTCGGTTTCATCGACCGTGTAAGTACTAAGACGAATGTGCGCTGGATTCGTTCATTTCGCCACGAGTCCGATATCGGAAAACGAAATCAAGGACACGCGAGAGAGCAAAATGATTCTTTATGCACGCGACGCGTGTCCCACATCGATGAAACGATCGTGTCGGATATATGCGAGACCGCAACTTAACAAAACCCCGCAGGTTGAATTGGCCGATTAAGGACTCTTCGCTTATATATATGCTTTTTAAACGAAAGTCGGGACGCGCACCTTATAAACTACTTTTCGATGCAGCGACCATTTTGCGCGTGGCGTATCATTTAAGCCCCGGATGCAAGAACGCGGACCCGCATTGTGTGGTCTAAAACGCAAACGCTCCAAGATCCAACGAACGATACAGGACGTCTTTATTGCAACGGTGGTGGTTACCGTCCCGCTGTACAAATAATGCGGGCAATGCAAACGGTAGGAATCACGCGGAACGCTGCGGCGCAAATTCAATCTCCGTACACGGATTCGGAATTCTTGAGGGCTGTTCAGCCACCGACAATGGAAATCAACTTCTCGGTTCAGCTTCGTGTACGCGGCGCCGCATTGAGCCGCACTTTTCAATTTAAATAATTCATAAAGCACGTATCGAAGGCGGCGCACGGTGCTCCGCGAGATTTGCATAAAATTTTTTTACGAGTCAAATTAAACACTACACAACGTCAAAAACCGAATTACATCGCGTTCCGGTACGATATGTCTGCAATAAAAATGTTGCGGATCGAGTTAACTATTTCGTACGTCAAAAATGAAAGCGATTGTTTAAAGTCATCCGACCGACATCCTTTTTATTAATTTTATTGACAATATTTTATTTTATTTCAATTAATTTTTTTATAAATATATACATAATATCAGTAACGTTAATAATGTGTCGTAAAGTCTAAAAAGTACAACTTTTTTAAAATGCAATTCTAAAGTAAAGCTGATACCGTTTGCAGTTGATGAGGCTAGGATTTATCGTTTGACCGCGTTTAGGGACGTCGGACGTAAAGATCCGCTGATTCGCGCATAATCTCACCGTAAGATACCTCCGTCGCCGATATTATGGATCACCGTATAAATAATGCGAGCGATGCGAGCGGCACGGCGGTCGCCGCTTGCGGGACACGAACGAATCGTATCTCCGCACGAAGCTCTGGAATTCTCGCGGCACCGGCTACCGATACAGCCGCCAACAATGGAAATGGACTCCGCGGGCATTGGGTGGCCCCTACAAGTGGCCCTGCATTCCAACATCGAATCCGCCTGGCGGAGCTCGAAATGTGAGCACACATGCAACGCCGAGCGAAGACCACGAGTGTAGTTTCGCGCCCCGATCTCTCGGACTCGTGCATACCGCATCGCTAACAGATCGGCCAATTTTCGACTTGGATATGTTAAGACCTCCCACAATGTAGCGGTCACTTTGGTTTCCCTCCGTAACTACGGCGTACTCCCGGAGCCCTTCGTCGCGCGACGTCTTTTGAGAGGAACATATTTTATTTTATTTTATTTTTTTTTTATACCGTTATCAAAGAAAGATAAGCGGGAATAGCGTGTAGCTGGATATATTTTATGTCATCTGTGATAATTCGAGCGATAACGAAAATTAGCCATGTATATGTATTTATTTTTATATTAATGCGATAAGAGAGGTCGAATAGCTAAAAAAAAAAATGTACTTTCCACTTTGAAACTCGACCTGGCCTTTTTTTTTTGGAAAGTATCATTTATAATTAACACTAATTAACATACACCCTGTAATAATCGTGGTAGCAGCTTGAAATATATTTTCTGTTATCGCGAGCAGCTCCCCGTCCGAGGGTCGCTATTATTTTCCTCAGAAGTAAGTTTATGTCCCTGCGATATTCCGCGTAAAGCAGAAATACGGACGTCAGTCGGATGTAACCCGTCAGCGTCCCCCAAATTGAACGCGCAACCATAACTGCCAATATCTGCAAATTGCTCCGATGCTACGCGAGGAACGTACTCAGTTTCCGAAAATCTCGCGACGCAAAACGACCGGGCTAGAATCTGACGAGCTATAATCCACCAGACTCGCGCATTCGATCGAACGAGCGGCATTCCTCGAAGAACGAAGAAAGCGATCGGCTGGATCGAGCATGACAGGAATGAATTTCGGGTTAGCGGGGTGGTGACGGCTCCTTTCTCTCTCTCTCTCTCTCTTTCCCTCCCTCTCATTTTCTTTCTCACTCTCGTCCGCGGTAGCGGCGAAATGTTACCGATGCACACACAGAGACACGGGGTTGGAAGCGGCTCCGATGAACAGAGCCGCATTGTTTGTCGCGGGAGGCATTCCCCGCTGTCGGCTGTCACCGGAAACATTCATTACGGCGCGTCGCTCGCTAGGAATCACTAATGTATTCGACGGCGGCGACCCTGCGGATCGGTTTTCGGCACACGGCGAAGCGGCTTCGCGGAATCGGGTATTCAAAAAAAAAAAAAAAAAAAAAAAAAATGCCGCGGTGGTATCGGGCTACTTCGTCTTATTACACAACGAAGGATCCAGGTCGAACATGAAACTTTGGTAGCGCGCTGCCTCTTCGTCGAATCGCTCATTAACAGTCGAATTAAAAAGCGAAAAAATGCGCGACGTAGAAATCATTTAATTCGCATATTAAATCATCAATATTGAACGGCGATCTAGCAACAAAATCTTGTCGATCACAAGTGGCTACGCCGAATTTCTTTCACTCGTTTCGCTTCTTCGCGAGGCCGCGACGTTTTGTAAAAATGAAATCTCGTTCGGTAGGCGTAGCGCGGCTTATATAATTCTTAATTATGTTGTCGAGCATTTTATTTGCTCGCACCTGGTCCCTCCGAGCGTGTTAGGGTGATAGGCGCGTCGACGCGACGTACAGTAGGAGGAGAGTATCCAGATAATTTGACAGGGAGCATGGCCCCTTAATAACTCTGTCCAGAGGGAATCGTGACGTAATCTAACGACTCTATCGCGATACAAGAGAAATTTCTCGGTCATCTTTTTATCTCTCAAACAACTGCCGCAGGATAAATTATCACTCGCGACAAATAATATAACAAAAAAAAAAAAAATTTCTGCGTACTTTGTCTTTTATTTTTTTCTTCTTTTTTTTTTCCTTTCTTTGATACCTCCACGTCTAGTTTTACGTTCCGAGTCTCATTTCCTCGACCAACGCGACGGACAAAACCGCGGTCGCGTTCTCGGACGTTTTCTCGCAGAAAACGTTACCGCGCGAGAGAAAACGGATGGAACACGAGCGGGGATGGGCGAACTACCGAGTTTATAGGTTCCCGGAACGCCGTTGCAAGAGCGGGTTAAGTCAAATCAAACGCGCGTGTGAACGCCCCTCATAACCGTCACTTTCTTCGGTTGCCGGTCGATCATCAGCGAGTCTACCGCTCCCTCGTCAAGTATACCTCTGGCCAGGTTCGTGAGGCCCTTCGTTCGCGCTGCCTCCTCGCACGGCTCCCTATCGGATAGGGAGCCGAGCGAGAACATAGCTCTCCCGGTCGTAGCGAATGGTGGCGTCGCTAGCGCAGCCGGTTGTTATCCGGGCAGTAAGTATACAGAGCCGCGCGGCGTGAAGGCGGGGGAAGTGCACACATCGGTACAGAACTGTGTAATTTGAGGGTAATTCCGCGAGTCGTATAACCTGTAGGTAATGCCAGCAGGCAGGCAACCAGCCAGAGAGGAGAGTGCATCAGTGCGCTGCTCGTTTCGTTTAATTGGTCGTTCCCGGGTTTACGAGGTTTCGAGCGAGGCGCTACGACGACGGGGGCAGAGGCAGGCTGGCAGACGGGGAGGAGGGAAGGAGGGAGGGAGATAGGTAGAGAGGAAGAGACGGGGTTGCGCACCGCAAAGGATGCCAGCCCCGCCGACCGCTATCGACGGAAATCGACGCGAAGTCTCTCTCTATTTTCAAGAACCGCGAGGCCTCGATAATTATTCTGTTAACGTCGGGGCGCTCTTAAGTTTTGTTTTAAGAATCGTGCCTCGTGCAAAGCTGTACACGAGTACATCAAATACGACAGTAAGTGATCCGAGTCGTCACCTGTTCGCAGTATCTGCGGGGCGTCGTTTTAAAAGAAGTAACCGTGATTTTTGTCTCTATTTATCACTCGCTCGCCTCGAGCTCTCTCGAGCTTATCGTTTTTTAACCCCGGGAATAAGTATCGCAGGAACGAGGAGTACATAAATCCTCTCGAGGATTCTGATTCTTGCGTAAATGATCTCGCGAGAGGCGTATGCGTAATCAGGCTGTCAGATAAGTTTATTAGACCCTATTCAAAAGCGCAGTAATTAGTCTTGATTACGGCCGGCTTCGCGAGACGACCGTCCCAATTTCCCGGCGATTGTTTATGCCGGGCGCGGTTCGCGCGTCCTGGAATCAATTCCAACGTCGCCGGGCGGAATCGCGCGGAGTATAACGTACGCACGTAGGAAATGCGAGCGGAGGGTTTAATATCGCCCGCCGAGATAGAAGCAATAAATGCTTGTCGAGTAAATCAGGATGAAGCGCCATCGAGGAGCGCGTAATGGTCGCATTAAGTGAATAACTCACGGTTGCAGTGTCAGACCCGAGGGGGTTGAGGGGGAGGGGGAGGGAAAGGGCGACGGCGGCGCGAGGTGGGCGTCGGACTGTTAGGAACTGTTAGGGGTGATAGCGGTGCCATCAAACAACTTTACGGCGTTAAGTGCTCGCCCGGCACCGGCTGCTGACGCATTACCAACCTAATTTCTGCCAAATACCGACGCGCAGGCGGCGCAGTGAAACGTGTGCATTAGCGCGCCGTTGACGGATGGAGGATCCGTTTGATCTTCCGACGGAGTGCGGCGCGCGGCTTAATGGCGACCGATTATTTTCGGTCAGACCGCGCGTTAGGGACGGCGTCTCGCCCTCTTTCTTGGCCGCTCTCTTTTCTCCCCTTTACCGCCGCATGTCGACTTTTGCGTACGTACATCGTTTATACGAGCCGTTAAAGACGCATTACGTTTATCGTTGCAAGTACGAGATAAAAATGGCCTGTTTATGACACACTTTTATTTTTCCCCGACTGATTTTTTTAGTAATTCGTCCGTCGTGCCCTCCACGGGATACATCCACGAAAGTTACGTCTTTGATGAGCTATAATATAATTTTTCCTCGAAGCTCCGGTTCTAAAAGATTTTATGCGCGCCTGAAGAAAATAAAAAAAATGCGGTTTAAACGAGGGGCGGAAGTGTTTTCTACGGATCGCCGATAATTCGCGTCGTCAAGCGATGACGGTAAATCCTTCCGTCCTAGATACGTAGCACGCATTTTCTCCTCGAATTAGTGACACGGAAAACATGGTGGTTCGACAGCCGCGCCGAGAGATCGCGATATAGCTGGAAAACAAGCGTAAGAGCGCGGGAATCGGAGAATATATTTATAGCCGCCTCGAGCTATTAAGATAATTTATCGGGGCCATTACCGAACAAACGAGAGCATTAATCTATTCTAGCTTCATAAAGAGAACTTCGTCGACGATTTTGTAGCCCGCGCGCCAAACGAGCACTTCGGAGTAAATTGATGGATCCCCCTGACCTGGCGGCTGAGGACCCACTGTAAATTGCTCGTAAATTTTTATTTATTCCGCCGCAAATAAAACCTTGAGAGGGAAAAAGAGAGAAAGGGCGACCGCTCGCCTCGATGCCTCTTCTTTTTCTTCTCCGCCGCGTTGCACCGCGCCGCGCCGATGTCGTCATTCGCCGACTCCTAATAGCGCCGGTGATTTTCGACGATCGTAATTTTTAATCGGCACCTACTCGCCGGTATCTCGATTTCACGGGTTCCCGATATTTATAATTTTTTTCTCCAGGCGCCTGCTTATCCGGGTAAAGATATACATTCATTACTACGAGATTAAATATTTTTTTTCTTTCTTTTTTTAATTATTCTCCCGTGACACTTTGATCGAACTAAAATAGATATTTCGTTATTAAATATATATTATAACGCTATAAAAATATCCGTATTATTTCCACCGCAAGAGACGTAAGGGTATAACACAAGCGTTCTTAGCGAGGCAAAGTGTCGAATGGTCCTCGACACGTCCGATCGCTTTTCTCGGGCACAGAGCGAATCGATAACTCGTATCATCCCCCTTGCAATAAGCGACGTACGCGCGGTGCTCCTCTGAGGCGGCGAGAACGGTCGCCGACGCCGGAAAGGATCGCGTTGAATCCCGGTGGCGTGACGGGCCGCCTACTCGCGGTCGGGCCCGCATTGATCAAAGCGGCAATTACTGTCATCGTAATATTACTCGGGACGTTACTCACGACCGGACCAGGACGTAGGGACCGCATCACCTCCGCCCTAAACGCCTGCGCGCCGTGCAAGCCGCGGCGCGGTTGTGGCCCGCGTAATAATTTCCCGGAATCGTGTTTGATGTGGCGGGGCGTTATTAGTTTTCCGTGGAAGCGTCGGCAATTTTTCACGTCGCTCGCTCTCTGACCGGCCGGCCGTGCGGCTATGATTTGTCGGTTTTACACCCGCGCGTTGACGGACGGTCGGTCGGTTGGACGGAGGATCGTTACGAAGGAAACCGGATAAAGGAAAGAGCGTACGTTCTCGGGGTGTTTTCGTAGCGACGGTCGATTGTTTCTACTGGATTTTTTTTTTCCCCCCCGTCCCTTTATTTTTTCCATTCTCGATTCCACCTGACATGTTGGAGGTGTCAACCGGTGTTAAACATTTACACATTGACTTCCCTGTCAACACTCCTCGTGATTTTCTTGAAGAACAAGCGTGAAATCAGATAGGGTAAGACGGTAGCTGGCGGCGAACATGAGAGCCGTTGACACGAGGCGATAAATTCGATGCACTCTCGGACCGAGGGAGCGGGCTGGAGTCGAGCGACCGGTCAATAAATGTCAGAAAATGGAGAAAGGGGACCTCGGTTACGGTGCGGTTTTCTGAAATTCTTAGTGGGTTAAGGCTGAAAGCTGCGTCTAATAATGACTCGGTCGCTCGGGGGTCAAACACATAAAAACAGGGCGAAGATTTATGACGCACCGCAAGCCTCGCTCAGCGTGATGCTGGATAACCCATACTGCGAACTAGGCTGGATATAATGGGAACGTCAAGCCCGAGGACTACGGAGCGTTTACGGCAGTTAGTGCTGCAAAACGAGCAGTCGTGCCGCCGGTCCGGCATTTGAGATGACGACCAACAGGTACGAATTGATTTTTGCCGATCATTGCTCGACACATCGTCTATCAAACGAGAGGAACTATTTCAAGCTTTGCATAGCCAACGAGAAAGATTCATTATTTCCTTATTTCTTTGGGCCCTACTCTATAATACGACACACACCGTCCATCATTGAAGCCTGAATGCACCGTCCTTCGCTTTTGCACACGCGTCCTTGTTTAAAGTATCCTTAAAAACCGTCGAGGACAAACTACTTTCGAAAACGACGCCTCTACGCGTCACAATTCATTGATCAGAATACGATACTTCCGTTGCCAACAAATTTTTATTTATTTTTTTTTTTTTCCTTTTTTTTTCCGTGGAGCACGCATTCGGATGGCGAGTTCTCGCGGCCTTCGGCGGAATCTCCCGTTGTTTGGGTCTTGGATACCTGGCCCGCGAGAATGTGTGGGAGGTCTTTATTCGTCATCGAGAGGAGGGATAAGAGCAAGGCGGAGGACTCGCAGAAGAGGCAAGATCTCTCGTGTGTACTCACGGGGTATCCTCGAGCGGATGCGCGGGGGTGCTATTCGTCTAAAGCCAAGGGAGACGGAGCAAGAGAGAAAGAGAGAGCTTCCATCTATTTTCGCCTCCCTGTTCCAAGCAGAAACGAGATGATTTATGCGGAGCGGGTGCCGCGGCTCCGCGCCGCGGGAGAATTCTCGCTTTCAGCTTCGCACCCAGCCGTGTCGTCGGGGTGGCGGAGTGTGCCATTGCCTTTTCTTTCTCTCTTTCTCTCTCTTTCTCTCCTTTTCCTTTACCAACATCGGCGCGAGGACCGCGATGCATCTTTCTCGGATGACGTGCAACTACCGGCCGTCATTCTTTCAAATTTTTTTTTTTTTTTTTTTCTCTTTCCTGGTCCTTTGCCGAACGTTTCCGCGGGAGGGCAAGCTAATCATAGAGCGACCACAAGAGAACAGGCTGAGTTATGTGCGTTTCGAATAAACCGTGGACCTGGGGTAGGCAACTCGCCCGCAATTTGTTAGAAGCAAACCCACGAAATCAAGTTACGACGTACCGTTCACGGATTACACGGAAAAATCGGAGTTTACTTTTGATGGGACGGCTGCAAATGTATTTTATTCTTCGGCACACGTTGTAAAAATATCTTTTTAGTTGCAGAGGCGTCACGAATAAAGATTTGTTTAATTTATATTTCTAACGTGTTAAATGTAAAAACTCGAATTATCTAGAATTGTTAATATTATAATAGAGCAGTGATATAAGTCGCCTTAATTTAATAACATTTAATAATGTCACGTCGCGTAAAATTACGTCGTTTTCACGTATAAATATATCTCCTCGACGAATGTAAACGCTTGCAATAGCAACGGAAAACTTAGTCGCGTAAAAAGAAAAAAAAATCTCGCGTAAAGATTTACAGTTTATCATAGAATATCTCTAACTTCGTTTAAGCACTTCGCATATATTATAAAAGAAATGCCGACAGCCGTTTATTAATGGCATAAATAAATTTTATAAGCTATACTTTTGCACCCTGATCTATTGATGATACATATTTTATTTGTTCGACATTTTAGAATAACTAGAAGAAACTTCAAGAGACCCCAATACTATGAAAAAAAAATGTTGCGACTCACCAATCTGCTTCAGCGGAGTAGTAGAGTTCTGCCGGTGACTGTAACATAAAAAGAAAAAAATTATTGTAGACATATACATTAGTTAATAAAATTAATAAAAAAAGATTTTATTTTTTTAATTTATACTTACTTAAAAGTTGCTCCGCCGATGCAGGATGCATATCCGAGGCCTGCTCCTCCTCTCAGATGGGACGTGCCGAGTCCTCCTTCCGCGCACGAGTCACTCGCGAACACCCCGACCGTGATTTTATCGCGAAAATTACTCAAGGATCCACTTTCGCGCGTTCCATGCTCGGCACTCGCGTTTAGTAGAAAGTCGTATGTCCAAAAATTCCGCCCGAACATTTTACGGAACTCCCGAGACGGCCGACGAACCGACTGCGGTTCGTATGATTCTTAATGTCGGCGGTGACGACACTCGTTGACGACAGTCAATGCGGATGCAACTGCGTCGATCTGTAACAGAAAGAGATATCAAGTGGTTAATCGTGGTTATCGTGCCGGAAGGGTTTTCGTTAAACGGAAGTGCGAATTACTTTTGGTACGGAGACACGTGCTTGCTCCGCAGTGTGTAGGACGTGTGTGCTCGCGCGACCGCTGGAGAAGGACAAAGCGAGAGTGGGAGTGGTGGGGGAATATACCTAGCGCGCGGCACGTAAGCTCGCGCTCGCTCGCACCCCGTCCCCCCGCCTCACCCCACCTCCCCCCGCGCCTATCTATTCGTTACTCTCGTTCGATTTAATTGTAATATTTAATTCGTATGTCCAGACAAAGACGGCACTTCCACCTTTCGATCTCGAAAATCGCGAAGACCGTCTTTGCCTGGATATATTAATTAAATATTAAAATTAAATCGAACCTATAAAATCGCCGACTTGACAGTCGACGTTGACTCTCGATTTTTAATAATTTATGCGTAACGCACCAATTTTTTATAGAGAGGATAAGAATCGAACGAAAAGTTTTGTTTTTATTAGATTTATAAAAATAGATCGTAATCTCAGATGGCGATGATTGTTCAAAGGCCGTGGACTTTGACGTTATTAGTTTCTTTAGAAGGTTACGGGAAAAGGTATATTCTCGGGGGATGCGCTTACTTTGCAATATACTCACGAAATTGAATAAACTAAGCAATTCAGCATCCATCATCTCGCTTCAAAGTTACCCGTGAGAGCCTAGGATCAATGGCTTTTGGCGAATGGAAATGAGTTCATAGGGTAAAGGACGTAAAAAAAAAAAAAAGTGGCACGTATCCGAAATTAAAATTAATTTCGGTCCGCTTGGTATCAGTAAATTCGTGATTTAGCATAAATAATAGAACATCTCCAGTGTAATCAATTAAGATAAATATCTGCGATGCAAAATAGATTGATAAAAATTCATAAGAATCCGGCGAGCGTGTAATAAATTATCGCGGGCTAATGGAAAAATACCATTATTTATGCAAATCGATATTAAAGTTTGATCGTGAAAAATGCGGGATGTGCGTAAAAGAGATTTGACGCGCTGTATATCAATCTCTGCCTTCAGTCGTGCCTATAATTAATTTCGCCAAGCGCGACGACAAATATTTCGAATCGATTATCGCCGTGAATTATTTGCGCGGCATACATCACATTTTTAATCTCTCGTTAAATTGCAAGAATTGAACCTTGCACGCATCAATTATTAATATGACATATCGAGAGTCACGATTTTCGAATGCAGCGTTAATAATTAAACTGACAAGGAGAACGATCGCGGTTGTAATTAAAATGACGCGTTTAATAGAGAAAAGAAACAAGACCCGCTGATTACGAGGAGTAAAAATTTATATCGCGTATACGATATTTTAACGAATGGGCTTCTTTTTTATTCTCTCTCGCGTGCACACATGTGTGCAGCCGCCGAGTTCCATTTCCCCGTCCCCCTCTCTTTCCTCCCCCCCCCTCCCGATATAATACACAAATAAACCTTTCACGACGATAATTTACTATTGCGGCAGGTGTTGGGCGATTATAGGGTAGCATGCGATTGCGCTGAATCGAGCGTCAATTAAGACATGTAAATAAAGTACACGGCGTGCGTGATTCTGTGATTGCATGCTCAATGCTACGTATATGTATATAATTGCACGTTGTAATTATAATACAATTATAGTATGAATTATACGCGTAAGTGCGATGTTAATAATTCATTCGACGTGTCGGGCCGGAGCGGTGTTGTGAGATATTAGGCTCCGTGAAAGATGATAGAAAGCAAGCGATTAACTTTTTCGTGGGACACTTATCACGGGCAGGCTCGCGTAGGAGACTCGGACCGAGGGCCGCGCGCGGGGTGACGAAGGGGGTCGCGCAGGGCACCGCTTATTTACTCAGGCCGCAAGTTGATGTATGGCCCGCTGCTGGACGTTGTCGGTGCCTTTCATTCGGGCCGCCTCTCTCGCAGAGACAAGAGATAACCTCGCCTCTGATCAACGACTCTCCGCCACTCTCTAAAGGCCCCAACGCTACACGATCCAAGCGCGAGGTCGGCATGAATCTCTGGCCATTCATGGCGGCGTGACATTCGGGGCTGCGACCACGTAACTAAACACGAGCGCGGGCGCAACATGGATTATTCGTGTTGCCCGAAACACCCTACGCTAGATTAAAAAGAGGAGTCTCAGTTGCACGCTAGCTCCGCGATTATTTTCGTAATCTGTACCTGCAAAATCCGTGACTTTACATACGTACGCAAACGCGCGATAGCATCTCCAGTAATGGAGAATATTACCCGCGTTGCCAATAGAAGAATTAATAATATACGACGCTGTTAGCTAAAAAAAAAAAAACCTTACGACTGATAATCGTATTTCAGTTGAGACTGTTTTACGCGCGATGAAGCGAGAAGAGATACGTTTACATTTGATCTCAATGGGCATTCGCGTGTGTAAAAACGGCAGGTCAGAGTTCGAGATCGCGTTTTTTGGATCCGCCCCTAGTAAACGTTCCGTGGTGTTGATCGTGTAACAAACGTGATACAAAGGTGTACACGTGAATTAAATGAAGCTTACCGAACGATGAAACGAGCGTACAGGAGTTTATTGTTGGACCTGCAATGTGCGCGCGCGCGCTTGTTAACACGTTTGCTCGCGGTAAGATTGTGCTATGAGAACGTAACGTAATATAAGACTCGCGCGAGACACGAAATTACGGCCGCGATTTTCGCGGGCGTTCCCCGCACGGTGCAGCCGGATGCGCGCGCGACACCGATTGGAATTGCATGTACATGTGTTCGGCCACGTCGTTCCCTACCGACGAATGTTTTCTCGTGCCGCGTCGTGGAATAGATATAATAAATTTAACTGCGCGCATTTATGATCATAAATGCGAATTGTTCGAACGTTTTATCGTTTCCCGCTTGAACAAAGAAAATTTACGATTCTTCCGAGAAAACTTCAACCCGCGCATTTCTCCGCTGTTAAATTTATGGCAGGAACGTCCGTTTCACAGCGACCTTTATCAAGCTCGGAAATTAGTGCGAAATATCCGTCTAATTAAGTTCGGAGGCATTAAGAGTTGCTTTAAAAGAGTTATCGTGATCCGCGCACGGCAATAAACGAGTGGTAAACGCCGCGGCCGATTCCAATCGCGCTGTTATCGATCCCCGCGTACTTACGGGCGCGTCATATAATTATTATTAATATGCGAGATTAACATGTATCTCGTCGGCTCGAATCGTACATCAAGTACGTCTCGGATACGTCCGACGGTACTTCAGCGCGTCTTGTCTCCGATCCCTTTCCCCGGGCTGGTTTTATTTTTCAATATCCCGGTCTCGCGTTCCTAACGTAATACGTCACGACGCATAAAATGCGCTCGCGGAAGCGATAACGATCGCGAATTCTTGACGTTTCTCGGCCGTACAAACTGCACCGACTCGTTCGATCCTCCCCGCTCGGCGCTAATGCCGAAGTATATATCTACGCAATTATTCACGCGTCTTTGGAGTTTCCAATCACGTACGCGATAAGACAGATATGCCATTTATCTCGCGGAACCGAATCAAGAGAAACCGAACCAAGGCCGGGGAGTAACGCAATTCTTTAAACAGCTGGCTCCAATCATTGGCAGTTGTGTCGAACTCGTTTCGCCTAAGAATAAAGATTGTCGTAAATCGATCCGATATCGCGGCCCCGCGTGTAGCATCTTGGGCGAAAATAAATAACCAGGTTCCTGAGTGCGCAATATCTTGGCGAGATTATCACCGATTTCTCCGAACGTGCAACTCGCGAAATTGCGAGCGGCAAACAAATAAAGAATCGCAAACGTCGTCGCGAGTGTGTCATCGGGCGATTAAAATTTCTCGAAAATGTGACTGCAATCAGGCCCCCGGTGATTGGTTTCGACGCAGCGGGAATGTGCTATTCGCGCGTTGAAATACAAGAGTACTTTTTCGTTGCGTTTTTTTTCGAGTTCTTTGCCGCGCTCGCCCGGCGCTCTCTCGCCAGCAAAGGCCGGCGATGTTGTCGCGCTAATTGCACGTCCAGGGCACAATTTACAGGCGCGAATCGCCGTCCGCCGTCGCTTTCCTCGCGTAAGAAAGACGAGGAGCGTGAGCGAGAAAGGGAGAGGACGGGAGGAAGAGAGATATTTCATGTTCCCGGATGACAGTATCCTCAAAACATTAATAACGTGTATCGAGCCCGACATTGTGTGCGCGCCCGCGACGAATTGTAATTTTATCGATCATAAATCAGACGCGTGATTTATAATAACGATTAATATCTCTCGTTAATTTGTGTTCTTAATTACGTCGGTGAGCGTAGAGCGCGAATTGGGCGATCAATCGCGAAATGTGTGCGCCTCGCGCGTGTATGCAAACGTTGAACGCGCGCGACTTAAAAGTCATCCAGTCGCGTCGAATTAAATAAAACTGCGATTACACGGCGACGGAGAATTTCCAGTGGCTGGACCGCTAGAACGATTAAAGAGACTGACGTGTCGTGATCGAAAAAAAAAAAAAAAAAAGAAAAAAAAGAAAAAGGAAAAATAAAAAAAAAGAAGGGCGCGTATGTGTGTTTTGTGTTGTTCGCCGGGGACGCGGGAAAGTTTACAGGCCTGCTAACCCCGAAGGGACCGTCCCTCTTCTTCTCTCCCTCCTCGACCGTACATCGATTCGTTTGTCAAGTAACTTTCGAGTCCGGGGGTGAGCCAATATTTCAGGAACAGCGGAACCAAGATTGAGGCTAGGAAGCGATGGGGAGGCTGCTGACCGCAGAGAAGATAAATTTGTTCCACAATTGAGACGGGCATGCCGCAGTAAATCTTGTCTATTAGGTATCTCTTCTTCTTCCCCGTCGCAGGTATAAAACTATAAATCGAGAGGAGAGACACCTCCGTATTGAGCCTGACCACGAGGAATCACGCGGATAGAAGAATTTTCACCTGGCATGATTCACTCGAGCCTCAACAGTTTATTGTCTTTACTGTACAGCAGCCGAAATCAATTTTATAAGCGGGAAATATTATTAATGACTTTAATGTATCTCTCTTTTTCAAGATGTGGCGTTATCAATTTGATGTAAATCATGAATTATGTTATTCAATAAAAAAATGTTGGAGAAAAATTTCTTTTATTATCCCGTATTTCTTTCTTTTTTTTTTATTTTTTTTTTATTTTTTTTTAAGTAATTTAAAACTCAAAAAAAGTATTCACTGAATTTTAAATAACCCTGTCTGTTATCTCGTAAACATGCTGTTGATTCGAAATGGAGAAAAGTAATTTGAGAGAATTAGAAACGTTCGATACTTTAGCTCACAGAACGAGTGTATAGATGTCCAACAATGAAAAGGAAATATTACGGAAATAAATTTTGACTTTTATACGTGCAATTTTGACGTCGAGTGAATCATTGTCAAAATAGATGGTTTGTAATATGGTTTTTAGACATTGTACGTAAAAACCAGAAAAGAGAAATGACAAAGGAAGTGACCTGCCGGGTGTGACGGAAGGATATCGCACATTTAAAATATTTAGACGCACTGACAAAAGAAAAATAGGAAAGCGGAAAATTTTATGCCGGCAATAAATACAGTTTAAGAGTGCTTGCTCTTTTCGAAACTGAGATGCGTAATAGTCCACGCGGTAAGACTTAAATTTTCGTGGATTTGAAAAACAAGAGTGCTCTTTGTCTTCGAATTTCTCTTTGGGAGACAAAGTCATCTTTCAATTTATGTCGATATTTTACTACGTCCGTTCGTTTACGTGCATTAGGTCCGGTGTTGGCAAGTAAGAACCGCGACGGCCGACGACAAACCGACGCGATCTTCACCGCGCGTGATAAAT
This sequence comes from Cardiocondyla obscurior, assembly GCF_019399895.1. Taxonomy (NCBI): domain Eukaryota; kingdom Metazoa; phylum Arthropoda; class Insecta; order Hymenoptera; family Formicidae; genus Cardiocondyla; species Cardiocondyla obscurior. Next base: position 2,874,258 of record NC_091877.1, read on the forward strand.
CGACTACGAAGCGGCGATTTAGCTAGCGAGCCATCCGGAATCTTGGCCGAGTGAGCACGTACCTAATGGAGTCGTTGTTCGGTCGACGGGCGTCCAGAAACACGGGGCGGCGTGCACGCGTAACCCGGCCGTTAATACGTCCGATACCTTGACCGCGTAATCTTTCGCAGGGGCAGGAGGTAATTAGCAGTAACGGACGGTTACGTCCGATATACGAACAATGGAACATCGGCGATGCGATGGGAATAGGAAGAGGGCGATGGCTGAGCGAGTATGATAAATGAACGGCGCCTGACAAGCGGCCATCGTTGCCCGATGATGGATGGCCGGCGGTCCCGCTCCCTAATTATTTCATACTTTGCAATCAGAACGATAATCCATCCGCGGTACCTGCAGCCTGTCACGGATAAATCATCGGTTATCATTCCTGAGTCACAACACGTGTGCGTATGCTCGCGCGAGCGCGAAGGGCTACGGCCGAGCGGGAGGAAAAGAGGAAAGCCTGCTCCGCTGCCTCGTGCACTCTGTCAAGCTCGCCTCGTCCATAAAAAATAAAACTTTATCGCCTCGGAAATGGAATCCGCTTTCGCAAGCAATTTTGCAAATTTCCTTCATGAACTAATTTTTACCAAGCTGAGAGCTATTAAAAATCCCTTTCATCTTTTTATTTTTTATTTTTCTGCATGCGCTACTTTTTCCGGATCGCGAAGAAAAGATTGAAATCTTTCGACTATCCTCGGCGCGGATTTATCTGGCGCGCGTGCAGAATTAATATTAAGCACCTTCCGCGGAGCAAGAAAAAGAGAGAGAGAGAGAACAAAAAAAAATTAAGCAGTACAGTATTTTTAAATCTTCAGTTTTCTTTTTTCCCTCATAAATAAACGTGTCTATTAGTTTAATACAATATTATTCGATTATTACGTGACGTTGACTGATTTTATTCCGCGAATATTTGAACGTTGTGATATAATTACGTATATATCAATCACGCAGGACTGTACTAAAACACGTGTGACACGGCAAGTGTTTAGAAATGACTGGCCAGTCGGCATCAGTGCCAAGCATCGCCGTTCCGTTTTAGAGACAAGAATTATCCAGCGCAACGCTTTCACCATCTTTCACGACCAAGTCGTTAAATTCTAGACATGTTTGCACATAATAATCGTTAAATTCTGTAAATCTTGAAAGTATTTTCAGCGGCAATAATCGCTTGACAAGATATAACTTGAGAAAAAGAGTTTGCAGCGTAATTATTAACTTTCAGATAAAACACGTTAAACAAGGTGTAATAAACTACGGCTTATTAGCATAAAAAAAAGCGGAACAGTTCACCTGGTGCGTAAAAAAAAAAAAAGAGGGGAATGAATTACATCGACTTGTATCGCTCTATAATTCGAACGTATTGTTTCCTTTGGGAATGCTGAATTCTTAATGCGGCATGTTTCATACGAATTGTATGGTTGCAATGATAAACTCGTCTTTGCGACGCCCTCCTATAATATGCAGACGTCTCGTAATGACAAAAAATCTGCGGTATCGCGGTTGAAATCAGCGTTTGCATGATTAGTGGGGCCCGTCGAAGCCGACGTTTAAGCGGTATTAATAATTCAAGATCCGAACCTTCGTAAGACATTTATTATCCCTGGATGTAAATAAAAGAAAATCGTAGCGTGCGATTGTCTTGCTACGATAATATAGCGGAGACCTTGTCATTTTTGCAGAGCAATTACTGATCTTACATACAATTCATGTAATTCGTTTTAAGCACTCGCGGTCTCATCGTACGTACAATTAATCTAGGCTAGAATTATTTAATTAAATTTCTAGTATACTCGAAACACGAGCTAATATCGCCGACTACTTCGTAGAATTGTTCTCTCAGTGACTTATTTTTTTTTTTTTTCTTTTTCCTTTTTTATAATGCGGTTGATTGTGGATTTCCGACCCTTCGCTCGGCAAGCAGCCGCGCGACGCGTAGTTTACATTAGTTTCGTCGTAAAGGCTTCTCTTCTCATTTTCTAATGGCACCGATGCCAGGGGCGATTCAACGTCGAGCCAATAATTTGAAGAATATTCCAGCTAAAGCGCCGCCATGCAAACAATTGGGCCCGGCGTGTCTAATTGCCGCGGAGATGATTTTCAAACCGGCCGTCATCCCGTGCCTAATAAATGGATACAGCGGATCCCTTAAGTAGTATAAGACCCCGGCCATTATTTTCGACGAACGCCAAAGGTTACAAAGGGCTGTCTAATTTACCTTCTGGCGGCGCCGGCGCATCGTGTCGGCCGCCACTCTCGTCACGTACGCCCGATGACCTGCGTGATCTTGATAATCAACCACCAACAAATTTTCGACGTTGGTAGCCCCCGTAAAATACAAACGAGGGGGAACCTCGTAATATCGATCAAAGGTTTCGCGCAAACAGGAAAATTAGACATAATGAAGATACTCCGTTTCGCCCGTCTGTAATTTTCTCGCTTTCATTAAACGCGTAATTGTTCTCTGAAATATATTAATGACCAGTGATCGCGCCGTAATCGAAAGTCCCTTAATCTCTTAATCCGTCAAATGAAATATATTCATGGATTTTTGAACGGCGGCAAAATCACTGTGCAGATTGCAAAGATCCCACGAGGGCGAGCGCGTTACGCGCGCCAAAGGGACGCACAGACGAGCAAGGGAGGGGACGGGTGTGGTGGATTCGAGACAGGAAACGCCGTTACCCGGGCGGCTCTTTGATGTCGGATGTTTACTTTATGGCCGCTGCATGATTGTGACAGCGTCGGGCTGTACCGAAGGGCCCGTGACGTCATAAATGAGGTGGTCCCTCCTCTCCCGTTCACGGAGAGACCCTAGCCCAACTTGACCCCCTACCCATGTCTGCTTTCCACTTCATCACGTAACCCACAAACGCCTGCAATCTCTCGACTATGCAACCCCTCGCGGACAGCCAGTGTCGTGTTATAAACGCTTGGTACCTCTCATATACACATCGGACACGGTTCTATTTGTAATGCGTTACCTGTTTTTTTTTTCTTTTTTTTTTTTAAATGTGTACACTTTTCAAAAGGCGGCGCGCGATACGCGAATTTATACGACACGATTTGCATATGAATAATTATCGTTAAAATGATATAGCGATGATATATTTCTCGTAAGAAGGTATGAGGGGAAAATTAAAGTGCCTTTGATAAACTTAACATTCGTATACAGCACCGTAAAAAGCTACCGAGGAACTATTTCTTTCAATGGGCATTTAAAAAAACCGCTCAAACGCTACAGAGACATTAATGAACGATATAGTTGAAATGGCAGAACCGAAAGTATATAAATACATAAAAGTACAAAAGCCCGGAGACGACAGCGGGGTATCCTGATCGCTAACGCGATGCTTCAACGAAGGGGCGAGAGCTAGCCGAGGTTTACGAGCCAAGAGAGCCTTGTGACGAGGGCCACGGCTTTACGTCGTCGTGTGTCACGCATCGTTACTGCCGCAACGCCGTTATGAGACGTTTACGATAAGATATGTCGCACCTTTCGCCCCTGACAGCCCACAGATTTACCGTTGGTGGCGAGAATATAGCTTAAGGAGGACTGAACGGGGAGAAAGGGGGGGAAAATAAGAGAAGGAGAACGGTTAGAGGGGTGTTGCGCCGTGGTCGTAATGGCGGTGTCTGAAAGGCGTCTTCTACCCGACTGTCCGAGAGGAACAATATTATACGCTTAATAACTCCGACCGTTTCGTGAGACTTGCCAGGATTAAGTCGAACGACCGAGTTGCGCAACGAAGGCGAACCGCGACGATGTCCGCCGCTAAGTTTAGGCGCGACTAGCGTGAGGACTTGCGAGATTAATCTCCATCGGGCAATTGAATTGTTCGCAACGTGGGTTAATACTTCCGTTTAATATCGATGCTTAGATAAGTCTAACATGACGGATTTATCAGCCGTACGCGTTATCGCCGATGACGGCCGCAATTTCAGATGCGAACATTGATACGCGACGAGTCACTTGAGACTCGGGCTGCGATCTAAAATTGTATATGTAAAAACGAATTTGTCGAATCACGTTAATCTTTTTTTTTCCATTTATTTTAGAAAGAGGCACGTTGAGCACCGGTCTATTTGAGTCATCCTCGGTCATGTCATCACGATACAGCGAGACAAAACGCGCACGGTGTAATTACCAAGCTGAATGGGCAATTTATGCCTGCATACATTGTAGATAAGTATCGTCTCATGTAGATAATTGCACGGAGGTCTACAAATTATATGTATAATCGTACGTCGACGACAATTTTCTCCAGTTACATTACAGTCACGAAGTTTCGACTTCAAGGAATCCTTGAATGCATGACACGGGTTTATCCTGAAGAATCTCGAGGATTGACGCGCGGAAAAGTTTGACAAATGCGATTATAATACCAGGCTTTTTAAAGCACTCATGCATATACGTGTATGTGTATGTATCACACATAATTACATTTTATATAATAATATACAGTTATTCCATCCGGCCTCTCGTCAATAAATTATTATTTGCACCTTATCCCTCCCGTCAAGTTACTCCGTCGTTTACGACACGGATTTTCTCAGGAATAAAAATCAGTAATCCGTATTTTTTTTTTTTTTTTTTTAATAATTAAACAGCAGAGGACAAAGGCACTCGATGGCTGATGGCGATTTCAACAGAGGGGCAAAGCAGACCGAATGGTGCTGCTTGTTTAGGACGGTGTATTAACTTCAGCTTCCGCGGCGTACTCGCCAAGCGATTGCCGGGTGTCCCCTACTCTTACCGAAAACGCTAATGGGGAACGTATACAGATTGGGAAGGCACTTAGCGGACTTAGCGCCCGCGGCTACTTTATTTACGCCGTTCAACGCACACGTCGACCGCGATGGCAACGACAAGCCTATGTATACAGTAGCACTCGATGCTAACCGACTGTACAAACACCGTCCGCATAGCTCGTGTTTGTGGACGGTCCCGCTGCTCTTCGCGATTGCGGTTGCTCCCCGCTAAACTGACGTCATGATGCTCATGTCAGTCGGAACGTCGGTGCTACTGTACGGTCTGTTTGCAGAAACAACTTTAACCGTTTGACACTTTCGGAAGGATCCCCCCCTCGATTGGTTGGCACGTACGCCGAACAAATATCCTTTTAGTGTAGTAACGACGCTCAATTTGATCATTTCGGAATCCCCGGAATTCCTACCCGCCACCTTGGGAGAAACGAAATTATTCGAGAAAGAGCTCTTCGTCGAGATTCATTCGAAATACGAGATGAAGTATAAAGAGAGGTTTGTGGAAATTTTCCGGCGAATGTTAAAGGTGCGAGAAATTAGTATGAAAGTAAATTAAATATAATATTTAATATTCTACCGCAAGATTGCAGACTCAATATTCTCGCGTCGGCTTTAACCGGACTAGATAAAAAAAAAAAAAAAAAAAAGGATCGTCAAATTTTATATGCAAATCTCTAATTCTTTGTCAAGGTGCCATACTTGGCCAATATTTCACGCTGTATGTGGTTGTTATCGTAACGTTATCATATTTATGCCGAGTTCTCGATACTGAAAGGATACTGCAGTTGTGTATCACAGCAACTCTATAAATACATCGGCTTGACAGTTTACGACAACGCGGAAGCCATTAAGCGATGACTTGTAAGACGATGCTGCAACTCTTCTTGAAATACTTCGAAAATACATGTCGATCGATAATATTGACGTCTACTTGATTGCTAATAAATTCTCGAGCATGCTTGGAGTATTATATGGCATTATCACTTCACGCGTCACGATTTTTGACACTTGTTTTATACATTTATAAAATATCAAACTTAAAGATGAGATTAGATTAAAACAAAATTTAAAAAAAAAATTATTTTAATGCAATACGATGACTTCCTTTAAATCTAAGATCTAAGGGATATTAATTGTTTTTTTTTCTTTTCTTAATTGCATGAATATAAATTAAGTTAATAATTTCGATGAATAAAAGTGAATATTCGTGACATAAATGTCGTAAAAATTCAGTATCGCACCAAGTTGTATTTATACTCAGAGCTGTAAACATGCACCGAAATAATTTGTGCATCGCGATTGCGAGATTTATGGCGCAATTAAATGAACTATAATCCTAGTACACGCGACTAATACATATATAACCTGCGTCACGCAACCATCCTATAGTTGAAACATTTATCCGTTTAATTTGCGGGTTACCAGTTTTACAAGGTTACCGCACCTATTCGAGTAAGACTGAACAAGTAGAATTTTAGTTTTGCAATCGATGCATACGTGAACATCTCTGATACATTTAAATGTAGATTAAAAAAAAATGTGCAGACGCAAAATTTAAAACTTTATCGGGAAAGACGTGGCTAAAAATTGGAGGAACATTACTCGAACGATCTTGATATAAAGAATATAATAATTAAAAAACGACTGAAAGATAAATTAGCCGCGACCACATGACTTAAGAAATAGCGTAGGCATACTGTATAATAATAAAAAAAAATTTTTTTATATAAAAAAAAAAACGCAGTCGTGATCCATCTTACCGCGAGAGAATTAACAAGATCGACGGCTAAGCCTTTTAAAGGATATCTTTATCGCCGCGCGTATTATTGCCGTATCTTCGGAACGTTACACGAATTGATGTGCATCAAAACGAGGTACCGAGTCTCGGCGCGCGTCGCGAGAACACGATAAGCACGTCTGGTCGGTTGTTTACGAGAATGCGGGAACCGTGTAACGGCGGAGACCGCGTAAGGCAACGGCCGGGTAGCTCGGCCCGAAACACCCCTGGAAACACTCCCCCTGATGGCTATAAAACTTCCGGAAAACCATGCGCGCCTGTCCGCCCGCTGTCACATACGCTCTTTCCCGCTTACCGGGAGTTACGAGGCTGTAATTTCAAAGAGAGAGAAAAAGAGAGAGAGAGAGGCGCCTCTCTCACCCTCTTCGCTTTATCTCTTCCTCCCCTGCCTTTCCCCGCGGATTCGCCGTCGTCGACCCCTTTGTGCTACGCTGTAATCCCTCTGCCGCACTAGCACCGACGTACAGGTCTGGTCTGGTCGTCTCCTGTCCCACGATGGAAACACCGTCGGCGACAAAGTTGAAGTTACGAGCGCGGTGAACTCACAAAAGCTTTTTACAAAACTGTTAGCCGGTTCCGGTGTGAGGCGGGGACCCGAATGATTTGCGGTCGCGAGGGCTCGCTATTCGAATGCCTCGCGCCTCGTGCCGCCTGCTATCCTCCAAAGAATAATATCTCGTGATCCCGACGTCGTCTCGATAGTTTTCGATAGGGACACATTGAGAGACCTTATTTGAGAGAGCAACTTAGTATTCCGTGGCGATACCTGCGCGCCGATATTAGGTGTACCGAATAAAACGTATAAAAGAAAGGACATATGTGAGGGTATGAAGGAAGCTTCGAGCACGACGCGTAAATGTTACGCGGCATGTCGTAAAATGCATTTAACGCTTATTATTAATCGCGAGATAAATTATAATCAAGCGCCGGACGAAACTCTTATCAATACGTGCAACTTTCTACGAGGATATTATAACGTTACTGCCTGTCGTAAAAATTTCCACTAACCGCGGAACACTCATATCTATATTTTCAAGACGCACCCTCCGCGTTTTACAGCATCGACGAAAAAAAAAAGAAAAAAAAAAAAAAACCCTGCGACGGAATGTAAGGTGCGTTTTTTGTTGCGAAACGATATAAATATTTTTGACGCCGGAAAGACGAAGGGAAAAAAAAAAAAAAAAAAAAAAAAGAATAGACGCGCGTAAGTGGCGCGTTTTTCCTCAACCTGTGACGAAATGGTCAGGCGGGCGCACCTGCGTGCCGGCGAAACGTCGCCGAGGCGGGAAATTCGCGTTGGACATCCGGAAACGAGGCCTGTCTAAACAGAACGTTCCCGGCGACAAAGGCAACGAGACGCGCGCAGTTTGCACATAATGACTCGGGGACGCGGGACACACGGGGCGCGAACAGCTGCCCGTCACGTAGCGCAAGGTAGAGAAAAGGCCGAGGGAGCGTGCACCGACGTTGTCGCGCGGATGAATGCGGCGCTACCGTGGATAGGCACAAGTCCCTGACGAATAGAGTTAATGTCGAAAGTGTCAACATGAAATATTTGAGTGGCGAATAGGGCGAACAGGCGTGACTTTGTCCCAGCCAGCGTATACATATATCAGCGTTTCTTTCTTTCTTTTTCTCTCTTTCTCTTTATTTCTTTCGCCCGAAAAAAGATTTTTAAATTTATCTGCGAAAATCTTTTTTTTTAAAAAAAAGCAACGATTTTGATTATTAATTAAAACAGTTCCCATTTATTTCAGAACAACGTTGATAAAGGCTAATTTAAAAATGAAATGTATCTATGAATAAAACAGCATTTGCTTCGCAAACACGTGACAAAAAAATGCGCTTCGGGAATGGAAACCGAAGACGAATCCAGGCGGTGAAACGCCGTACTGCGTTTACCGCATCGTCGACATCGATCAATCAATATACCCGGTAGTGGCTGCCCACGTGATACGGCAAGGGGGATCGGGATAGATATTGGATTGCAAGATGAAAGCTGCTCGTTAAATTAGTTTCTAATCTGTCTGATCTCTGAAAGCGCCGAGTCCCGGGCTTCATTCTCGTGCGTCTAATCATTAATCTCTGCCAGCAGATGTGCCGCCGTCATTGATTTAAATCACCGGCGCGTTGGTTAACCCTTCCTAATCTAGTCTGCCCGTCTGGACCGGCCTGATGCCCGATCGGATTGCCGGAACGAGATAACGTGTACTTGCGTATACACAGAAGTGGAAGCAACGTGTTCCGCGTTCCGAGCGGCCTCGGAAAGGAAATGGAAAAGAAAATCCGAGTCTCGTTCAGATCGACGCCATCAATTTCCTTTTTTGCGCGAAGAAACTTGACTCTGAATCGCCGACGTGGGTCCCGAACGAACAAATCCGCGTAGAATACGCACGTGGAGATACGCATAACAATGATTTAAAAAATGTATATGTATATGTCGCGTTTATGCAATAAGAAATAATAAATTTTTCTAAAATTATTCTCCTTCCATTCTGTGTATACGTATTCTTTTTCTTATAGCACCTTTATTGCCTCAATTCTTTATTACATCTCCGCGTGGTCGCGTAAAAAACATTAACGGTCAAGTAACATTCAAAGTAAAATGGAGAAGCGACCTATGAAAAAAAAAAAAAAAGTTTACGTTTTCTCCCTCTCTTTTAAGTTCGTATCTTTCGCTCCGCGGGATCGCGCCGCGGTGACAGCGGAAAGAGAAGCCGGGATGTCTCCCGGCGAAAATTTCGGTACACGCTCTTTGCGGGGCCGTCCGCGACTCGTGAGCGCAGCCGGAGACGGTAAATCAAGCCGCGAGAGAGTGAACTCTCGGCGGTGGCAAACAATGCGCGGCGTGACGAAGGCATTGTCGAGTTTACGCCCCGCGGGGTGCACTCTCCGGCTAACATCCCGCGCCCGGTTCACTCACCATTATGGAACCGGGAACGGGAGCGGGCGGCGGGGATCGGGGAGCCCCATCAATTACATGGGAAATTGCGCTCGCATTATTTATGTGCGTATACACCGACACGAGCCGCGCACTAGGCCACGCCGAGTCGCGCCGCGTTGCGCCACGCCGCACGTTATACTACGCTACTCCACGCCACGCCGCATCGTGCCGTGCCGCAGTTCTCCGCAGCGGTTATCGATAGCCCGACAAAGAGGACATAAATAACGCGCTTTTGCGCCGGTACACGTTCCGTATGCTCATATCGGTACGGACGTGTATGCGCCTCCCCCCCCCCCCTTCCCCCTTCTCCGTTATTCGCACATCGGACGGATGATTCTTAGTAAAGCGGCTATCCATTATCGGCGCTGGCGAGCACCCGCCCTCTTAGCGTTAGGTCTCCTCGCCATTAAACCGAGAAAGCGGAGGGACCCCGACGTTATTGGCTCGCGACGCAAATTATCGCGATAATTATCGCCGCGTGTAACTTCATTTTAGATAAGGCCGGGGAACGAAGTGCTCGCGATTGCGTCAGAAATATTTCGCGCCGTCGCGGTATCTCATTTATCTCGCGGCACACCTCGCGGAAGTTTGCGCGACGAGTTATCGCCGAAACCGAAAGGTACGCACGAGGGAGACGGTTTTTATCGTTACGCCAAGAATTTTTTTTTTTTTTCTTTCTTTTTTTCTTTTTCAAGTTTTATCGTATTTATGTGTTGCCGAATTTTCTTTCCCTGTCAACCGATACCCGGCGACAACGACGGCACTTAAGCGCTTTTACCAGAAATCATGTCGCGCAGAAATATCGCGCGACTAACACGACGCTTTATACGTCCGCCGGTACATAATGCATGGATACGTACGTACGTGAATAGGATGACAAACTTAACCTCCGGGCAAAGGAGTAGGATATACGGCAGAAGCTGCCACATCGGTGGAAAGTCCGAGAGGGTGGCGGGGCACCGGGGTAAGGGGGAGATGGATATACGGAGCTGCCGAACGAGGCGACAGCTGTCGATTTCGTGCAGCCCTTGTGCAGAATGCGCCAGTGGAGTTGCAACCGACTACCCATAAATAACGCGCTCGTTTCTGGAGCGCACGCGAGGAGGAAGGAGACGAAGTAGGGAAATAAAAAAAAAAAAAAAAAAAAAAAGTGGAAGAAGAAGATCCGAAGCGAGAAGTGGAGGAACGGCGGGCGACGGAAGGGGAAAGGGAGAAACGTCAACGACGTTGCGCGAGCATCGTCGATCGGGCGTTGCGCGTTCGTGCTCGTCGACGACGTGGCGGGATTAGTTCATTACCCGTGCGTTATACTAATCGTGTTTACGCTTCGCCTGATCGATGCGCGGTGAACGGAGGGTGATTATCCGTCCCCGAGTAGCTTGCCACGGTGAGACACGATGACGCGTGAGGAATCACGGGCCGACAAAGTCACAGCGCCTCGAGAGCGCGGACGAGATACTATTTTAGCGCGTCGGATTGATTAAGAGATCGCTCCGGGAGAGAAAGAGAGAGACGGCAAAAGTATTATTATTCAACGAAATAAAAAAAAATCGGCCGGCGCGGGGACGGCAGTTTGACGCAATTATCCGCAATTTTCAAGCGACGCGATAAATATTGCTCCTAGGCGTAATTAGTATGATTCATTGCGAGATGATGGAAAATAATGGAAACTTCCCGACGGAATAACTTCAGAAGCCTGGCACACTCATTAAGAAGTCAAAGGAAGTAGGACTGCGTGACGAAAACCTATAAATCGTTCACGTAATTGCGCGCAACGCGCTGCACAGTCTGTTATTACCGGAGACCGATAACGATAATGTTCGCACAAACCATGCGCCGTGCGCCTTAACTATAGCTTTTGAATACAAAGTCATGCAAATTTTGTTTTTGCGTCACTTCGCGTACGGAAAACGCGTGACATAATGCTCGAGTATCATGCTGAATCGAGCGTAAAATATTTTCTGCTCCGAAGTTATATTTATAATCGCGAGCGGATCAGCGGTCGGGCACATGCGACGTTTAAATATGTCCCACATAGTTGATATGTATGTATATGTATATATAACTAATCGATTTGAATGAACAAATTTTTACATCGAGAGCAAATAAAAAGTTTCCCTCAAAATCAGTCCATAAATACTTGCTATTTTTCCAACCTACATTTGCAATAAAATAAATGTCAAAATGTATTACGCGATATATGTAGAAATATTTTTTAATTTCACGAAAAAGTTATTGAACATTTTATAAATATCGCTAAAAGTGCTTTAACGAAAAAAAAATAATAAAAATAATAATAATAATAATAATACATTTGTCAGAGTTTTAGAGAAAATATTGAGAGCTGCCAATATTGATACAAAAGAGGAAAAAAAAAAAAAAAATGCGTGTGTACCGCGATCAAATATATATTTTGTGCAAAGCAGTTTCATTGCGTGTGCTGTTTAATTCAGAATAACGTCGTAAAAAGTTAATGGGTTAATAGTTCTAATAGAACCCGTATTGCACAATCTCCAGCCGATGTTTTCCCATCCGAAAGAAGCCCGGACAATATCCCGACGCTATTTCTATCTTATCTTCCTGCCGGGCGACGTTCCGGGCGGTTGTTAGATACGAACAGTTTCCACGGAAGAGCATTAGCGGCGTTATTAGCGCTAGTTAGAGGATACGCTTTGGTGAGAGATGAGAGCGGTGTATAATTATCCGAGCCTCTACTCCCCCTCGTCTGAACAGACGAGGACGACGTGTTTATGTGGCGCCGACTGAAGGAGCCTGGCAGAGTGTCTTGTATTATCTGCGACATCAGACCAGCCGACGACGACGACGACGACGACGAACGAGTCGAGGGAGGGTAGCGAGTCGAAATGAGTAACAAGTAATCTAGCATTTCTTGCGCGTAGCAGCTGCACCGAAGAAATTACGAACTTGGCGATATCTTACGCGCTGCAGTCTGAATTTATTATGACTTAACGACGTCACGTGATTGCGTGCACAGACGTACGGCCGCGCTATCGAAAAACGCACGTAAATTGCGTTGAAAAGAGAAACAACCGCGGTTTACGTTCCCTCGCTGAATTGCTACAAACAAGATGCAGATGTATCTTCATAAAAAAAAAAAAAATAATATTCTGTACCGCGAAATTGTTGCTTGTTACTCGCCTAATTCGCATGCACGATATTCCGGCGTGCATCAGATTCAATTAGAGGTTTCAATTAATATCAAATCATCGTTATCAATTCTCGGGTGGGCGATTAATTTCGGAAATTCGCGATTCTCAATCAAAACTTTTCAATCTGTTTTATATATGTGTATATATATATATATTTTTTTTTTTTTTAATTTGCGACGGAAATTGGCGCGGTCATCGTTACTGCGTCATGTTTTGTATTCGGTAAATACAGCCCGCCCAAACTCCGTGTTGACATTACGAGCAGTCTTCTCTTAGAGTATTTAATTAAAGTGCCGAATTAAATCAGGTTACATACAGATAATGCACGATTCAATAATCAATACGAATTACGTAAATCACCATTCCTACATGGCACGCGCAACACAATCGCCGATGCGAGCTACACAATCCTATAATTTTGCGTATAGTAATGAGAGGAATTGACACTCGAATTTCCATGAAACAATTGATATGCGTTTCGATGCATCGCCGGCGCATCCGTATCCGCTGACATATACCAGCGCCATTACCACTTCAATCCATTTTAGTCGAATTCATTAATTGCTACAATATGCATTAGACCTCGCGCGCAACGTGCAGGCGTTTTAAACGTTTTCGCATTAAATTTATTTCCGTATTAAATTTCAACCCACGCGCCGTGAATGCAAAAAAGCTGTTTCAATACGCTTGCCAAAAATGGAACGTTTGTAAAAGATTTAATGTGTGATAAGTTTACGAGCGTTTTTTTTTTTTTATTATTATACATATTATTTATTATACGTATTACACGTATATACATATTATTTTTTATTTTATTTTTTCTTTTTTTACGACAACTAGAATAAACCATTCGCACGCTTCGCGTGCGCTATTTTTTAAAAGGTCCCGATTCATGCGAGTCATTATTTGGGGATATCAATTAATTATGATAATTTTTTGCCGATTCAAAATACCCAAATACAAACTGCGAAAAAAAATTTTGTGACTTACCCTGCTTAAATCTGCTTGAGCTTCAGCGGAGTTATAAGGTTCTGCCGGTGACTGTAACAAAAAAGAAAATATTATTGTAGACATGTCAGTATGTAAATTAAATCTAATATAAATAAAATCTAATATAAATTAATTTGTGTTTGATTTTTAACGCGCAATGGACACTCGCGGGATAGTCTACGACACTCTAATTCGTTAAATTCGCGATTTCGACGCAAGAAACTGTGCCACGACGTAAAGCCAAGTCCAAGAGTCACAAAAGAACTAATTTTCTCTTGCCTATCTTTTATCTTTCGTTTCTCCGGTAATTACGCAAATAATACGGCCACGGTAAGATATTACCGCATGTGTTAAACGGCAGGATTGGAGAACGGTTTGGTGCAGGTGCTGTCCGGAGTCTTTCTTTTTCAAATAGCAGTTTAAAGTCGGCACTTGTAATGAATTTTCATAGCTACCGTAGGGTTGTAAATACCGAGCTTTAGGGAGAAAAAAAAAAAGAAGAAAAACTTATTAATCTACACTATCCCGCATCATGGTAGAAGATTTTCTCTTAGCTCTAACTATTCTCATCGTTTAATACCCGGTGCGTGTTTACAGGCGCGCTTAGGAAATGATAGGGAGGCCTTTTACAATCTATACCCGTTCGGGCGTCTTTTTATTGCGGATCGAGCTTTATAACGCGCCTCGATGACGTTAGTGTACACTGGATCTCGAGCGTGAGTGCGTCGTCGTAAACGCACGAACAAAGGCTGCGTTAAGTGCATAAGGCGACGGTTATACTGCTTCACGCTCTACTTGCTCATATATTATATTGTTCGATACTTTATTGCCTCTACGCACTGAGATGCGACGATGAAATAAAACCTCCTCGGCACGCGTGAAGCGGCCTCCGCTTTTTTTCTCCTCCCGTCGGAATTAACTCTCCTAAATAAATAAAGGACTAAAAGGCTAAACGCGTATCTCTCGATTCCTCGCTAAAAAGAAACTGTCTTTATAAAAGGAATTCTTGCCGGAATCACAGTCTTTTTACGCGAATACTTCCAATTCAAGAGCAGGCAATGAGATCGTACGGAATAGTCGTTCGATGTGGGCGAATCGAGAATCTAATTCGAACGCTTAGGAAACGACCGTGCTTCCCTCGCGTGCCGGCACCTTATTTCCCGTCGGCAAAAATAAAAGTGGCGGGCGCGCAATTTTCCGGCGAACGATCGGGTTCGGCGATTCTCTCGCGAGCGTGCCTCTATCAATTCGCGCGCATCGTGAGACCGTCCAGGTGCCGGGCGGCGCGCGGCGGCGTTCGTACGCCTCTTTAATGTCACGATGTCAGCGAGACGTCGAAGGTGTAACAGTATCGGAGCTGGTGCCGGTGGTACATACACGAGAGGAACTCCCGGAGCGACCGCGGTTCGTGGTGGGAGCTGCGAAAGGGTACCTCGCGCCAGTTGACACGTCGTTGGCCGGGTCGCTCGCACCCGGCAAAAGTGTCGGCGTAGCGCGAACCGACAACGACCACCGTGTCGCTACGGCCGCCACCGCCACCGTCGCCGTCACCTTTTGCGTTCGCCTCTTTCGCCCGCATTGGTTAGTCGTCGACGCTCGTGGTATTCCGTGCCGCTCCGCGGCGTCGTGGCCCGTAGCCGCGATACACACCGTCCGCTTCGCCCGAGGACGGGGTGGAGGGAAAGGGGCCCACCCTACGATGTTGTCGCGGACTCGCGAAGAAGGGGAGACGCTTCCCGGGGGAGCACGAATCTGCGGTGCACGAGTAGGGGAAGTCAGCTGAACGCTGGTGGAGTGGTGAGGGTCGGGCGACGAGAAGGGCAACCGCTGCCTCCACGTCGGCCGCTCTGACGGCTCTGAGCGGTTTAGTCGCGAGTCGAGTCTCACCGCGTCAACGTGCTGGGATTGGCATCGCGGAGGGAGAGGAAAAAAAAAAAAAAAAACAGAAAAAACGTCCTCACTGTGAACGCGACCAGTTTTCTTTCATTTTTTATTTTCGCGCGTCGCCGCGAACGCCCGTCGGCCGCGAGGTGTCCACGATCCACTTTTCCGTTCCCCGTATGGGCTTGGTGCTTGTGAAAAAGGGCGCGTACGTCGCGCGCGCGAGTAAGTGCCGTTCGTCACCGCCGTACGGCCAGGCTGGTGTATGGCCTCGCGTCCAAGAGTGATACCATTGTTCCATTCCCGCGACGGATGTAAGGGGGAAAAAGTGCGGCGAGTCACGCTATTGCCGATGAGCCGTCAAGTGTGATAGAAAAGTGGTGCTTTCGTCGACGTAACACGACCGACGGCGCGAGCGAAGATCGACCGCGAAAGATGCTGACGTCCAGCGCGAATCAGTATCTCCGTCCTGATCATTACCTCACGCCGCTACCTACTACGGTTAGTCTCTCTTTCTGTCTCTCGCTTTCTCTCTGCGCTACGCGTTATTCGCCTTTTCTCTTCGCTTCTCTTCTCTCCTTCTCTCCCTCTCTTTCTACGCCGCTATTTACGGAGTCCATTATTCATACTCACCGTTCCTGTTTGTACGTCGCGAGTTAACGATTTGTCGAGATACGCATCTCTCAACGTTTAAAGTCTTCGTATTTAACGAGCGATATTTCCCGCATGTCGTTTGCATTCCAAACGCGCAGCGAAATAACGTACGCGCGTGACGAAACGTTGTTTTTCAATATCCGCTTAGTCGCGTCTTGAGAAATAAAGTACGTGAAAATAAAGAAATAAAAAAAAAAAAAAGAAAGAACAAAATTACCTCGAATATATCTTAAATAAATCGGGGATAAGTTAATGTTCGTACTAAACAGACGGCGTGAGAAGTAATTCGCTACGAGCGTTTCGTATGAGATACCACAAGTATCGACAATTCTAAAATCGAAGGACTGATCGAGCACGCCGCCAGAATAATTTTTATTCCGACACGCAATTATCTACCTCATAAATCCGCGGGTCGTTTTATTTATATATATTAACGCGGTGCACGAACAACGCCGAATGCTCGAAATAATGCGTGTGTGCACGAGTGAAAATATCTTTCCCGGCGGCTCATTAACGTCGCCTGTCGTCGTTTCGTTAATCCCGACGGAAACACGCACGCCACGTTTTACGCTAGGAACTTCTATAAACTATTTCGGGGATGGCGAGTGTGTGCGTTGGCAAAGTCACCGCGTGCGTCGCGCTGATTTACGCGCGTCATAAATCACAACGCGATTCGGTAATACAATGCTGATTGTTACGCGGGGAAGACGATGGAAGGGACGGGAAAACCGAACGAAATGGAGCGCTCGATTGGGTTTTCGAGAAGACCGCCGTCGATGCGGCATTTACATTCAAAGATTTAAATTGTCTCCCTAATGTAAAACTCAAGAAAAAAATAAAAATATCTTTTGCGTGCAAAGTAAATTTGTAATTTAACGTACAAATAATTGAACGCGTAATGCGTTCGCCAAAGAATAAACGAATCGTTTGACACGGAACATCCCGCAGCAGCTGGACCATTAGTCAAACGCAGCTAAAGCATTATTTATTTATTTTCTTTTTTTTTTTTACGTTTAACTCTTACAAGAACATGTATCCCATTTACCTCTGACTCCCCTGATCTCCCTAGCGATTTCTTCGTAATTTTGTTTTTCTTTCTTTTTTTTATTCTTCGAAAGCTTACACCTACAAAGAAGTCGGCACGATCTTTGTGGATGAAAAAGAAATTTTCGGAGTGTTCGACAGTAATCGCGTGAGATGCGGGCAGATGGGGAGGGTTTCTCGTCTCGTAAGGACATAAATTAGCCCGGACAATCAAAAGCCGGCGGGCGGCATTAGCGGATTAAAATATTACGTTCGAACGTTCCCGTTAACTTTCACGAGCGCAATTAATATATAGCCTCGCGTTGCCGTAATGGCCTGTTGCAATTCACGGCATTAATATCTGTCGGCGTCGCGCCATTAGTACCGACCGACCGTGAGCGCGGCGAGTTAGTGTTGCATGATCGTTGCATTTTAATTACGGCGGAACATCTGTTCGGTGGACGTATCAGTCGGCGAGAAATATTGCCTCTCTATGCGTTAATTATACCGAGTGCGCCGTCGCGGCCGTCCGAGCCGAGAGATACGTGAAGGCGCCGATATTTAATTCCCGCACTTACACGCTAATGACGTCTGTATCGAGCAATAGCGTATTGATTATATCTCCCCGTGCGCGTCTCGTTCTTGGGGCAAAAGAAAGACTCCGCGCGGACGATCCATCCGGTGCTTCAGCTCGCCGAGTCGTATTCCAGATTTGCAAGAAATTATATATGTACATTTTACCCGCGCGAAAAACGGTCTCCTCTTATACGGTCGGCTTGCACGTAAATAAAGACCATTAGTCGTGATTTCATTTAGGCGCGCAAGTTCCGAATTACTACCGGCAGATTTATCATTGTTAGTAGAAGTAATTCAATTTCAACGTTGACAGGTCGTTAGGAAAAAATCTGGGGACACGTCGCGCGCGCGCGCAAAAAAAAAAAAAAATTTTCCTCGATAAATCAAAAGACCGGGCCGTTCCGTGGGATAAGTTAGTTTGTCCGACGCACCCTTTATCCACGTCACTTCTCGCTCGGCGAAAGAGTGACGTGGCGCTACAGATTGCGGTTTGCGCGTCATTAATTGGACTAGCCTCCACGTCCAGACGCGTCACGCGCCAAGTTTCGAGAGTTGTCAGTTCGCATATTGCAGCGTGGCGGTTGATCGAAAATCACGGGTGCTGTGTGTTTGAAAAGAGGCCGAACTTGACAGACTTGCGATTGACAAATATTAATTATTACTGATGCGAATCAATTAATGCTAACGACTGCATCCCCGTGTTTATAAATATAACAAAGTTTTACACATCAATCAACGTTAACGCTAATGATTCATTGATTTTTAAAGTGATAAAATGTACCATAGAAATTTGTGACTTTGGTTTATTAAGAAAAAAAAGAAAAAAAAATTAATAATCTAATTTTATAAGGGCGGTAGAAATGATGTGGCTTACATGTGATAAGCTTGTAATATGCAAAATATTGTTTTCGAATAAAAATAGCGAGTTACATTACAAGCGCGACTGCACGTGAAAAGAAATCTCAGCGTGAACTTTCCACTAAATATTGCACGCAATATAAATATTATACGCAACCTTTACGTTTTATAGATAATAAAAATATCGTTCGTATTTCTATTTTCAGCTGGATGCGAAAAAGAGTCCACTCGCGCTGCTCGCACAGACCTGCAGTCAGATAGGAGCGGATCCACCGTCCAACAAATCGTTACTAAGTTCCTTGGACAAGACATCGAGCAACAGATCATCGAAAACAGAGTCTCGCGACAAGTCGTCGCCGACGGTGACGGTATCGGCGACGGTGCCGACGTCGGTGAGTGAGTCCGCGAAGACTAGTTTCAAACCGTACGAGTCCTGCCTGGGACGCGAGAAAGCGTGCACGCCGGACGAGTCGCGATCGACATCGAGCCACTCGACGTCCGGCCGATCGAGGACGCCCGGTAACAGCGGCAAGCGATGCCCGAGCAATCAAAGTGCGTCGTCGACGCGTGCGGTTACGCCGCAAGGTAGAAAGACGGCAACGCCAAACGGCGAGATCGCGCGCGACTCGCCAGCGTCGAGGAGTTCGGGACCGTCGGTGCCGTCGAGTACGGCGGACGTCCAGACGAGTCAACCAGTCGTGAGTAGTCCCTCGTTACAAGTGAAACCCGCCTACAGTCCTGTCAGCGTGCTAGCGATGGCCGATCCATCTATCAAAGATCTCCCGCTGGGTACGTTCAAGCCCGGCGTCAGTCTACCAGCCTCTACCGCCGCCTACCTCGGCTACAGCCCCGGTCAGCTACCCATCGACGTGATGGCCAACTCGCTCATGTCCCATCACGCTGCCCTGAAGAACGGTATCAACCCCTATCTTTACGCCCGGCTCAAGACCACCGGCGGACCCGCGGACAACCTGATGCCGATATGCCGCGATCCCTTCTGCACCGGCTGTCAACTGAATTCCCATCTACTATCGAGCCCTGCGACGGCCGCGGCGGCGGTGGCGAATATGACCAACGGGAAATTACAGTCGAGTGCGAGCGCGACGCCGGGCTCTTGTCCAGCCGGGTGCGCTCAGTGTGATCACAAACCCGGCAGCGTTTCGCCCTACGGATCGCTCGGCGCCGTTTACGCGCACGCGCAGCTCGCCGCGTTGGCCGCGGGCACCCAGTTGCCCTACGTGTGCAACTGGATCGCGGCCGACACCGCGTACTGCGGCAAGAGATTCACCACGTCCGAGGAGCTCCTGCAGCATCTCAGAAGTCACACGAACGTGTCGGCAAGCGGCGCGAACGATCCCGCGAGCGCGGCCGCCGCGCTGTCCCTGTTGCCGGGCCCACCCCCGGCGCTCCACCCGACTCATCCTCTCTTCGCGAGGTCTTACCCTACGCCGCCCTTAAGTCCGCTCGCCACCGCGCGTTACCATCCCTACGGAAAGCCCTCGCCGCTTCTGACACCCTCTTTGTCGACGCTCGGTCTTCCGCTTCCGCCACCGCCGCCGCCGCCGCATCCGCACGCGACCGCCGGACTGGCGTACTTCTCGCCGTACTCTATCTACGGATCCCGCCTAGGTGCCACTTCCGGGATGCACCAATGAGTTCCCGGCAACGGGAGTTCTCGCGAAACGAGTCGACCGGCGAACTGTGATTACCCTACGGATCCGAGCACGTGAACGAGGAGCGTCAGTTCTCTGCTACACGCGACGTTTTTGTCGGGAATATCTGGAACAGGGGACCCCGGGAAGTCGTAGAACGGATGCCGAAACGGTAGGAAACGTTGCTCTCGATTATACTGCGCGATGGTATACTCGGTGCGTCTTCCGTAAGCTACAACGCTAAGCTTTCTTTTTTTTTTTTTTTTTTACCTTACAGTTGAAAAGTCTAATATAGAACTCGAAAGTAATGCGCACGTGAAACATCCTCTGGTTATCTTTAGGTGCGAACCATTTTTCGTTGCCGCAGACAGATTTGGTATATTTTACAAATACTTGACATATTTCAGTAATAACGTTTCTTTTCTTAAAAGCAGGTCGTCTCGGCGATATCAAAGCGTTTCACTCTGCGAGCGCTATTTTCGATAAAAAAAAAAAAAAATAATAGTAATAATACTGCTGTGTGTTGTTTGGTCCTTCACTCTCAAGAAGATAAAATACCGCCGTTATCGCGTATGCCTACCTCAGCTTTGCAAGAGAATGATTCAATCTTGTCGCATTTTAAGTACTTTTCAAACGATTAACCCTCGTACGGCAGTATTGAGTAACGATGTACGAGGATCAACGAGAAGTCACGCAAAATTATTAAATTTGAAATAAATTATTAAAAAAAAAAAAACTTAATATTATTTATTAATTTTTCCCAAATTAATTTCAAAGAATTTGTTTCTTCTCTTCTTCGTATTTCGACAATCACGTGTCGGCATCTATTCTCGTTATTTTACTTGCGAAAAATTATTAAATTTGAAATAAATTATTTAAAAAAAAAAAAAACCTTAATATTATCTATTAATTTTTCTCAAATTAATTTCAAAGAATTTGCTTCTTCGCTTCTTTGTATTTCGACAATCACGTGTCGGCATCTGCTCTCACTATTTTACTTGCGCAAAAAAGTCAACGTTGAAATACAGTAATCTTGAAGTAACATAAAAATAAAAGAAGTATACGAATGGACGAACTTGCGCTCTTACGAGGCAAAACGGACGAACTCAGGTACTGCATTCCGTGCGACCAAACATTCCGCTATCCGAGGGTTAAACGTCTAACGCAAAAACGTAGAAGAGTCAACTACTTTCGTCTATTATTCGGCACCGTCTCTCGAACTCGTGAATATTCTTTTAACTAAAAGCATGGGAAAACAAATCGTCACGTACCGGACCTCACGACAGACGAGAAACGACGAATTTGTGACGAAAGCTCGCATCGAACGGCAGCGGCGCGCCCGAGAGACGCGGCGCACTTTTGGATGTGTGCAATTAAACAGCGCCTGTTAGGTTGATAAGCTCTTTCGAAGAACCGACAAGATATTAATTTACAATTAAAAAAAAAATTGCGTAACGCGCGAGAGTAAACTTTTCGATATTCCATTCGTTCTCTGTCCATCTGCTCTGTCGGACGTACCTATCAGTATCGGATGACGAGTGCCACACCAAACGTCGAAAAACCAATGTTTAACTGTGATTTCTGCGAGTGAGAAAGTTCAGAGAGAAAGAGAGGGAGAGAATGCGACGAGCTTCCGCGAAAGAGATTATTACGCGTGCGAATATGTGTGTAACTTGAATTTGTTAATGAACGCGCAATTACGGGGATGTTATTTCGAATGAAAGTAATCGTCGTAATCGGATTGATAAACGTTCTGTCACGTATATACTTCGTTCGATTATTTGGCAGAAATATATTTTAAAAATTGGCTATTTGCACTATGATAAATTTAGTACAAAATTGTAATATTTTACGTTTGACATAAATAAAAAAAATTAAAAAAAAAAAATATATATATAGAGTTGTTTGTTTTTACGTTTTACGTTTACGTAAAAAAAAAAGAATGTATTAAAAATAAATTCGATGTTTCGACGCTGAATTAATATGTTATTTATTACTTGATCTTGATTGATATTGTTATTTATCATTACAAATAGTCAATTTTCCTAATGAGATTTGAATTGATAAATTTTCAACACTATCTCTTATTTAAATATGTTTTAGCACGTAGACAGGGAATATAAAATATTATATGAATTAAATTAATATTTTATCATCTGCTTTTTACTAGGTGTAGAAATATTGTATGATTAATTACTTCGGACAAATTGCATATATTCCTTGTTTGAAATAGCTATGTACCTTCGCTTGGCATTTTACACGCACAAATATTTCAATGCCAAATAAATAGGAAAATAACAAATGTATTCAATATTTTTTTAACATTTTACTCATTCGAAATTGATTGGAACTGCAACGTAACTAATTTAGTATTCATCACTTTCGACTGAAATATTCTCCGTTTTTGCGATTGTGGGAAATAAAATGATTGATATAATGTAATCACCGTATATGTACTATTTATAAATTATATCAATGTCCTACTTCCCCTGTAATTATTGTACATTTGTTTATAGATAAGTGAACTTTAACAAATCCCTAACGAGAAAAGGCGTATAGTTCGGATATATACATACGTACATAAAAAAAAAAAAAAATACATATATCTACGTCTATTTTTGCGTAACCAAAGTTTTAGTAACTATCGATATTGTCGATATTACGTAGCGCATCGAACCTTACGTATGTACATGACATTATATTGAAGAGCGACGCGAATGACGATTATTACGAGGTATTGTAATTTGTAAATAGCTTTATTATAACGCAACGTTCGTAGTTATGACCGGAAGACATTGCGAATGTCGAGGAATTTGCTCACTGTTTCTAATTCTTTACGTTGACCCTGCGTATCTCTGATTTTTATATGTAGTTACAAAGCTTTGTATTTACTTGGCACGCGTCAGTGTCGTTATCATAACTCGTCGTTATTCTATCATTGTTTTATTCTATGTTACTCGAGAGTTTGATTTTCCTTTTTTTTTTCTTTTCTCAAAAACTGAAATACAGCAAATCGTTTCTTACAAAAAAAAAAAAGAAAAAAGAAAATTGAGTTATTAATACCGTCACCGTCCCAGATCAGCTTAAAATCTTTTTACGTGAAATATAAAAAAAAAAAAAAACCTCCACTTTCCCCGTTCATAGTTTTCCTTTGACGTTACATCTTGTAATCTATTCGGCACACGTGCAATATGTATGCAGAATAACTTTGACTACATAAAAATATTTTATGCGAGATATATTTATGATGTTTACTGCATTGATTATAGATGCATGTGAGTAATGCCATTTATAAGCTTAAATTGAATAATTAAATGGGAGATATAAAATCGTTAATTTATTAATTCATAAAATGATAATTAAGTATAATATGCAATTACGATCGATAATGGAAAAAAAAAAAAATGTGGTTTATTATACTACACAATTAATATCTCCATTTATCGTTATTGTCATTAACATTTAAACCTTGATATCTTGTAATTAATGCAAAATAAAATCATTTTTCATAAATTTTTTTTTTATAAATCTGACACTCAAGCCTCATTTATAAAAAAGTGTTTCGCGCAAAATGTATATTGTAAAACTGTCTTGTGACAGTGCTTTATTGTATGTAAAATGATTATATGCAGATACGTAACGACCGATACTGTATGCAAATTCGCCTAACGTTCAACCGACTGCACAAATTAATAATGTTCAGTCAAATGCTCCGGTGAGAATTATAAATTATGGTCGTCATCACTTCTGTCGTGTTACGGCGAATCAATATTAGCGCACTCGCGTTTCCAGTGTAAGCACAGCCTTAATCACCGCCGCTACATCGAAATAAATCATTTGCAATATAACAAACGATTGCGTGATAAAAGCATCGATTTCCCGATGACGGCCGATGACAATTTACCGTCCTTCGGGAACTTAAATTATTTAAATAACATCGTAAAATTGATTTCTGGTCGGATAATATTTATATGCCAACTTTACGGACGGCGAAGCACGTAACTGTTATTATATCAGACGTATCTGAATTTCCACCCTCTGTGGAAACACCGCGAAAGCTGCAAAATACATAAACGGTATCTCCGATTCGCGTGTCGCGGGTTATTATCGTGTTTTCATCGCGCAAACAGGCATCGATAACGCGCGACATCACGAGGGATCCTGTGCGAATGCGAGGACAATAAAAATAAAAAAAAAATAAAATAAAAATAAAAAAAAAAGAACGTGGTAACGATAATTTCACGATAGCGGTAATTTCACGATAAGTTGAATAAAGGAACGTGGGGCGTGCTCCGTTCGCGAGAAAGGGGGGGCCCCCGATACCGCGGCACGAAACAAAAAGCGGAAGCAGATGCACGAGAAGTCGGGCTGGCTTGCACGTGGGGTGATTTCGCTTGCCCTTTAAGTGATTTATGGACAGACGCTGCGACTCCATCTACTTGACCTATTCACCTCGTTACAAAGGATAATGTATTCATGAGTAGCCAACCTTAGCCGCGTTAGCTTCTATCGAACCGCATACCGCGAAAGCGAACGTAGAAAAATAGCCCAGCCAAGATCCCAGCTTGAAATCGCGATTGTGTCGAAACGCATGGAAGCTTATACTTCTTTTTGGAGAGGCTACCCTTTCGAAAGGGTTTTTTTCTTTCTTTTTTTTTTTTTTTTTTTTTCTTCGGCGCGATGGGAAAGCGGAACGTTTACAGAGAAAGAAAAATCTTTCCGCCGCACGTCGGAATTAATTTCACAATCACCGAGTGTCCGTTTCCACGTATTAGCTTTTTATCATTCGGTCATAGTGTTTATCATTTTCCGTCGAACGCTACTCGCGGGCTACTATGGCATATAACGTCTGTTCTTGACCGTGACAAGAAAGTTACGCATCAAGTGCCTAGTCGAGAGTGCTCTTCCGGCAATGTTTTGCATCAAGAAAGGCATCGACGGCGGTAAAAGAAAGCAGCGGCACTTGCTGAAGAGTACTTCAAACGGATTAGTTGGCGCCAGTGAATTCAATGCTTTTCATTCGTCGGTCGGCTAACCGGTTTTATCGTGCCTCTAAACTATCTCCTCTATGTACTCCACTTTTTGTTTACGCGTAAACAAAAAATGTGTCTCTTTATTATTATTAAAAATTTCTTTTTTTAATATCAACTTAATTTTCTGCACGGCGTGAATATCAAGTATACACAAAATATAAAAATGATAAGTTCGTAAAATTAATTTGTATTCACTTTCGGAAATTCCTTGAAATTTTTTTTATTTTTTTTTTTTCCTTTTTATTTCGAAGTTAAGATTCAGAATCGCGACGGTCAATCTGAAGAGGATAATCAACGAGAAAGAAATAAAAGCCGATTAACTGACCACAAGCACACACAGACGCATCAATGCTAGGGCGATTACTATTCTATAGATCGACAGCTTTCGCAATTGGAATTAGGGCGAATCGTAGAAAGGGATTTACGCGGAAAAGGACTCGAGTAATCCAGTGCTTCGATAAGGACCGAGAGGGGTTAGACCGATACAACATTGCCGCATAAACGAATTAGACAGCCTAACGCAGTTAGGCTGATTGGTCGCGCGCGATTAGGAAGCAATTACCTTCGCTAAACGAGATTATGTGGCCGCAGGCTTCGTCATTTCACGTCACTCTCTCTCATTTCGGACTCCTTCGAAAACTACCCCGTAGATTGAGGCGGTTTTACGAGCGAGATTATTTATTGATCGACGTTTTCGATACAATTATTTGGAAAATACGTTGCGACAGGAAAGCATCGAAAACGCGGCGCGTATCGCTACGGAATTCACGGGTCAATTATACTTTCAAGCTAATCAGTTAACGTTTTAAAAGACATATATTTTACGTCACGTTGGACAAAAGTAATAATAAATAAGATTGTAAATTTGTATTGTTCCTACGGGCAAAGAACGCCGAAAGATGGATGACGGATGTGTCCACGTTACACATGGGGACATGAATTTCGTGCCCGAAAAAGTTAAGACCACTCGCAGTTGGATGATTCGATACGGGGCCGAACCTCCGACCCGACCGGGGCCATAAGACTGCCTATTCTACGTTAAGGATAAGACAAACGATGCGTCAGCGCAACCCAAGTAGAAGAGATTAGTCTTGGAATGATGAACGGCCGGCGAAAAAATACGGCGTGTGCTCCAACTGTATATTACAAGGCCATAAAAGGCGGAGACGGCCGCGCGAAGAGGAGATCTTGACGAGAAGAAACGAGCTACGACGTCAGCGCGGTTACTCGCAATTAGTCATGACACGCGTAAAACGATCTGATTCTGTTGAAAGCTTTATATTTTTCATTCTAGTTTACAGATGTCGCGATACTGTATTTCTACGTATTTAAGTAAGCTCAATGAACGTGTAAAAAAAAGCCAGAACTTTATATTCTTTTTTATAAAACGGACGGTTTATAATTTAGATACATATACGTATAATAATAACGTGTAGTAAAATAAAGAAACTACGTGGATTATAGATACTCTAATATCCCAAGTAAAAATGTTTGGGTAAATAACACGTACCTCGCGTGATGCGACGTCGCTGCGACCTCAGCTGAAGGTTGGTTGGGCTGTGCGAGCCACGCGGTGCGCAGCGAACGAATATCTTGCCGTGCGTAGCCGAAAAGGTGTTAAATGCGACGATTAAAGCTATCGGTTCGTATGAGTTAGTCACTCCGATCGTTAATCTTTGAGCATAGAACACGTGAGAGGCAAACGTTTCGCGAGGACTAAGTATAACTACCTGTAACGTTGGAGGTTTAATTCGTCGCGTATCCGAGTTATATATTCTAGCACGTTCACCGTTTTCTTTTACATTATTAAGTGTTTCTCCGTTCAATCCCGTACGAGAGTCTAACCAATAATTGCTACGTCTAGATCGAAATCTGGAAAAGTCAACGCACGCACACTGTAAGGTTGTCAGATATGGCATTCGCTGCGACGAGCGGCGACGGCGGCTGGCGTACGTGACTTCCCCCTCTCTCGGCCGCCGAGTGGGGGGAGGTGTGGTAGGCCGCGTTCTCCCTCATTTCTCTGTGACCGGCGCGCCGCGACGTACGTACGCACGTGCTTTGTGTGAGACTCGACTCACACCGCGCCAAGGTCACGTACGCTAGCCGCCGTCGCAGCACCACGAAAGCCATTCCTGACTGCGAGTGTGCGTACGTACCTTCGTCGCCGATATTCGAGACCATACGAACCGTACCCGGTTCGTCGGGTTTGCTTCGGGTGTTCCGCTTGAGTAATTGGGCAACCTAGTTCATTACGTGAATTTGGTAAACGAGAGCGACGCGCAGCGCCGTGCGAAAGAGTTTTAATAAGTCATTAGCCCACGCGCGATTGTAGTAATTATCCGCGATTTCCGCGAGTGTCCCGTGCGCGAGGATCCGATCATCCTGGACGTCGCAGGATTCTGAGAGGAGGAGGAGTGCCTCGGAAAAGGCATCATGCGCCGGCGGAGCAACCCTTGGGTAAGGATTATTATCTTTCTTTCTTTTTTTTTTTTAATTTCTATTAAATCAACATTTTCTGTTGCTCGCGAGAAAATTACTTTTTAAGTTTCTCAACGTTGAATATTATTCGAACGCTCATCACGTAATTTTCTTATTTTTATTTTACAGATTCTAGAAGCTGCAGAACTCCGCTGCTGCGCATCAACCGGTGAGTCTCTCTGCATGTATTTTGGCAACGGGTATTGATAATAAAATATGCGAATAAAAATTAGCTAGGAATATAATTTTTTCGGATTACTTTAGGTCTAACAATTCTATCGCGTTAACAACAAATATATTATATATTTTTTTTTCCTTTTATGATTAGTCTGGCTTTCAGATAAATTTAATTTTCGCATACATCGTGATTTATCGTCGAGAAATAACCGAGGTAAAAAAAAAAAATCGAAAAATTTACGTGTCATCCTTGCTTTTACGATTTCCGATAAGTACGACGGCTGTTAGATAGACCAATCATTCAGTATTAATTGTGTCAGAAAAAGATTAATGAGAAAGCATACGTAGAAAGGGTCGGACGGGTCAAAATGCTGAGTCAGGGAAAGATGATAATGCAGCGCTATTTTGTATTAATATCATGTATACGTGTATACAGACACTTTGCGTCTTTCCCGAAGATTATTACACGTATACTTAGTACATGCGTCGAGTTTCATGAATTTACGCACACTGTACAAATATTTACGACAGTTTCTGCGATCATAATGAAGTAGAAGCGGAAATTAAACGATCACAAATTAACGAAATATCATTAAGATAGCTGCGTACGAATGTGCATATCAGCACACTTCTTACATATTAAAGTCCGTTTAATAAATAACCGTGAGTGAAGTTTACGTCGATAAAAATTTTATAACACGCGGGGAATAAGAATGTATAAAATTCGATATCACGTTAAATGACGTTTCATTACATTTGCGTTAATATTTTAATCGATAAAAGATTGCGTTCGAATAAATCAAAGGTAGTTGTTATATCAACCGTTTACGTTAAAAAAAAAAAACTAGAAAGAAAAAAAAAAAAAGAAAAATAGCGGAGTATCGCGGTGACGATCGGGAATTGAATAGAAATAGCGACGAACAAAGAAATCAAAGGACAGTTAGCTTCCCGGAGCGATTCTGTATGCTATCGGTTTTACTCTTCGCTGCTCGCCGTTGCAACGGGCCAATTCTCACCCTAGTCGAGATCTGAAGCTTTTCGCGGTCGTTACGGGGTATTTGTACAACACAATTTATCTCGCCCCGGGGCCACAAATCACAATGGCGATTACGCGACGGTCCCGTCAACTCGGCTCGAAGGAAATATCCGGCGTATAATAATCGATTACCGTCGGGCGAAAGGAGAAGAAACCATCGAGAGATTCGGAACGGCGTGTGCGTACATACAAATACGCGCCGACAGAGAAACCGAAAACTTAGCTGCGTCATCGGGATTAGGTAGACAATTACTCGGCAATATTCAGGAAATCCAATACACGAGTTCGGAATTGCACCGGCGACGCTACGGCCGCGAGGCATCGACGCGTTAATTAGCGTAGCGTGCCATGATGCTCGCACGGACGAAACTGAATTATAAAAATAACGTTTAAAAGTGCCTTTCACGTGGATTTTTTAATTTAGATAACAACTCGTGTTTCGCGTCTTATACGCGGATACATTGAGAGAAAAAAAATGTTAAAGAACAACGTAAGAAATATTTGCCTATAGAAACTAAAATTGAAGAAAACAGAAGTCTAAAATTTAATTAAAACTATATAAATTTTATAATAATATCTTTCGTGCGTTTCTTTCTTTTTTTTTTTTTCTTGTAGATTTCCGGGTCGCGTACGGTTAATTTCAAAGAGGTAAAAATATCACGCGATTTTTCGTGACAAATAGTACGCGATTGATCGTAGTTAACTACGTAGGACGTGTTGTGCATGAGCAACAACGAATATTGAGAAGAGAAAACGGTCTGGGAGGCATCGGGCGACGGGCGGAATAACCCAACGATAGGTTTAATAATTACATAAAATTACCTTTCAAAAAAAAAAAAAATAATAATAATAAAAATAAAAATTAGTAAAAAAAAGAAAAACGTCAAATACACATTTTTACCTTTTCCGCAAAGGTCCAAGTATATGAGAATCGATAACAATAAACGACTAAAAATTAGGGAAAAACGGCAAATAATTTCTGGAGATAATGGATGCTCGGGTGCAGCGAAACGAGAATATTTTTCAGTTGAATAGATTTAGTGAATCATTTCTGTCAGGCTATTGTACCGA
Organism: Cardiocondyla obscurior; assembly: GCF_019399895.1. Classification (NCBI taxonomy): domain Eukaryota; kingdom Metazoa; phylum Arthropoda; class Insecta; order Hymenoptera; family Formicidae; genus Cardiocondyla; species Cardiocondyla obscurior. The sequence continues at coordinate 2,904,405 of NC_091877.1, forward strand.
CTGCGCCTCTCGAAACAAAGCATGAAACCAACACGGATTAAGCCTATTATTTCGCTGTTCATTATAACAATTACCTGTTGATGGTCGGAGCAACGGGGTGGAACGCGCGGGGAAACCGGCGAAAGAGTAATGATTGAAAATAACAGGAATCATATAAACGTGCAATCACGCAGCGCCAGGGCACTCCGGCCGGGTTGTCGGAAATGATCACAGATTTCAGGGCAGGGTGATCAGATCGGCTCGAAGACAAGCATTATGATAATGATGCTCATTACGCGATCAGATTATAGATTATAGAATTATAAGCCTGTTACGATAAATCATTCGCCTTGCCATTTTTCGTTACGCGATTCAACGACCACGGCTGATTCGCTCGACCGGCTTCGGCATAAAAGAATCTCGTAAACGCTTTCGCAATATCAATAGATAAACGGCAAAATAATAAACTTGGCGTTTCCTACAATATTTTATAATATTTCGAAATATAATAACGAACGAGCGCAGCCAGATTTCAGATAATTTTCACGTTGAATTTGCTCGTTTCAAACGCGGCTGCAGAGAACGCTTAGGTAAGAAGCAATTAGCCTCGTGGAGCCGTAATTAGCCGCGGATCTTTTTTCATTTTTTTTCTTTTTTTTTAAACTCGTGGCTGTACGTGCGCGCGATTGTCCGAAGCGTGAAACAACGAAGCGAAAGCCGCGTCGCGCGTTTCGTTTTTCGTACGGGAAAACGATCAGCGAGAATCGTTGTCGGAAACGAAGAGGTTGTAGAAAACGCGGTCGGGATTGCCGTGAAAGTCGACGAGTGTCGAAAAAATTACGCCAGCCGCGGGGTCGCAATCAGCTGTTTCCAGCGTTCGTCGAGGAGCGACGAGCAATCGGCGGTGCTCAGCGGGTTTGTTTATCAGGGTGCAACGCGATGAATCGCAATGAGAGCAGTGAATCATAGCGAGGGCAACGTGCATGACGGGTGCCGAAATGACGGATGATTGTAATGTTTATCCGACTTCTGGGCCGGTTCGAATAATGGAGGGGCAAGGTGGGAGAAACGGCAGCCACGGCGGCTCTTCGACCGATGAGTAACTAATTGCTTTATTCATTTAATAATCCACAACGTTTGCCGAATTAAATACGACGTGTCGGCCACGTAATCGCGTAAATCGACATCTCCCTGTAAGCGACTCGACGCCTGTAAAAACAAAAGCGAAAACTCTCGCTCGGCGATATGTTGCAACGATTGTCGTTTTAATCGATATTCCAATTTTTGACGATGCGCCCAGCCGGTGTTAATAAGCGACCCTGTACACCGCTTAATTTGTATTTTGCATAAATACGGACGACGTTATACGCGCGGCGAACCCGGGCGTAAAATTAAACAGTTCAATTGCTTTTAAAAGACCAGTCGATCGCTCGATTAATACGTAGATTAAATATTTTTTTTTCGTTAAAAAAAAAATTTTGTTATCGCGCTGGTGAATTTAATCGCACGTTCGTGTTAATCGGCTAACCGTCGGGTAAATGTGACAAGGTATAATAAATATTACGTTACCGTTCAATCGCAATTCCGACGCGCTAACCCGTCGCCTTGTCGTCCTCTCCAAAACTGTTCACCTCCAGGCCATTGCGTCGTCACCGTCGAGGTAGTCCTGTGCACCGATGGCTAGTTTGGTTCCAGATAGTTAGATCAGGTTGGAAAAATGATCGATGCGTCTCGTTCAGAAGTAATATTCTCGATCCGCCACTCGAACGACACTTCCAGATATTCTTCGCGCACTTCCGTCGTCCTTAAGTTGCACAAAATCCCACAGTCTGTTTGTTCCGGTTGGAAAAGTGACCGATGCGTCTCGTTCGAGTCCGATTTTCGCGATCCCCCACTCAGCTGACATTCCCGATTACTCCCCGCGCACTCACGATGTCCCCAAGAAACATAAAATCGCACTAACTGTTCGCTCGGGTTAGAAAAGCGACCGATGCGTCTTCCCCGAGAACGATTTTCGCGATCCGCTACTCGAGTGGGGCTCTCGAACATTCCTTGCGTATTCCTGGTCCTCCTGGCATTCTCAAGACAAAGAAAGTCTCATCAGCTGTTCGCGGAAGTTAGACAAGCGAACGATGCGTCTCGTCCGAGCCCGATTTTCGCGAACCCCCACTCGACCGACACTTCCGATTACTCCCCGCGCACTTCCTATGTCCCCAAGAGTCATAAAATCGCACTGACTGTTCGCTCGGGTTAGAAAAGCGACCGATGCGTCTTCCCCGAGGACGATTTTCGCGATCCGCTACTCGGGTGGGTGCTCTCGAACGTTCCTTGACTATTCCTGGTCCTCCTGGCGTTCTCAAGACGAAGAAAGTCTCATCAGCTGCTCGCGGAAGTTAGACAAGCGAACGATGCGTCTCGCCCGAGCTCGATTTTCGCGATCCTCCACTCGACCGACACTCCCGATTACTTCTCGCGCACTCCCGATGTCCCCAGGACACGCTAAATCGCGACGATCGTCGCGAGGACCGTCGCGAAACGCGGAAGTACCTGCCCAACATTCGTCGCGCTCGCTGGACAAAGTACGTTTGACTAAAAATTTCAAAAAGTTAACTGACGCAAAGTGACAACCACACGGTAATGAATCACAGGGGCAAGTGGACCGCGAGGTTGGTAATCTTTCATCACGCCACCGCGGGCCCAATCAGGCGTCGCCACTCGCGAGCAGTCGCGCGTCGGTGTGAACTTAGTTGCGCGCCGGTATGAAATTAGTTGTAGAACCGCTCGAATTACATCGGAAGCGTCTCATCGTGTCGCTTATGCAAGTATCGCGGTCTTGTGTCTCGAGTTGCCAGCATCGGTCGACAATCACCACGGCGATCATTTATATTCATTCGGACCTCGATGCGCAGACGAAGCGAGTGGACGACGAGTGAAGGAGGCGAGAGCGGACAACCATAAACAGGTGGAAGAGATGGAACGATACGTACAGTTGACGTCGAGACATTCGCCCCCGCATTAGTAAGTCTGTTATTATTTGCTGAATTTACGATCGGAAATCGTGCGAACGAAAGTAAGTCGGCCGCTAGAATCGCGTCGTTTCGCCGTTCTCGTCAGATACACTCGCCGTAACGTGTGTGCGAAGGGAACGAAATAGCTCGCGAGAAATCGGGCGCTGGAGAAACCGAAGAGGGGGGAGGGGGAGAGAGGACAAAAGAGCGTAGGAGAAACGCGGAGTATTTGGGACGCGGGTTAACTTCGTACGCGCGATAAAAGCCGCCCTAAATAAAGCGGCGTATGTACGGTGATCGCATGTATACGAGCGACACGTAGAAATCGAGAAGGTGGGAAGGGAGAAGACGTAACGAGGGACGCGGGCGGAGAGGGGAGGGGTACGATGTCGTCGCGACGATACAACGCCGACGACGCCGAACATATTCTATCAGTCTGATAGCTCTCGGCGGGATACTCGAAGGCGGAAGGCTAGGACGGGAGGTTTGATATCTAATATCGGCCGCGCGCCTTTATGCCCCGGTATCGTTTTATGCTGCCCGGGTAATCTTCATCCTTCCTCGCCCCTCGGCGTCGCGGCGAAACTTTCCGCGCGTAAGTGCCGCGCGTCGCGCGATAAATAAAGGCGAGAGAGGAGGCGGAGGGCAAAGTCGCGAGCGCCGTCTCTCTCCGATTATCTAGAAGAATTCATTACGGCGCGAGCGAGCCCGAGCGTCTGCGAAAGGGCATCCCGGGCGCCTTAAATCGGGGCACGACGGAATCCTGAGAGATCGCGCGCGAGGCGGAACGTCCCGAGTCGCGGCGAGTGATTCCCGCGCGCAGTTTTAGGGCTACCTGAAAGAGACGACGGGCTATTTAACATTCCGCCTCATTTCCCGTCGTTCCTTCCCCCTCCTCCCTCCTCGCCTCCTCGTCGTCGTCCCGAGGAAACGTTCGCGCTCGATGCGAAAATTGCCCCGGCAAGAATTATTGACTATAAATTACTCGTCTCGCTACCCCTTAGCCTCGCCGTTCCGGGCCGCTCCCCGCCGTTACTCATGCAAATGACGCCGGAGCCCGCGGGCTCTGTGCCTTCCCCCTTGCCGGCACTCGCCACTTACTCACCGTTACGCGGGATCTCGGGGAACGGGAGGACAAGAGAAGGCGTCTGGGTGCCGATACCCCGGCGGCGGGCGGAGGCGAGGCGCGAATTGCCGCGAATTTACATTTTATTGCGCGCGCCCGAGACAGACTGCCGGCTTCTTCGCGCTCGGATCTTTATTCGTTTCCTATTTACTGGCGTTTACCGACCGACCCGAGGCCCTCCTCGCCTAGTCGTATTGTCATTCGAGCCGCGTGAAAACGATCCTCGATCTTCGCGCGTTGAATCGCCCGTAACGATCGGAAAGAACGATCGCCCACAGCCAGCACCTCCCGTATATTCCCGACGCTCACGAGATCCGTATAAATAATATCCGCGCAATTTTCGCACCGGATATCTGCACCTTCTCGCCCTGGCCGCAATAGCATGAAGATTATAACGGTAGTCGCTCCGTTCGTGGATGCTCGCGGGTGAGCGCGACTCCGATAAATAGCTGGGACAAATAAATTTCGATCCATTGTTCCCTTTATGGCGAGAAAAGTCGCGTCACGTCACGGCGAGTCGGCGGCGGCTATGCGGTATAACCCGCAGCTAAATTGAATTTTTTTTCAATTCATTCCACTTGGCGCGCGCGGCCGAGACGCCGGGGATAGTCAATGGGTGGCCTGCGCGCGACAGCCTCACCTATTCGCGGTGGATTCTCATTATTTTTAAATTGGAAATGAGAAGTGTGCGGTCGAGAGCACCTTCGCCGACGCCCGCGTCCGGGCTCGCGTCGCAGCGCGTCGCGCCGGTGCATTATTCCACGCCGGTGCCTATAACGGCGAAGGTGGAGACGCAGAAATTAATTTAATTACGGGCCGGATGTCGATAGCAGTCACCGTTCCTTCCGCTTAAAGAGCGACGAGCAAAAAGAACGAGCTAACTCGAAGAGGTCTGACCTAGGCGATTTTCTCCTTAAAATTCATGGGGAGACCACTCGCCCAGTATCCTTCCATTTGCTCGCCTTAGCATCCAATAGCTAACAGAATTAAAATTTTTTTTAGAGAAACACATAGGGATGTTACTCGGGAGGGATCATAAAAAGAAAAATTTAAAAAAAAAGAAAGATATTCTCGCGTTTGAACTTCGAGTAAAACTCATTTATTAAATTGGAGCCAAGATACAGTCTGTAGTCGAGGCAGTACTCTTACAATTATAAGATGATACTTAGATCTCTCGTCTATCTGTTAAAATAAAAATTCTACTAAATTGTTAATAGTATAAATCGAGAGCATTAGGTATTTCGTCGCACTTAAAGATAGACTTCTTCGTTTTGTAGTATTGAATTTAGTAGCGTACTACCTGCGCGAATTAAAAATTTGTTTGCAATAATATCAAAGCCTTTTTAAAGAAGACAAGATATCATAACTCTAAAAAAGAGAGAGAGAGAGAGAGAGAGGAACATGACACGTTTTATTGACAATCAATCTCGGACGAGCTACACGAAAGAAATCTCTCCCGTTGCTTTTTAGTCTTGTCTAATTAATAATTAAAAAAATTAGACGTTAGTGTACAAAACTTGATTAGCTACATGGTACGAGGTATCTCTATTTGCAGATGACTAAAAGACTTTTAAGACGTGTATATTCCGTTTATCTCTGTCCAGCCCAACGATAATCTATTGTAGATTGTGCCGGAAATTAATTAATGTCGTATGTATATGTGAGCTATATATTTACCTGTAATTTAGACATATCTGTACATTCTACAATTCTATAATTGTTGTATGCTATCACTTATATATTACAATATATTATTAATCAGATATAACAACGAAAACAATATAGGAAACAAAAGGTCTCTTCTTCTATTCCAGTAAGAAACTTGATTTAATTAGAATAAATATAGGCTAGAAAGAGAGAGTCAAAAATTGGTTTGATAATTAGCACTTGCTGGGTCTCGAGACTATAGTACATAAAAAAATATAAAACGGTAGAACTAAAACAATTTGATCAATCGCCATCGAGTGCTTCTCTCATGTCGAAGGTTTTTTTTTTATGTACTATGGCCTGTAAAGTAGTAAATTGTTGTTATCAGATACTTTTTGAGATATGATTAAACTCTTTGATTTGATAAGTAACGAGAAACTATCGACGAATATATAATCTTTGTGCAACAAATGTTAGAATATATTACTGCAACATTTAAATAATAATTTAATATGCCTGTAACTAGCTCACATTAAATCTATCTATTCTATCGTTACAACGGTAAACGGTCCTTCGCTCAGAAAGAACACCTCTCTCCTCTAATTTATATACCGGCATTCGTAATTCGGGCATTAACAAATCTCTCCGCTGCTTAAGATATTTTATATTTTATTTTGAATATATCTTATCTACCATTGTGGGTGTGTGAACTGCTTACATACTGAGTGTCGGGTATTCGAGGAATAATAATTCTAGATAGTAAGATAGTGGAACGTTTGTCAGAGTTAGCAGTTTAGATGAAACGGGATCGGAGGTCAAGATTAATCATTAATCTGCGCACTCTCACGAACGTATTACAAATTCAGCATCAATATGGATTCTCATCTACGGTTCGCATACTACAATTCGCTCGGCGAACGAGCTCGCGAGTTTTTTTCTTTTTTTTTTTTTTTTTTTTTTTTTGTACTAGTAATCGATAGTGAAGACATCCCGTGATAAAAGTGTGTAATGGGACAACGGATTTCTATACGTGTATATTGTCCAAGGGAAATTATATCATGAGCTCGAATCAATTCGAAAAATGCATTCTAAGTAATCTTCTGCGGGCACATTATTAAGTATACGAGTGATTAGTACCATAAACATCAACTATACAGTTATTGCTATGGAAGCAGTACGACGATTCAGAGCCTCGATAAATTCAAACAAACTTATCGCACACACGCATACATATATATATAAACATAACGTATACATATGACCAAATATATATGTGCACGTAGATATACATTCCTGTATACATTCGCGCGCATATACATGTGGTTACTTATATATGTATATTTTATATCTTATATATTGTCTTCTTTTTTTTAATTAATCTAAACTATATGTTGTGCTAAATTTACAATAGTTAAAACTCATGTCACGTTGGTTAGATGTGGCGTAAATCCAGTTGAACTTATCGTCGGCATCGAAACAGCGTAACTCATAATACATTGTTATATAAACAGCTTTATAACGCGAAATCTGTTCTACTTGTATTCATTTTTATATATACATAGCACGTCTAGCGATAACTACAATCGATAACAACTAATACATTCTTATCAGCGTAGCGAGTATAGCAGCTTTTGCGGCCTGCGCAACACCCGCCATTCTGGATAAAATATATTTCATTGCATTCAACTTTTATCCAATTTACTCTTTCTCACCGAATAATTAACTACGTTTATTGTCAATGCATTCGGAATAGTGTCGCTGTGCCGTCTTGCCCTTCATTAACTTTCATTAAATATTCACAAAATCGTTTCTGACGAGCCTGACAAATTTCTTACTCGCGCTCGTTTAATATGATAGATTTACGAATCTTAAGAATCGTATTAATCATTTTATTTCTTAACGCATATTTATGAAAGTCTCTACGATCGTGTAACGATAAATACTTAAATACAAGTCAGCTTACATTGTATGTACGACATTATAAAATTTACATTGTGGAATAAAAATTATTAATCAGTAACAACTTTTCACTAGAATACGTTTTGCTAACGTTGCAAGTTTTTTTTATGGCATTATTAGTATATGAGCCATTTATGTTTTGTTCCAATAATATATATTCTCTCTTACATTATAACATATATATATAATATTAATCTAATACAGGAGAACTCATGTAATATATTTGCATGTAAGTACTATGTCTTTTTAGTTGATTTATGATTAATACGATTCTTATCATTTCACTCGATTCCATTTACTCGGAAATAGCTTAAGTGCTTGAACTTTGCAACAATGTGACGTTCGCAAATACTTATTAGCAATTCTTTGCTGAGAAGCAAACAAGGCAAGGCGCCATTAAACACGCTCACAGGACGTCCGAATGAATTAACGAGTGCCACCGGTTAAAAGGCGAATTATTACATAATTGCTTATATTGACTCGCGTATATTTATGTCGCATTTTTGCGTAGTAAGTATTTCATATATTAAATAATTATACGTACATGTCACATCCGCGAAAAACGCGTCGCGGCGTTCCGCCGCTTATCTCTCCAACATCCCTTTTTTATTCATCCATACGCAAAATTTACACATTTGAGAGATCATCGCCATACTACTCCGTTCTTTTTTTTTTCTTTTTTCTTTTGAAATATATGATTTTTCTCCCGATATATATGTTTACAGCATGTGCGTATATCATGTCGCACAGGTAATGGCATTTACATATACCCATTTTATCTCTCTCCCCTCGTGTAGATGTTTCCCATATGTGCGTGTGTGAGAATCGTAGTACAGCTAGCTTTTAGTTTCTTAATAGAATAAAACTCATAGACGAAACACGAACGCTAAATAACTAAAGAATCGTACGTCGTACCGTCGGACTCGGGCCGAATGACATTCTCATAGCTGGTACCATTTCTTGTCTTTGTACTTGAGCATCAGTCCGTGAGCGCTCGTCGAAAAGTTCTCGGCCTCCGACATCATGCGCGCGGTCCGTTCTTCAAGCTGCGACAGCTTATCGCCGCGCTCCATGACCGCCTGGTATGCTATATTTACCTCGCCTGTTGCGCTAGAGACCCGCTCTCGGAGAGCTTCGTTTGGTCCTGGAATATGTTTCGCCACTGTGCGCGACGCACGACCGCTGGATTCCCCGACTGAAATTAGTATCGATTTAGATATTAGCTTACTCTAGTTCCTTCAGTTTCAATCTGTACTTTTGCAACAAGTAAAAGTCTACTTACACAACTCTTCTCGGTCAAGACTCCTCGAACCACCACCAAATAAACCTTTGAAGAATCCCTCTTTAGGCGGTTCTGGCATGTCGTGGCCAATAAACAAATCACCCATCATCTCCGTCAATTCACCGCTAATCAAACAAAAACGTTATTGACGCATAGAATCATATTTAACAGTAGATAAAATACATGATTATCAATCCAATATATAAAAATAGTTTTACTTCACTAAACTAAAGCTAAAAAAAAAAAAAAAAAAAGAAAGAAAAACGATTCACATATTTACCAGAATTCACTCGAAATGGAGAACTTATGTATTTCCATCGGTGACGATAGATACAAGCCGTGGCCTCGATTACTGAAGCAAAGCGTCTTTGCGATTCTGTAAAAAATATGCACAAGGCAGCTTTACTGAAATGCGTTGTTTCATACGTAATAAATTGCATATAAAATGACAATATCGGGGTACAACTGTAAAAGAGTGTCCAGTGTGCGTTTTTATATACATAGCATTAAAGCTTTGGTAAGTGGTGAAAATCAGGTTGTTAGTAATAGAGATTGAAGGTGACGCGGGGAACACTTTCCTATATGAAACATTATGAAGCTGGAAATAAAAATCGTGAAATCGAAAGGAGACAGTATATTGTAGAAGAATAGTATGTTGCACGCAAGGCACTTGTGTTGTGTTGTGTCAAGGTTTTACATGTGGTTAGTTGTACTTTATTAGATGACTTACTGATCGGTATCGCCATTAACAAAGAGTTGATGACCCCATATGCTCAACATGGGGTCTACAATGCCGTGTTTTGTAGTCTGAAAACTGTTAGAGATTACAGAGACAGGAGGAAAGTGAACGTTTAATCGTACACGGTCAATATAAGATTTATGTTATCATTAATTAGCCATTAACCCTTAAGACAGCCAGCCCAGTTATTTTCAAGGAGACTCTACATATCCGTTTAATATATATCTTATTATTCTTTTTGTATTTATGTAGAAAAATTTGTAAGTGAAACAGACGTTAATGGTAAAATGTTGCCTGAAAGTTCGTAGTGTAGTGCCAGATTTTGATAAGTAGAAATCACAGATATGGTACATATAATGAGATAGAAAAATTTCAAAAGAAAAGTTAGAATTTGCAGATGAAGAATTGCCATAGACAATTTTATATCGCGTGGTTGTGAAACGTTGTGCGTAAGTGAATCGTAAAACACCGTGAGACTGAGAGTATTTCCGATTTTAATTTTAACAAGCAAGTCCGCATTTTCATTCGTTTCACAACGCTGCATTCTCTGAGAATCTAGATTATATGCTCCAAGATAAAGAGTGCAATAGAAGTGCTAATAAAAAAATGCTACAAATGACGCATGCTCTAATTGTGTTAAGGGTTAACGAGTGCGCTTATTGCAGAAAAAAGTCGCATGCTAATATTATCGTTAGTGGTTATTAATTCACTTCTTGATAAATATTCATATAAATATAGAGCACTATATACGTATATATAAATTATCGTCAACTCTTCATACATTTTTAGGCGATATTTCATAAATAGCGAATTATTAACATGGATATAAAAAATGAGCTACGAATTTATGTACTTCCTAAACATTCGCGCAATTCCTACTTAATATATAAAGAAATATCCAGAAGTATGCCATATTATCCACTTTTAATTACATCATTTAGTAATGTATAAATTTACGCTCTCAGAATTTGTGTAATTACACAAATTTTTATAAATTTTATAAATTCTTATAGCTCACGTACTTGATATTATAATTGCATACTTCTGGAGAACGTTATACACATATATAAATAGGAGCACTATTTTAAATAGAATTTAATAGGAAATAATAAATCGACATACTCTTGAAAATGAAAGTACCTGATAGCCAACTATAATACTGTTTATGTCTCAGTAGCGCATATATCTTTAGCTTCGATACCTTATCTAGATTTATTCGTTGATGCTAGCAGATGGATTTCAAATTTGCATTTATTACTGTTCTACTGCGAATAAATATAAAATTTAAACGATCATGAGAATAAAAATGTTTAACAAGGTTAATCAGTTTCATGCGCTGTTTTTAATGAATAAATATATAAATTCAATAATCAGCTGCAGAAATGTAAAAGATAACTTTTGCTGCAAAAGCTTTAAGATATTGATTTAAAAATATATTAATGCAGTAGATAGCTCTCGCTGGTAAATAACAAAAAATTCACCGCCATCGTTAAATTTAATAAAAAATGTCTAGAACTTCCCTTTACCTTTTGAAAGCTAGATCCTATTTTCTGTTTTCTAATGAGAAGCAATGATTACGCATAAAATACCACTTAAAAAACTTGTGACTTATTTCAATTGTGACTTATATCAATAATGTTAGTCATCTTTTTTGACCTATTAATTATATGTAAAGCATTAGGACTATACAGTTTTTTAGTAATAATACTTGAAAAAAAAAAAAGTTTCTTTTTTATTATATTTTTAACGTAAAATTAACGATAGAAATAAATTCTAGCAAGCTTATAATTATTTGAAAAGCTAATTTTGCTGGTTTTAAATGCAGAAAAATGTTCTATTTATAAAAATAGATTAAGTTATTAAAAGTATTATGCTTATTACTAACATCGCCAATTTACGACAGCGTTATAAATAGATATAAAGTGAATATTACTTTAATCTACATAAAACGATATATCATTCGGAGCTGTATAAAATGTAATTTTCAATCATTTTTCTTTTCTTTTTTTTTTTATAGAAAATGTAGCTGTATATTATATTAAATCTAAAAAATGTGAAAAATTTTTGCGATATTACAATAGCATATAGTGCAACTCGCCATGTGCAAATATTGCCGCTATAATATTGCCTTGATAGCTAAAATAAGAGTTGAAGGAGTTCAGAGTTACTATTCTTACCTCAAATCTATAAGAGGTACAAAATCGACGTCTATCAAGGGTCTCAGGCTGGGCAGACTGTACGTTGTGATGTGACCATTTGAAACGTAACATACCAGGCAGACGTTATCTAGTAAAAAATATTTCGTGAAAATGGATTACAGCAAAAAAAAAAAAAAAAAAAAAAAAGAATACACATTTTCAAGATAATCATGTGACAAAAGTAATAAATCAATTATATTTTTATTCGCCTATAAAAAATGAAAAAGAAACGTTAATTATACCTTTCAATGATGTAACTTCTGCCTTAATTACAATATGACTGTCTGCCAGCTGTTGCCTATATACACAGTTTTGGGAGGGTAACGCTACAACTCGCGCCTGTTTCTCTGACGCGAGCACGACGAATTGTCTGTCCTCGAAATTGTCTCCGCTGACTTGCGTGTTCGTCGATGGCGACATTCGGCTATTTGTACATTTCCCTTGACTCTCTTTAAGAAAAATCCATACCGTTAATGTAAAATGCGCGTAAAATAAATCTTGAAAGAAAATGTAACAATCGTGGGATATAAAAGCAGATCGATTTCTATTCTCGTGACTGTACGTAATTAGCGTAAGGAATAAAACTTACTGTTCCGTTCTTTGCCGTCCGTACTCTCGTCTTTCCAAGACTCGTACGAATACGGGATCAGAGCGCCGTTGCAATCTAAGAACGACATCGATAGGATACAACCTTTGAGTTTGAAGGTAGATCCATCTGCGCAGAGAAAATACGCGTTAAATTGTATGCCGCGACGACAATTGCTTTAAAATAAGAGAAAATTACAACTGCAAAATTATGAAAAAAATTAACTAAGTATTCCTCTCTATAAAAAATTCATGCGTAACGCACCAATTTTTTATAGAGATTAATTAATATGCCCAGGCAAAGACGGTCTTCGCGATTTTCGAGATCGAGGACGGTCTAGTGGAAGTACCGTCTTTGTCTGGACATACTAATTAAATATTACAATTAAATCGAACGAAAGTAAGGAATAGATAGGCGCGGGGGGTCGGGGGAGGCGGGGGGACGGGGTGAGAGCGAGCGCGCGAGCCTACGTGCCGCGCGCTAGGTATATTTTTCCACTCTCGCTTTGTCCTTCTCCAGCGGTCGCGCGAGCACACACGTCCTACACACTGCGGAGCAAGCACGTGTCTCCGTACCAAAAGTAATTCGCACTTTCCTTTAACGTAAACCCTTTCCGGCACGACGACTACGATTAAACTTTATATTTCTTTTTGTTACAGATCAACGCAGCTGCATTCACCGCCGTCATCGAAAGTGCCGTCACCGCCCGTAATAATAATTTTACGAACCGCAGCCGGTTCGTCGGTCGTACCGGGAGTTCCGTACAGTATTCGGACGGTTCTTTCTAAACGCGAGTGCCGAATAGGAACGCGCGAAAGAGATACATCATTTTCGCGATTGTAAAATCACGGTCGGGGTGTTCGCGAGTGACTCGTGCGCGGAAGGAGGACTCGACACGTCCCATCTGAGAGGAGGAGCAGGCCTCGGATAGGCATCCTGCATCGGCGGAGCAACTTTTAAGTAAGTATAAATAAAAAAAAAATCTCTTTTTTTTATTAATCTCGTTAATAAACTGTCTACATATGTCTACATTAATATTTTCTTTTTTATGTTACAGTCACCGGCAGAGCTCTTCAACTCCGCTGAAGCTCATGCAGATCGGTAAGTCGCATCATTTTTTTTTTTTTTTTAATTTGCAATCGGGTGGGATTTCTTAAAAAATAGCGCGCGCGTAGTTTCTTCTAGTAAATATAAAATTGAAATCTACTTACTACAAGTAGACACAACCACTGGGTGAGCATGACGTTCGCTGTGGGGAGGCGTATTAAATATAACAGTCTGTACAGATCCCAGAGACGTGCCAATCCATAACGTCGGCATGCCGTTTGTATCTGTAAAAAATAATAAAATTATTTAAACAATCGCGATTAACGATTTTCAAAAGCCTACGTTTTTGGCGATTTACGTACCATTTTTTTTCGTATAAGAATCCGCAAATGTAAGGCAGCTTATGGTTTCTGTGGTGATGTTTTCGAGAGACGACATACTCGAGCTCCTTGATCGTTGAAAAGAGCCATCAAATTTATCTATCCGACCAGCGGTCCCAAAAGAAAATTCTCGATTATTTATTAAGTAAGGGGTGCCACTTCTTTCCGGGCTACTAAAAAGCATGCACAATGACTATCGAAATTATCTGTCGACATGATTACATCGTTCTTACGTAGTGTAAATCGTAAAGTGTAACTAGCGAAGTCAGAAACACTTATCAGAGACAGCGCAGCTTTAAGAGGACAGTAATAATAATGATCGTGATAATGAGAATGCTGATTATGGCAACGATGATGGCGATGACAATAATAATAATAATAACAGCGACAGCAACAACCACAACTATCACGATCAAGATCTTTCGAATTGCAGGTCATTTATTAATTATCCTTCATACATTTTAAACTCATCAGAACTCACGAATATCAATCAAGTCAGAGACATTTACACAGACACGTACAGTGACGCACGCACATCCACACGTACACATGTACACGCGCACGCATACTACCACGTCTAATTAGCGTAGAAGTAGAGAAAAGTTGTTGACAGACTAAACCAATCTTGAGTAACTAGACGAGTGACGCGAAGAAGAATCACTCTTGCATGCACGCGTGAAACGTCCGGCCGATCACCGGATTGTGTGTTGATGATAGGTGTCATCGATTAAATTTTTCATATATTATAATATTGAATTGAATCAATTTATCTATTAGCTTACGATTTCCTGAAGACGAGATTAAAATAATTTAAGATACACTTTATGCAAATAATATGTAAAAAAAAAAAATAATCGAACGTATGTTGAATATCAAACTCAATGCGATGTGACATACGACTTAGCTTTCAAACTTAATATACGAACAATATGAGATTGTTCTTACAACAGAAAACTATGATCTGAAATTATTGATAGGTAATAATATGCCTCTTGAAAAATCATAAGTAAATTAACGCGCGGCGCGACGTCGGGCGGTATCACAGTCGGCTTTAGAGGAGTTGCATGAGAGTTGTCCCAGTTTCCGTGTAATAACACGATAGAAGATAACATTAATATGCGAAAGGATCGTTTCACAAATGCGGACAGAACGATAAGCTTTATGATAAAGACGTGTGTTGTTCGGGACGAGATGTTAACTGGTGATATTCGGTCTCTCCGATATGTTTGCACATTCCCCGTGCACGTTCCATCCTGTCAGTATATTCACATTAGGTGCGTCTTAGATTGTGCATCGAGCTGAGAGATTATCTTAGAAATGCAACGTTATAGACCACATCTATTAAAAATAAAAAAATTTTAAAGAGAGAGAGAAAGAAAGCAAAAATTAAAACTTTGCCACATAGGCGAAAACGAAAAGAGCAGGAAAAAGTGTCTCTTTTCGAGGGTGCAGTGTGACAACTAGAGATCACGCAGTCTAGACGTGTGCCATTTCGTGTTTATTTAGAAAAGATCCACTAAAGAGCATATACAAGTCAGAAAGAAAGAGATGCATCGTAGTGAGAACTACCGAAGTCACTTTTACAGTCAGATCAGGTAAAGACCAGACAGTATCTATTGAGTTTAGACAATAGAAAAACGTATGTCGTGCTGGAAAGATCTCGGGAACAACGCTGCTTACGATAACGTTCAACACATCAAATTTGTAACATATTTTAAAAAAATATTTAAAAAAAAAAATAAAAAAAAAGACAAGAGAAACTTACGTTGCGGCTCGGTTTCAACATTAATTCAACGCTTATTTCAAAATAAAATATATGAATAGATAATATAAGACTAAACTGAGAATATACATAAACTCTCACGCGGGATGAGGAGAAAATTAAATAGCGATGTTAAATAATTAAATTATTTCGAATTTTGCGTAATTCAATACGTAGCAACGTTGCGCGGAGATCCGCACTCGCCAAACTTGAAAAAAATTCGATCCGAGAAGAGTCGTTCTATAGTCACAACGAAATCAAACTAAAGAAGCGATCAGAGAGAAGTAGCTTTCCCATTCGGTGTTACAGAAAGAACAATATATCGGTAGGCTACGTAGTTATAGTCCATACATAAATAAAGTTACAGTGGGCTGTATCGGTAATACTACCAAAGCTGCTATACTGTCTGGTGTTGGTGAGGATATTCTGGTAGTTCAAAGATGCTTGAGGGACGGCTGAAGGGTAGCTTCTCATCTCCGTGCTACGCTGAGCGTAGAATAGCGAGACTGTCGGAAAAGCGGCAGCAGCACCCGCGGCGGAGTCCACTTCGAAGTGGCTGGTAGTGGTAGTGCTCAGACACTTCTGGAGTTTCCTTATGCCTTGGGTGCGCGGGTGACGTTGATCTAACGTGACACCCTTGCGAGACATCGTATTAATTTCCTCATCGGTATTACTAATTGCGCCGGCAGCGGCGATACGAATACCAGAGCGATTTATGTTAACACCGGCATTAGAGACTCCACCACCGTCACTATTATTAGCGCCGTTGCTGCCGCTGCCACCGGTGCTACAACCATCACTATTATCACCATTGTCACCTCTCTCACCACCAACACCCACTGTATTTCTTCCTGTCACCGGCAATACGCACATCCCGTTCATCTACAAATCAGGCGACAAGTCAAACGTGAAGGAAGCGTACGGATCGGTCTTTTTTTTTGTTTATAAAGCAAATTTATGTATAAATTTAACTTTTTTTCTCTTTTTTTTTTTCTGGTAGGAAAATGTAACAAGCGCGAATTTTCTATCAAGCTTTTATCGAATATTAAAATAACAAAAGAGTAAAAAAATTAACTTCCATGTTCTAATTCAATTTTGTATCGCACGGGTAGACGTTATACTTGCATATTATTTTATCATTTATATTCATTTTTTGTAAAACGTATACAACGCACGTCAAGTTATTGCAGTTTGATTTGAAATGTACAATGAAGGTATAGGGAAAAAAAAAAAAATACTTTCGTAATATCGAGTAACAAAGAAAATTATTAAAACCAAATCTCATACAAGCTTAAGAAAAATATTGAAAGTAATAAATATCAAATAGAAATAGGATAAAAATTTGTTATCTGTAATAGTATCGTGTTTAAAAATATTTCAGTGAATTTATTTTAAATATTAAATTTGATTATCGATGTAGAATGAGACAAAACGTGACAAAAACGTAAATCGTTTATTATATATTCTTTTATGTAGGCAAATTTAAATTCCCACCCTAAAATCGAAGAGAAATGAGCTGTGAATAATGAATAATATAACAATAAAATTAAATTGTTAAGTTAATAATTGCTGGCAGAATGTAGATCGAAAATATGATTATCTTTCTTCTCTCATTTGTCTCAACTATTAAATGACGCATGTACATAATTCCTTCGATCTCATATGATTCTTTGCTGGAAGCCAACGACACTTTTCTCACGTTGCTTTAACAATAAATGACACAGAGCAGCATCTGCATCTCGAGCGGATGCTGCGTTACTCGGGGAGCGATAACTCGTCAGAGTCGATCGTCAGGCTGTAGTAGCGCGATGAAAGTTCACGCAGACACTAGTGTGTGACACAATAGCGTCATATCGGAAGTTTCATTAGACAGGAAAATCGAGAAATCGAAATTTCTTTCACCTCGTGACTCTGCGTTGCGGAAACGAACAGCAGAGATCCCTCGATCAGATAGAACAAAAAGCACTTCCGTTCAGTTTGATTGGACTTTGTCTCGACCGTCAAAAACTTGTCGAGCAAGTTCGATACAATAGATTCATTGTCCGCACTGAAGCTGACATTACAGAAGATCTCGCGTGAGAGGAAAACGTAACGAAATGTAACACCTACTCATGTTGCACACCTCGTGTTTGGTTGCTCGCTATGTGGAATATCAGCATATTATGCAGAGTCCTTTATAGCAGTCAGTCAATGTCGAGATAAAAAGAAATCGAATTAAAATGAATTCGACGTACATTCGCAAAACGTCCGGTCAGGAGCATCTGATAACACACGCCTTAATTTAATTCAATAAAAGCTGACTTTTCGTCTCGTTGATGATGCCACGACCATCAGTGTTATTATTATTATTACTATTGCTATTTGCGTGCAAACCATCGAAAAAATTTCCAAAAGCTTTGAAAGCAAATGTTTTACCGAGAGAAAGGTGTCTGGATAATATAAGTGGAAAATAAGAAGAGAGAAATAAATAATGATTCTACATGTAGATTTGAAGGCAAGCCGGGCCGTACGCTCGATGCTAATATTTCACGAATAGAATCCGATCTATGGATTACCATGACCGAGCTATAGACGATAAGAACTCTGCCTATTATTAATTTGTACTGTGTACTCGTATCATCTTGACTGAGATCTTGGTAACTCAACGAGTGTACTTTTCTCTCGGTGATTAGAACAACTGCGAAAATATGAAAAACCTTGTTTTTACCTGAATCGACCTTGCTGTCGGGGAAGACCGCAAAATTGATTTGAACCTGAAAAAGTGTTAAAGTAGAATCTCTTCAAATTCGCATTGCAGTGTAAAATTGTGAGTGGAGGATTTGGCGCCGGTACGAGTAGGGTCGTGTTATCTCCTGTTGACACATTTTCGCGAAGGGGTGAGGGGGGAATAGGGGGGTCTTTCCCACATTTTGCGAGCATAAGAGCAATGTTTACAAGTAGCCATAAAACTTGGAATAGAGTTGACACAAATGGATACCAAGACCAAACGGGAGGAGATGCACTTTCAAAATATCTACTATGCATTCCAGGTAATGATAACCTAGGGGTGGGAATACTAGAAATCTTAAATGTACACGGCTTTTTTTTTTTTTCCCTGACCTATTGACCTATCGATCGTCAGAGCGGATAAGTTGCAAACTAAGAGTGATTCGGCAGGATAATGGCTTTAAGAAAAGGCAGTTGATGCAATTTAATGAAGCGTTGACATCCTTTAAAATGTATTCTTCTGAAAGTAGGATATATATATATATCGGAAATACATTTTTGCGGGTATAAATTTAACGTACAATAACATAGATGATTCCTCCCGAAGAACTTTTTGTCCGCGCATTTGAAACGTAAATTTATTAAATCCTGTTTCAATAAATTCAGTTATGTCCTCGCATAATTCAATAAAACTTGCATTATTATGTTAAGTTGTAATGCCTTTGCCATTTAAATCATAGACCGTGAGCTCTGTAACTTATTGTTAAAGTATAATAAGCCCTCCTCTGATCCGAATCAGAAATGCATTTTAAAGAATTATCATTTTTAACATAGGATCGCGCACGTATTATATTATCTTCTAGCGGGGAATTGTCTGCACTCTTCTATAAGGCCTTTTCTTCATAATCGAAGAAACGTCGACACACTTCGTGTCTGATCAATGTATCGATGAATTTATTGACTGACTATTATATTAGACTCTACATTTTTTTTTTTTTTTTTTTTTTTTGCGTGATCAGATTTCACAGCAGTTTCTTTATTCCACATAACTATAAAAAAATTCGTTACAAGACAATAAATTTCAACAATCAATTTCATTCGTGATTTAATCTTATGGTCGGTATTTACGATGCTTCAAGCACTTGCAAAACCCTTTTTTTTTTAAGAGCTACAATTGTTCAATTATCGATCTTGCTTTCTATCGATATTCGGTATGTTTGAAAATCAGAAATAAAAATTTAAATAAATATATAAATAAACAGATGTGCATATGATAATTTTGTATAAGTTATCATTTTCACACCGCACGTATTAAAATGTACGTAACACATGCTCTTTAAATACACGTTAAACATAAAATAACTTGCTACTATCAATCATTTTCTTTCATTTAATGACGGATTAATTAAAATCATGTATCAACAATATTTCAATTGCATTGTAATTGCATTGCTATCTCATCAATATGCATTGAATTGAACATGCAAAATACTAATGATGATTAACTATGAAAATTTGCTAGCTATTTTACTCAATTTTATGTATATGCGAGCATAGTATTAGATTTATGTGATCTGTATAAAATTTAAAAAGTTCTAAAAATTATCGATATTTAATATTTATTTCGGTATATTTTTTAATTAAGACTAATCTATCAATCGTTCATAAAAGCTTAAAGTTGTCAAGAGTTATTGCAAGGATTATCCTGCAAAGAGTATACATACATGTTAGAAACCCATTGTCACCTGGCCGTATTGACCGATTTATTTAAGTGTTAACTGTTTCACATAAACCTTTGCGATGATAACATGTTATAATGAAAACCAATATTGGGTAATAAAATATTTTCATGTTTTTACACAAATTTATATAAAATTCGCTTATTACTTCTTCGTAAGAAACAAATTAAAAAATACATTAATATTCAGTGCAATATATTCAATTTTTCATTAATATACAACTCGATAATAATAAATTTTGAATTTACATTTTGAGAAAAAGAAAAAGATAATATATTTAACATAGAATAAAGTTTAAATTTACGAATTTATTTTTACAAATTATATATCGTCACACGAATTGATTTATTTTAAACTTCCTCATTTTTTTTTTCTTTTTTTTTTTTACGATAAAGTTTACCCAATTTTGGTAGAAATGTAGTTAATATGAGTTGTGTTAACGTTTCCTCTGAAAATAATTTTGAACGCATCTAAGAGCATCCTAGGCTTTGTGTTAAAAAAAAAAAAAAGAGGCAGAAGCACGTCCAGGACCAGCCGAGCTCTCTCTATGGTTAGTCTACACCCACCACATGTTCTCAGTCACAGATACAAATGCAATTTCATTGTTAATCGCACGCTTCCCGATCGAGGAAGACTTCGATCGTTAGTAAGATTAATTACACGCACACATTCACATTTAACGTGAAAATCTAACGAAGTAATATATTTCTAAGGACACACGGACGACACATAACGCTTCTCTACGTTAAATGTATAAACACTTACTGAATCTTCTTATAAGATTGCCGGTGAACGATTCGGAGGTACCGCTCTCATCGCATCTTAGGTCACAAACAGTCGGCTCGTTCTTGGAAAATTTCAGATTCGGTACCGAGAGCAAGCGGCCCTCTCTCTTAGCTTGTTTGATCTTGGCGATATATCTCAATCTCGGCGGTTTCGCCTCGTGCTCGGGCAAAGACAGATTCATCGGTCTTACCGCCTCGGTCTTGCCGGCAATATTGTCATGGCTCGTTATCGTTTTCTCGCTCTCGCTTTCCGTTGGGCTTCTAGCCCCTTGGATCTCTCGCCTCCTGTCATCGGTCTGAGGACTCTCGTGTCCTGGAGACTGGCTCTCCGGTGACAGCGAGGACTCAGAGTCAACACTTTCGACTGGGGATAGCGAACGACTCGTACTGGCTGCTTCGTTGATATTGCAGTAAAACGTGGAAGACTTTTGATTGCCAGCATCGCTGCCTATCTGCTGGCATTGGGGTACTTGCATGAGCCCCGATGACGAGCTCTTTCGGAAACATAAATATATATATTGTAAAATAATATAAAATTTGTACGCTGTAAAAAAAAGCAGGAATGTACTTTTTACGTAGAAAAGCAGTTTCTGACACAAGCACACAGGTCTAAGTTTCTTTTTTAGATTATAATTTTTACGGTAAAGTGTAATTTCATGTAGCGAAAAATTAAATAGATCTTTTTTATAAACTTATAAATAAAAAAAAAAAAAATTAATAAATAGACATCGTAAAATGTTAAAAACTTTTTTCAGGCGATATCTCGCGTAAATATAAATCACGCAGTAACAGTAGGTCACGTAATATAAGAACGTTATTCGCGAGATATAAAAAAAAAAAAAAACGAGTAAGTAAAGCACGTATGAAAAAAACATACAAGTACCCCATTCTGAGAAGACACCGAGGACGGTGTAAAAGTATTTTTGATCTTCAGATCAACTTTGCTTAGTTGTCTCTTGAGACTAAATCCTTTCCAACCTTGGCTTTTCTGGCACTCGTCGCCGTTAGGAATGTTACCCGCTTTATTGGATTCGTTTGTGGTTTCCTCCGCGCTCGATTTATCGCTACTATTTCCAGTCTGACTCTCAGTACGAGGACACTGTTGCTGTTGCTGTACTTGTTGGATCGAATCCGTTATCCTTGTAATTACTGGCTCAGATTCCATCGCGGATTCTCGCTGGCTCTGATGAATGTAAGATGTTGGACTTTGCACAATCAATCAGTTCGTAGTTAAAAAAATTTAAAAAAAAATAAAAAAAAAAGAGAAATACATTAGACCTAATTCTAAAAACGTATCGTAAAACATATATTTTTTTTTAATGCAATTCTCGCGTTCGTGTTCCGTAAGTGTCCACTAGTGGTGTAGACTAATCCCTTATTATCGTGCGGTCATTCGATCTGCCGTGTTCGTAAAAACGCGTGAGGTAGAAACATGCCTTCTAAAAAGAAGCGTAATATTTTCAAACTGAAAGCTATCGCAAACATGGTTACTTATCACTTCCCAGGCTCGTAAAAAGTTTCAACTGAAGAGTGCAGACAGGGTAATAATTAAATTCAGGGTCTTTTTTTTATGTAAATCTGTCTGCCTATTAGATAAATACCTAAGATGCTCGTAGAGACGTAGGCCTTCGATATCGCTAGTCAATGAAATATCGTAATGTATCGTTGTATTAATGAAGATTATGTCAAATTTATATCGCGTCTCGTTTTTTTTTTTTTTTTTTTATGAAGAGTATTTCAGAATAAGTACTTGTCTCGCTATTGAATCTTTATCGGAAGTTGAATTTAATTTCTGGGTAATGAACCAATTGATTGAAGAGTTGTAAACACGTATGTACAGTTATTAAAAGATATCACATATCATCATTACGTTTGATATGATTTATAAGTAAAAAAACAAATACAATTGTTCATATATTAATTATTGACGATCTTTGCTGAGAGTGCCTGCAATTTTCACAAGAGAATAAATATAAAACAACAAATATCATTTCTCGCGACAACATTATAAACCCCTAGTAAGAAAGATCCCTAATTTATAAAATATACAATATGAAACCAGTTTATACGTAGACGAATTAACATATACATTTTATCTGTGCAACGATCAAGTAACAAATTTATCTACACGTTCATGTAATATAAGCAAGAAAAGAACCAACAAAATTACATGTATATGTAATCTTGTTTTATGTATAATATACTAACATTTATATGTACTAAGCATGCGAGTACACAGATGTAAATATTGCTGGAAGATAACTGGATACTGGCTTCATAAAATAGCTCTGCGAACAGTTGTACCATTTGTTCAATAATATTTCTCACTTGCTTTGCTTTAAGCATACATAAAAAGTTAGAGATGATCTTAAACAATGTGCTGCATAATATATGCATTACATCAGTAAGATGACAGTATTAGGCGCTGATAAAAGTAGAACAAGCATATACAAAAATGTTACAGGTCTAACATTACATGTCTAATTATTTAATGGATAAAATTGGATATTGTAAGTTTGTGATTCAACAAATTACTTTTACAAAAGCGGGAATTAAAAGTTACTTTAGTGACATTAAAAAAATTTGGATTTATAAAGCGACGTTTATCAACAACTGAATTTGATTCAGTATCAAAGTTTAAAATATAATAAAATCGTTATGTTACTCATTAGCAATTAATTTAATTTAATTTTTTTTTTTTCGAGGAAATAACTACGGATAACATAAAGGAAATTGTAAAGGAAATTTTAATACTTAACAAACTTCAAATTAAAATATCAATTATTACCTGATCATATAAAAACGTAATAAAATGTTCTATTTTACTTGTAACATTTGTGTATCGATATATCTTCAATCACCTGCTAGATATTTCATCAATAATTGTACAATGCTGACATTTACTGATGTGATGTACATACGTAGCTGAAACATGTTATAATTATTATTATACAAACACATTTTGTTTGTCTCAATAAATATTGTACATACACTAAAAATATCGTCATAAGAATACTTGTTTCGTATTGTCTACATGATGAATATCTGTTTTCTAACACTGTTACACTACTATTAACATTATGTTCAAATAAATAGAACAAATTTTTTAATTCTGTTACTAAATTAATAAAACAATATTAACAAACAACATTAGTTTCAACTGCAGAATTTAAGAAAAACAATTTTTTTTTTTTTAATTAAATATATGGTGCGTTGTCATCTCAGTGACATCTTAAATTCACTCGATATATATCTTTTTGTCATATAAAACATCGTACATAGATACATAAATTACATAAACATAAAAAATGTATGACATAAGATTTACATTGCACATTTATATTTCTCATGCATTATTGTGTGTTGTATTAATAATTTCCAATAATATATATTATATTAATAATTTACAAATGTTTAATTTTTATAAAGAGTGTAATATATGTATGTTGCATTCATTCTTTACAAAGTAACGTTTTGCTTTCAAACTAAATTAATTATAAAGTATAATGTATTTTAACTTTCGTGATCGTAGTTACGAATACTTTGTTATGAAATGTTCTGAAATTAATTTTGCTTTTCTATATTGTTCTACTTTTCTATTTATCCATCTGTCTTTAATTACTACATTCAACATTTTATAAATGCAGATTAAAAAAAAAAAAACAAAAATTCGAACGTCATGTTATTAATTACTATCTACTCAGATGATACGATATAAGTAAAATTAATATTCTATATTAGTTAACAGAACAACATTGTACATAAAAAAAAACACAATTTCTTCAACAAAAATATATTTGATCTTACTTGTTTCAATGGTAGACACATAGTTAGCTAAAGATTAAATGCAAAATATATATGTGAGTACACAATGGAAAAAGATTGCTACTCTTTTATGTACGAAATCGCATGTAGATTTTTTAAACGTTTTTTCATTCAGTTTAAGAAAGTTTAAGTCATCTGATAAAAAGATATTCAACATATTGAAAATTAAAAATAGATATTATTCCTCCTACGGTACAACTGCTCGAATTTTCATATATTTTTAAAATAACGATGGTCATGTTTCTTATTTAATACAATTTTGTTGGAACACATTTTTAGATGGTTTAAAAACTATTTTTAATTAAGATTGATATTTATTACTTATTAAAAAAAGCTTGTTATTTTGATTTATTATTTTTTATTAAATTATTTAAATATTTTACTTTAAATTTTAATTAAATTTGTATTTTAAATAATATTATTATCTTCTTTGATTAGAAAACACATTTATGTGCATACCAACATAAGAATGGATACTTAATTTTTTTTATTGATTTTGCTTTACGTTATATTTTAAAATATTTTTAAAAACGAGATTATATACAATATAATTTTTAAAGATTTATGCTGCAATCTATAATAAAACTGTAAGAAGAATTTTGTAATAAAGAATTAAAATTATAGAAAGATTTTTCAACCAAAATTAATAAATTAAATAAAAAGTTTAAAATTATTTTTGTATTAAAAAATAATGTGCCACGGTGTGCAAATAAATAAAATTTAGACAGTTGTTATACACGCTTGCGCGTCATAAATTTTTTTTTTTTCTAAAAAATATGTTTGTTTCATTATTATCATATTTTACTTTTAGTCTAATTTTTTTTCTTACGTAACTGTGAAAATTAATTTCATAATAATTAGCCTTTATAAACATTTTGTAACCATGCAATAAAAAAATAATTTTGGCATTTAGAGAAAGCAGAATACAAAATGTAAAAATTCTAGGTTTTCTAGTTAAAAATTAAGGGTAGGGATGAGGAGAGAGAGGAATTTAAAATACACAATTCTAGTAGAAAAAGAAATACATTTTACCTGGTCTGTACTTGGACTTCTTGCCTTGTCTTCATTTTCTCGTTTTAATTCGTCCTGCCGTTTGGGACTTCGTAAAACGCGTTGATAAGGGTCGCCACTTCCAAGATCACTGGTGTTTAGCACAATTAAAGAGATCTTCTGTACGATGTCCACTATCACTAATCCCGACTCGTTTCCATAGGCCATTCTGCAATTAATATAAAATATTTTCTTACATTCTGTCAGTTTATGGTGCGCAATATTTTTAACAGTTTACAAAATTGATATACGATAATGTCATTTTAATTGTGAATTTTTTACATTGCAATAAAGTATTGCAACAGTTAATTTTATTCTGTAAATTATACTCACAGGCCGTATGAGGAATTTAAGCTGAGGGACGTTATATTTTCGGGTTGTTCTCCAGGTGGTGCCGTCGTCAAACAAATGAGTGTCGCTTGAAAACCGGGCGTCCTTTTCTGCAGACCTGTCTTGACTTTAACCGGATGATTAAACTCTATAGTTTTCGATTCCACGTTTCCTACGATATTTCCAGTTGCCGGAGATTCACGATCTGGTGAATTGTCCGGGTCTCTAGTTGGATCTACTGATAAGCATATTTCCAACGTCTGCAATATCAAAGAGCATGGTTTTAATTTTTTTTTTCTTTATTATTTAGATATTAAAAAGAATGTCTTATCTTTTTTTTAATTAATTAAATAGCAGTAACAAAATGTATAAACATGAACAAGTAGATAACTCACCACTACTTCAGACATACTTTCAACCTTCTTAAATTTGAACAACACGACGTGCTTGCCGCTACCCGCAATAGCTAATTTTCGACTTTCAGGACAAAGGAAGATAAGTTGAATTGCTAACGGATCTTCCTCATTATCTATACTACGTGTTTTAATTTTTTCAAAAAGTTTTGCCGTTTTTAGTTTGTAAAGAACTTGTAATGTTCCCGCTGAAGCGTCCCAAAACTTGATACTGCCATCGGCGTGCCTACGAATAACGTATATGTTGCAGAAATTTAACCAGCTTATTGATTGTCGTCTAACTTATAATGGACTGTAACATATATACATGTCGTAACATGACTGTACAGAGAGTAGCACGTAACACGAGCATGCATCTATTTTAGTGTTATAAACGTCATTGTGTATTTATTAATGCAAAATTATATCTATTATAATATTACCCGGTGAGGATAATCTCGTTATAACTGCTAGAACTGGAGCTCCACTCGCCACCAGAGATAGGCCATTCTTTCTCGCTAAAGCCGGTTTTTTTCTGTGATTTGGATCCAACAGAATAAAATGCAGGTACTAGATCCGAAGGGCAATCCGCGAAATATGCACAGCATGTCACAGGAGATTCATGAATATCCATAGGATATGGATTCTCAAAACAAGGGAATCCAGTAGTTAACAAATCTATCACAACCAGATCATTTTGTAGTAAAACGACAACAGCATAAGGATCTTGAAAATCTAAAAGATGATAATAATAATTATTATTGCCGTTAAATAATAATTTTATTAAAAAAAAAAAATAATAAAATGCATGTTCTACTGTACCACTAGCCCACGGACTATCACATAGCGTTATAAAGTCTACAACATTATGTTCCATTTCCAGCACCGTAGTAGTTTTTCCATGTATCACTGTAATGCTAGGTGTTCTCCCAGTGGTGTCCTGTGCCAATCCACCAGAGAATATCACATATGCTTCTCTGAAAGTTTACATTTATGTCGTATATTATTTAAGATTAACGAATGGTTATTACTTGAAACCATAAATTGTTAAACATAGGATGTATTATTTTACCCCGATCTCGACAACTTCCATTCCACTTTCTGAATGGGTTTGCAACGTTCCGGTTCTCCGTCTTTACTGAATTTTGCTGAAAAAAGAGACATAAGTGTAAAGTTTTATACAATCAAAAAGAATAATAGAATCCATCAAATCTTACCATGTGGAAATGTCACCGTTGGCTTAACTTGCCGAACAGTCCAAGTCGAAAGAGAACCGTCTGTATGGCTGCACATAAATTGTTTACCCTCGTGGTGCCATGTTATCGATGTTATAGATGTATCGTCCATTTGACATCTATAGTCAGCAGTCTTGGTTTTTAAATCCCACATAACAATTTGCCCTGACTGAAATCCTATGAGCATCTGAAAGCAAAGCATTCACGCGTATAAGAGAAATGCATTTCATTATTAAAATATACGTCCTTGAAACAAGACACAGTGGATATATATATACGTATGCATATACAGGTGACAAAATGTATCCTTATACAATATGTCTTGATTTTGTTGTCACGACAATACATTTAGCATGTACATAGAAAGATCAGGTATAAAAATGTAGTGAACAATGGTGTCTACAAAATTTGTGCGAAGGGCACAGACAAAACTCAGAGATACGATGATTGCGTATGATGTCGATTATCAATTGCTGAAGAAGAACGAATGAAATGGACGATTTTTGTAATTAAAGACAAGTTTAAAAATACGTTGCAATTAAAAAAGATTTATGATTAATATGCAAAATGACAATTATGCAAATTTAATCTTGGCGTTAAACACGAAACCAATATATATTTTATTTGGAAATCTTATATTTCTTCGACTTCAAATTTTTATATTAAAAATTGCAGTTGTATAGTTTTAATTCTTAATAGCATTTTGTTTCGATTGATTAAAGATATTTTGCTATGGTACTTTTACAGATAAGAAAATAATAGATATAATTAATGGAGGTCTATTAAAATTAGATTTGTACATTTTCAATAATTCGTTTATCTGTACGATTAAAGAAAAAAAAAAACACTTTTATAAGAAATGTTTTCTCGACACAAACAAAATGGTACACGTACCTCACAATTACAGTTACAATCGATAAAACTAAACAGCATGTGATATATACGATATTACATATATAATATCAAAGACACAGAGAGCTGCAAATGCAACTCGAACACACAAACACTCATCACACACTCATGACTGTACAATTAGTAGGTAAATAGAAGATATATTTGCGTAAGGCTGCAACAGAAACTCCGTTGTCAAAAATTGAACCAACAGTGAACTCACAAAATATGTAAAAAGATGAGTGATCATGACCGCGCGATATGACTTTCATCAATTTATAAAATCGAATTTTTA
This sequence comes from Cardiocondyla obscurior, assembly GCF_019399895.1. Lineage (NCBI taxonomy): Eukaryota > Metazoa > Arthropoda > Insecta > Hymenoptera > Formicidae > Cardiocondyla > Cardiocondyla obscurior. The sequence goes on from NC_091877.1 coordinate 2,933,366, forward strand.
AGTCCATTTTAGAATATTGAATCCATTTTAGAATATAGTATTCACCTTTTTTTTTTTTTTCTTTTCTTCTTAATAAAATTAATATTTTTGATTCTCTTTCGTTTATTTATACATCACAACAGTGACAGCATGCACGCATGCACACATACAACATGCAAGCACACACTTGCACTTATTGGCTTGGATTTAGACAAATAATCCAAGTTTGTAAGAAAAAGAAAAAAAAAATAAGTAATTAATAAACGCCAAAATGTTCCTTTTTCTCTTTCACGCGTCACGGTAAAATTGAATAATGTCGAGTATGAAATTATGATAAGGATGGAATAATAATGCAAAAAAAACGTACTCAAAAAACGCGCGTACCTTGCTCAAATCTAAAGGATTATCACTCAAGTGTACTACAGCGCCAGGGTGAGTCTTTCTAGATCTGAAAAATATATATATGTATATACACACATGTATAAGAGAATCATTATTTTTGTGTAAATGTGAAACATATAAAACTCGTGTGCGGCTTTCAACCGGTGTGTTTTATTGCAGTTTTATTATCGTCGTGCTTCTTAAGTATTACGTTACTTAACGTGCCGATAATGTCTTTACGTATTAATTGGCACTGTATATATATTAATTGCATTATATATTTTCACGAAACACGATAAGAAATTCGTGATTGATTAGCATGGAAAGAATAAAGACTTGACAACGTACTGCCGACAAATTAAATACAGAAGTATTAATAGGCTTTATCGATAGTAATGAGTTTTCGGAAAGTAGGAGGAAGATCACAAGAGGACACGCTTACATAAGTTATTTTAAGTGTCTCGCTATTGGGAATTATTCGCAGCAAATTATTTATTAGCGTGTAGATCTACAGCGATGTTGTTCGTGATTTATTTACTCATCGAATTAATATTCTGTGACGCAAGTTCTAGTCCAAGTCGGGAAAGGTGTCTATGTTGAAAATAAGAATAAATTAGTAATCTTTTGACTGTCGGGCAATTCTAAAATCGGCCAATTTTCACGGCTAATGATTTATATCGGGGATGCACCGAGATAAGTCCCAATGGTGGCACACTTATAATCAGCACCCTTATACCATCGCTGCCACATTCACATCTATGTGTCTACAATCAGGCACAATAAAAAAAACTACAGGTCTTTGACATCTGCTCCTCCCCAGCGTTAACAAAGTATAAAATATATAGTACCGGCAGAATTTTTATTCGAGATAACGCAAATGTTATCCGTTCACCGTTAATTAATTAACCCATACATTCACACATTTAGAACACAATCTCGAACGGCACGTCCGTTATAGGAATTAGTGGAAACGGGATCTGAAAATACATATACTTTTTCACTCATCTTTTTGAAGGAGGGGAGAAAAAAAAAACCCACCTTTAAAAGGAATTCTCTTGAAACATAGCAGTGTTAATCTGTTATGTAAACGTCTCGATTACACAAATAGCTAATATATATATTCCATTTAATTCGATACATTCTCTAAATCACTATAATTCCTTACTCAATGACGTAATATTAATGTAATAAAATAATTTTAATCGTCCGCGCGAGATATATATAATTTATGCCAATTAATTTGTAACAGAATAGGCAAGGAATTAGTGGTTCGGAAAATGTCTTTCTCCGTTACTGTTTTTTTGCCGAAAATCTTTCTGTTGCTCTCAGAAAACTTCATTAAAACAATGCCTAATTAATCAAGCGATAATAATTCAGAGGAAATTCACGTCGTACTATTGCCCTTAGCACTGGAGATCCTATCGCTGAAATCAATCACGTTAAGTGGCCGTTCACTTTCAAAATACTTACCTTAATGCAACGAAAATGCAAAACGCATTTACACGCTCGTAATTAATGTAATTAGAAATTACGAAAACTGGCATTAGAATTTATTATGTTTTCGCATGCATATTTAATCAACGCAGGATTGCATTTGTTTCTAAACGTATCAGCGTTCGTACAGATAATATCGATATATACGCCGCTTTACTTATTGAGATCACCAAATATATCTTGGAAGCAAAAAAACGAAAACAAATGTATACTTACACTTCGATAGCCTTGTTCCAATTAATTACATATCCAGATAGAACGAACGTTTCAATGTGCAGTATGTGAACGTTTCCTCGCTCGGTCCCGATGTATAACCATTTACTTTGCAGCGGTAAATGAATGCAAGAGATTCTGTCGAAAACGAATATTATACGTTCCAATTAACACTCACTGCCGAGAAGTTTAAACAGTTCAGTTAGCGCTCGCGAAATGTGAAATCCCTCCAGCATATCACATTTCACTCGTGCAACGTGTAATTAAAAGGGCGGCCATTAGGCGTGCTATGCACGAATCGCGTATATCGCGACGAAGACGAAGCTCAAAGCTTAAAATTAGGGAAAGTAACATTAGCTCGTCGCGTGCTAATGACTGACCTGTCTCTTTGAAACTTGAGGCTGTGTACCACCTGCGGTATCTTCTGACGGAAGTTCCATAAATGCAAGGTGTCGTCCTCCGTAGCGGATACCAGCGCTCCTTCGTTGATCAGGAACTGCAGTCGTAGCACGGCCGCACATTCTTCGTGTTTAACGTGTGCATCCACGCCCGGTCTACCCAAACTGTTTTATTTTATTTTTTTTTTGTACGACGTAGTTAATTAAGAAAAATATAGAGCTGTATCGATTACAAGCCACGGTCGCAATCACGAAGCTCGGCCATGTTACGAAGTATTAATTAAAAGTTTACGTAATCCTCTCTATAAAAAATTAGTATGTTACGCATGAATTAGCTGATTAATTGATTCTATTGTTACCGTTTATTAAATTATATGTATATTTTTTTTTTTGTTACAGATCGACGCAGTAGCATCCGCCGTCGTCAACGAAAGTGTCGTCACCGACGATATTATTAATTATACGAACCGCAGTCGGTTTGTCGGTCGTTCCGGGAGTTTCGTAAAATATTCGGGCGGAATTTTTTGACATACGACTTTCTTCTAAGCGCGAGTGCCGAACGGGAACGCGCGAAAGTGATCAATAATTTTCGCGATTGTAAAATCACGGTCGGGGTGTTCGCGAGTGACTCGTGCGCGGAAGGATGACTCGACACGTCCCATCTGAGAGGAGGAGCAGGCCCGGGAAGGGCATCATGCATCGGCGGAGCAACTTTTAAGTAAGTATAAATTTTTTCTTTTTTAGAAAATAAAAAAAAAAAAATTAAACCTCTTTTTTTATTAATCTTATTAATTTATTGGCACGTCTACATTAATATTTTCTTTTTTATGTTACAGTCACCGGCAGAATTTTACAACTCCGCTGAAGCTCATGCAGATCGGTAAGTCGCATGATTTTTTTTTGTAGTTCGTAATTAAGGTCTCTAAAAAAATAGCGCGCGCGTAACGCGTGCATGGTTTTTTCTAGTATCTATTAAATTTCTATAAATTTATTTATAAATTGATTTCTTTTTAAATCTTTTGTTATTCGGCGGATTACTAAAACTTCGCATAGAAATTGAACGTATTATTAGAGAATTGTGATCGATACCAATTCGTTAACTTCCACACTTTATACCCGAAAAAAAAAAAGAAAGATGAGGTCCTTCGAAGTTCTTTAAATCGTAAAGATTTCCATCTACATCGGAATTAGCAGCGCGGCTGAGCGGCTCTTCCGTTTATAGTTCATCCGCGATAGTTATAGTAATGCCCATCGAACTGCGATGAGCATCTATTACTACACTTTGGGGCCACGATAGATCAATGAAATCATCGACGTGTAAAAACACACGGTCGAAGAGCCACGAAACGACAGGACCGTGTAATTAATCCGCTAAAATTGTACATACCCGAAATTTTTTTTTTTTTATCTGCCGGCCACAAAATCGAGCAAGTATGGTTTTTACTTCCGCCGGTGAGAGGTTCTCGACAAGCGTTTTTGTAACGTGAACAAAATTACGCGAGTGCATTTACCGGCGTTCACGGACGTCCGGAGGAAAAAGTTTGACAGTCGTTTGCGGCGAAACGGCGTAAAAGAGAAGAGACAGAGCGAGGGGGGAGAAAAAAAAAAAAAAGTAAAAATTGTATCGCATTGGACGCGCGGCACTAATGAATCGACCGAGTTATCGCGTCGTTTTAGCCGACACGCGGGAGAGAAAGAGACGTGTAATTGCCACCCCGTATTAACGATAATGTCAAAGGATACATCCTGAGGGATCCTGATTTAGTGCCAATAGCTAGAAGCCTTTGAACTGGGTCGAATGCCAACGCTGTCGGCTGATGCGGGAAGCCGTGTCTGAATGTCTGTAACATAAAAGGCGTCCGTTTCATGCCATCTTTCCTGCTTTAGCCGCTTGGAAGAGACTATTCATCCCTGCAAGGGGTTGCGCAGATATATCGGACGAGCGGGAGGGGAACGGCATTGTTTCACCGACTTCTATTGTGCGCGTCGTGGACAACCCGGCTACTGTTAATTCTATACCTTTGTCGCCCGTAAATGTTAGCAATACGCATTGTTCGTCGGCAGATATTTAAAGTCACCCTCGCCGGGCATTATCCTCGATTTTTCCGTAAAAAGCCATTTCCCGTCGTTACCAGGGCGGGTCCTGAAATAGGAAACAAAATGCACCCTAGTCTTCGCGCTTCGCAACAAGTTTTTCTCCCGTTCGAAAAGCAGGCATCTTTTATGAGCGAAGCTCACGTCGCGCTAAGTAACGCGACATGCGACACTACATGCCGTACCACGCCGATATAGAACATCGCACGGCTTACACCGTTCCCAGGAAAATTCACCTTTAAAAGTTCACTTCGCCTCGCTTTACCTCGCCGCGAGGTGAGAGATGAGGTAATCTTATGAAATGGAAAATGCGCCTCGCCGGCGCGCATTTCGCGTAGCTCGCGAACTCGTCTCTGATTCCGCGGGATGCATCGATATGTCGCGGTTCGAAAGAAAAACCGCGGGGTAGAGGAAAAAAAAAGAAACGGGAGGCACGTCGGGCTCGGGAAATCGACGCAATCAGCCGGTCACGTAAATGAGGCTGAGCGAAATCTTGTTTTGGATTAACCGCGAACGCGGGACCGGTCGCGGGGAGGATACGTCGAGCACATACGAGAACACGCTTTCGAGGTCGATTTTGGTGCAGCGGGACTCCGCTAACCGCTTTCCGCCGCTGGTGAAAACCGCCCTCGTCCCATTTCACCGACCACCCTCGCGACGGGGGGAGGGAAGGGGAAAAGAGAGAGAAGTGGGTTAAAATACGGCGATACGAAAGTTACGATCGCCCAAGAGGCACCCACCTGATCCCCGCGACCCTCTTCGGGTTCTCCGATTTCGCCAATGTCCCCGAGGGAGGCTCGCCCACGCGCAATTTCCGCTGGGCCGGCTTGCCGGATCGCTGATGGACCCGCCGTCAGCAAGATACCTTGCGAAAGGTTACCCGCGCGGAATAAGAGGATTGCGGGGGATTTTGAAAGCTACGCCCGAACCCGATCGAGTAATCGCGGCTTAAGTCGTATAATTAATCGTGTAATTTCATCAACAGTGCAATGTTTATCCGGCGATATATTCCGCCTGACGTAATATCAGGATCGATCGGCAACTGCCCCGGTGGGTTCAGGAGAGCGCATTCAGAATCTTTTTTACAGCGTTTCACGCTCGTACTCTTTATCGCTTCGTTGCGTGCGGATGAAACCAGGTCGGAAATCGCATCGGTCAAACGGATGAGCTCCTCGCGCTTATCACAATGCACCATCGACGGGCGCCTCGAAATTATTAAATTTCTAATTTAATAATAAACAAACACGCGCGGAAAGTTGCCGAGGAAAGTGTTGAATTCCGAGAACGCTGACGCGAAACTATTGACCTAATTCCAAAAGACACGTTGCGTTCAACGAATTCAGCGATCTTTAATCTGCTCGTATATAAAAAAAAAAAAGGGAAAAAAAAATCGCGCTTCGGCACGGAAATTTAAATTAAGTATGTAAAATAAGAAAAAGGGGACGGGAGGGAAAGGGAGAGGGTTTCCCCAGCTCGCGGATGTAATTTTGCGGCCGCGGGAATTAATCCGCTCACGCAGTGCGGCGGCCGCGGATTATCGTCAGGCAGAAAGCGTTTCACTCGATCGTGTTATAGCGTGACGATTGCATTGTAATTTGCGGCGACAGAACGGCTCGCCCAACGCTCTGCAGGCGCGACAATCCGAGCGAGCAGCATGCACGTACCGGCTCTGCGGTGCGAATAAAAATTTCCCCGAGCCGCGTTAGCCGCAATATGCCACCACGTTCGAACACCGTTCCGTTGTATACACAAATTCGTCGATTGATCGCCCCGTTTTCTCCATTCGTTTTAGGTGCCAGCTCTATTTCCAGAAAGGTAACTCGCGCGCGACAAAAAAAGAGATATTTTTTTTGTTTACCGACTAAATAACAAACTAGAAATTGAATCGACGGAAAATCGAGTCCGCATTAGGTTCCCTACCCCACCCTTTGACGACTTTCGGGAACGGTCAAGGGAAACGAATCGCGGGATCGTAATTATTTCGCTAAATTAAAATCGCAGGAAAACGTATGATTTTATTAGACCCGAATGACGCGCGGAAAAATAAATATGCCGAGCGAAAATTATAAATTTATCGTCGCCGCAGCATTCGCAGTCAATTCTAACGATATGCTATCAGTGCAGTTTCCTCACTCGCTCACGGTATTATGTAAGGAATATGTTTATATCGTTTTTACTGCCGAGATAATATTTAATTAACTGTTCCGCATTCGTTGATACAATCGTAAAAATAAAAAAAAAACCAGTTTCAAGTGAACTAGTTTCATTCGGTTAAACATTCATGCGAACGAGAGAGCCGACAAGACCCGACGAATTCCCGGTGGGTTCTCTCGGCATAAATTTCGAATCGACACGTCGCTTCTTTACAAAAATGCCGACGTCACTTTTCGAAACTCGGACCCTTGCTCGTTCGAGCGGCAAGTCACTCGACCTTCGAGGGAACCTCGATTACTCGCGTTGTCTTCACGGTTGAACGGCGGATGGACGAAATTGATGTCCGCCTCAGTTCTAGAAGCTGCGACAATGCACATATAGGCGACATAGCGAAATGACAGACACGACGAAATGTGCGCGAGTGGTAGTCCACAGCGTCGACTCAATATCAAGGTTGCTATCAATTTTCCGTTAGTGAAAACTTTGACGCGCGTGCGTCGGCTCTACTCCGCTTTTTCCACTCCGCTTTTCGTTTTCTTTTTTTCTTTTTTTTTTTTCTAATTTTCTGCAACATGCAAAACGGTGAGGGTGCACCGATTTCGGTTGCACCGAAGCAACAGCCGGAAGAACACGCGGATAAATCGTTCACTAAATGAAATGATTTACATAGAGGAAGCGATTATTCATACGATTTTACGCTCATTGTGAAGAAGAAAATGAAAAATATGCGGAAACGCGCGGTCGGGGGCGGCGAGGAAAAAGCCGCCAGAGATTTTCTCCTCAAGATTGGATCGCGTTCGATTTTCCGATGACGCCTCTTCGAAATAAAGCCGAACAAAGGAACCCCGTCGATGATAATAGATCCTCTCTGGCGGCAATATCTGCCCGCGGTTCGGCCCGATGTGGAAAAAATTAAAAGGCAGCGGGCCGCGCGTACCTGCGACGGCGGTATCCCCGTACTCGCATCGCGGCAGCTCGAATTTATTCATCTCCGCATTTTCTATTATGCGACCGCTAGCGCAGCTGCAACGCCGGAGGCCATTATTTCCGCCTTGCTGACAGATTCAGATACGCGCGTGCTCAAACGAATGTACGTCGCGACGTAATTTCTAATTTCTCGCAAGGTACACTCGTCCCGCTCGCCTTTCTCTGCGCCGCACATTTTTCTTTATCCTTTTTTTATTTTTCTTTTTCCTAATTTTTTTTTTTTTTCCGTTTTGTTATGGCAGCTGCACGCGCCGAATAAACTCGTTGTTCTTCACGCTCGCGTTCACGTTACGAAAAATCACGGCGCGATAAACAACCGGGACGATCTATCTCTTAACAGCCGGGGAAAAAACTTGGCCTTTCCCGTAGATTTATACGTTCCACGCTCGGTGTCTCTCTTTTATCGCGGCGGCATTCCAACGCGGGGAGAAGAAACTCGGGGAGGCCGATTCTTTATCTCGTACGTAACGAAGGACGGTGTTGCGGCGGTGTAATTAAAATCGTGCCCTGCGAACTCGCGCGTGCTGCGTTTATTTATTAATGCCTTCGGCGCCGGACGACTCTGGGTGCACAATGCGTCTCCTTATTGGCGATATCACCGCATATTGCTGCGAGCCCACGAGAGAGGGCGAGTCATCGTAACTCGCGGCGTATTGACAGATCTGTCACATATGTGTCTCCTATAAATTGCTTTTATTGGGAGTACAAATGACACTTCCCCGCATTTTATTACCCGCGCGGTTTACGTCCGAAAAATTGCACGATAAACCGAAACGGCAACCTGACGGCGAAAAACGGGCGCCGGTCGCGTCGTTGGACGCGTAACAACGCGCGTGGCCGATCCGCGCCGTTCTCGCAGCGTGTCGAAAATGAGATACGGCAAGAAATATCGGAGGAAGATAAGATAAAGCGCGAACGTTCGCGAACACGTACGGGCGATTTTTCAACCTCCACCTGCTTCTTACATCATTCTTCCGGTGCCTCTCGGGCGCCAAGTGGGGAATTACCGCACGGCCTCCGCCGGGAATATCTCTCGAGAGGAAAAGAGATAGAAAGAATGCAGCACCCTTCAATTTCGCAATCTATTACGTCGTCCAACGTAAAATTTCACGGCGCAAAATTAAGTGCGTTTCCTTCTCTCGAAGTCCCGGCGATCAATATTCATTAGGATGCTCTCAAACGTATTAGCATTGCACCAAAATTTTCGCGATATATCTGCGGGATGTATGCAAATGTCAGGTGAAGCGATAAACCACCGTGTTCGCGAGATGAACCGTCGGCAATTATGCGGTGCACGCGGCCGTATCGTCGTTTCCGAGAAGGAGCACGGCGGTTTCGCTCGCGGAATAATGCATGTTACTATAAACGCGCGCGCTATCGCCGCATACACGAGGAAGCGAGATAAGCGCAGATTTCGTACCGCGTGCAGCTTTATCATTCGACGAAGAAACATTTTTTTTAAGGAAAAAAACAAAAAGGTGCACGACTGCATCTAATCGACTGACGCGAGGGGGGATTCGCGCACGTTTTCGCTGTGTCAGCTGCGTCGTAAAAACGGTGGAATCGAGTAAAACCGGTACACCTCGAACGTCGTCCGTGTCGCGCATCGGGAACATTAGAATAATCCAGCAATGACTGCACGCACGGCCGCCTACGCGCGATCGAGCGATGATTTCAGCGATGGCGAATTTGCATCGCTGTCCACAAGATTTGCGCTCACCTCGCCGTGAAAAGTCGCAATTGCGACCTCGACGATTTTCCGACGATGTCGCACCTCGGGAAGGCAAGTGGGAGATAAGCGCGATGTTGGAAAGCGCCGATGACCAATCTGCGAATCAATCATCGAGAGGGGAATTCCCCCGCGAGTCCCGACGGGCGATCGAATGAAAATTGCAGCCCGTTGCACGGCGAGATCGCGAAGGCCGGGAAGGCGAATCGGGATCGATCGGCCGCGAACGGCGTGCAGCGGCACAAAAATACCGCGGCGCATAAAACATAGGCGACGTCTCCCCTAATCGCGCGCCCGTTCGTGTTCTTTCTCGCGTATATTCCCTCGTATCTGCCCGTATCGTTATCTGTTCCGCCGGCCTGCGTTAGCGGATATTCGCACGAACCCCGTGCGCGGCGATAGTCGATATCAACCTCGCTGACAGTTAACGAACGACTCGCCCGAGTAAATAAACGGAGACAGTTTTCGGCGCGCGTAAGCCAGACAGGTCCGGCGAGATACCTTTGCGCGAACGTGCGGCATATTCGTGTACCGACAGCCATGTTTACGCTCTTCGGTTTTATGCGCTTCGAAAGCCAGGCAGCCCCGAGATTCCCGATGCGAATCGCGCGTGCTGCCTTATTGGGCTCTCGCGCTCGCATGCCTGGCTCTTTCGAGCCAGTCCCGAGGCGCGATTTCGAAATTATTCAACGTGGAAACGACGCGAGAGCTCGAACGTGACTCGTGTGTGGCACGAGTAGCTCAAAGAAAACCCCCCCCTTTTCGAATGCAAAGAGCGGAAAATTGTAGGAGCCAAGGAAGATGATAAAATTGTAAGAAAGTGCCGCTTCCACGATTTCCTTCTTTTCACGTAGCGCGATATACGCGAAAACGCGGCGCGATCGCACGTCAGTAATAGCGCGGTGCAATTGATATGAATTTATTCAGCGGTATGAATCCCAAAGAGTTTCGGGATTACGTAAGCTCTCTCGGTGTTGACACGGCCGCGCGTTTGCTGGCTGCGGTTGTTTACACAGGCTCGAAGAGCAGAAAGCTCAAACCGGGGATGCTGCTCCGGCAGGGAGAAAAAGGTTCCCGCCGAGCGGTCGCTCGGGCGCCGCACTTAAGATGAGTGGCGAATAAAACGCGAATGATCGAATCTTTATGATCGTCGAATCCAATTTAGATCGAAATGTCGCATCTCTTTCAACTTATTCTGTTTTCCCTTGGGCCGTTACGTAATGTGATGGGTTTCGCGCGCGTACGGGTCCGATTATAAAAAAAAACTAGCGTCGCTTACTAGCTTCGCCACCAGCGTGACTTTCTCCGCACAGCTGACCCCATAAAATTCCTAATTGCGCGACTTCACGGCGCTCGGTCGACGGATCAGACCTGCAGCTTATATTCTCGAGTCGTGCGAAAATGATTTCGTACGCGTATTACCGTGCAATTCGAGATGATCTGAGAGGTGTACGCCGATCGATGAACGCGTAGCGTTGAGTTTCGTATACGCATATCTTCTCGCACTTTTCGAGACTAGAGCCGAGGAGGAAAATTCGCGGTGGATCCGATTTATTCCGCGCGGCAACGGGAATTCGAGTCGAGAGTCAGCTCGCGCGTATTCGAGCGCGTCCGCGCGGATCTGCGAGAAAGATCTGCGAAAAGTGCGTCAAGAGAGCGGCGTGTTATCGACAGGTCCACTTTAATTAGGGCGCACGGCGGACAAGCGGAGGGGAGGCAAAGACAGAGGCGGAGAAGTGCACATCGGGACGTGCACTCCTCACCGTGCTCGGTACTGACCTTCTTAACTTGAAAGTGCTCCGGCCTGAGATTCTCGACGATCTCCTGGTCGGGCTTGGTGGGCTGCGGGACCGACGACCGGAACCCGTCGAGTACACCCTTGATCGTGAACTTCTTCATCGTGCCTGGCGAATGGGGTCGGCCACTTCGGGGGGGAATCACACGTGCAACCGCGCCGTACGTCCCTCCTTCCCGCTGCCGCTCCGTCCGTCTGCGAAATCGCGGCCGGGGACTCCAAGTTCGGGCTCACGTCGTGCTCCGCTCTCACGACTCGGGCTCATTCGCGAAAATCCAATGACATGTTTGCCCTCGCTCTTTTTCTCTCTCTCTCTCTCTTTCCCTTTCTCTCTGCACGATCGACTTTCGACGTAGCTTCCGTACCTCCGGACACCTCTGCCTGCTGCTGCTGCTGCCGCCGCCACCGAGCGATCCTCTCTACATTTTGACAGTACGTGTCAGCGGACGTGTCAGCGGGGAGTCGAGGCGAGCCGAGTCGGGCCGCGTCGCGCCGCGCTGCGCCGCGAACGGGACGGGACGGGTGTACGCGGGGTGCCGTGCGTGTCACCCCGTTGTCTCGCGTCGCGCACCAGGCGGTCTCCGCTCCCGGGTACAGGTGGAATCGTCGGCCACGAAGAACGACGACGACGACGGCCGTCCGCCCGGGGGACGTGCTTTTACGCCGTGCGCGGTACGCCGAACGCGGCCGAGACGTGGCGAGGGCTTGTTTTCGCGCTTGACGGCAATGCGGTGTTGTTTAATCGCGCCAGGATCAATAACTGGCAACAGGCTCATGTGGAGTTTCGCACGGCCGCGAGCGCCGCGCCGAGCACGCGCAATGCACACCGCGGCCACCCGCGCAATCGCGAGCGGCTTCTCTTCGTTGGTTGGCTGCACCGTCGCGATGACGCGCAACGCGTTCAAGGGTCATGGACGCCCTCCCGAACGTAGCGGCCGCCGCTGCCGCCGGGATTGCGCGCCCTTTCGCCGTTCGTGAAATTCGCAACTGAGAATGCCTCACAGTCTCGTCGCCGTGTCACTAATTACAATTTATTACCTTCCTGTCGCTCGTCGAACACCGACGGACTCCCGCGTATCTCAGAGCTGAACCGCTTTTTTATAGATTATTCCGCGTGCGACAAAAACAAAAGCGGCCATTACGCACGTCATATATGGCACTACGCACATGGACGCGCTGTTTAAACGTATTACGTGAGTCGATGACTTCTGACCGACCAATCGCGGCGTTGAACGATTTATTGCACGTGTGAGCGCGCCTTAAGGGATTGGCACAGGAAGGATAAAGTTACGAAGATCGAAAAGATCGTGGGACCGATCGCGAGGGTACGAAGGGGCGTGATCGACAGAATTGTCTCTAGTGCCTGCGAAGAAGCGGAGTTGTTGGCAGACGGAAAGTCCGGGAAATCTCTTGCGATTCGTTTTAAGAGCGGGCTCGAGCGTCGCACGTTCAGGACCCAGGTTAGCCTTCAAATTCCTGATTTCGTATCCTCATTTTTTTTTTCCTCACGCGTATCTCCCTGTTCTCCCCTTGTGAAGTGTTTGGTTTGTCTTTTTTTGATTTGTCTCTCGCACGCACAGCTGTTATGGACATGGTGATCACGAATTTGCAACAGCAGCGTCAAGTGACGGAGCAGCTGCGTCGCGAGGCCGCTCTGAAGCGGATCACGGTGAGCAAGGCCGTCGAAGATATTATGAAGTACATCACCGAGCACGAGCAGGAGGACTGCCTGCTGGTGGGCTTCTCGTCCCAGAAGTCTAATCCCTTTCGTGAGAAAAGCACCTGTATCTTACTTTAAGCCCGCTTGCTTAAAGTGAAGAAGCATGCCGAGACAATATCATTTTTGCATCCTTGATCGTTGTCATTGCAGCGATAAATGTATTCGCGATTGGAGTAGAATCTAAGTAATTTTCTATTTAAATTATTTTATAATATATATTTATATAAGGTTGTTGAAAGTGTGCGGCAAAAATATAATTTTCTATCGTAATGTTTGCTATTAGCATTGCACATTTTACATAAAATTTAGAAGATTCTTAAAATTGGTACTTGTACAATCTCATGTGAATCATGTGAGTTACATGCAGGTTCATGCCTTATATTTTTAGAACCTGATTGGAAACACTATAATGACAGATACAATTTAATAGAATGTATTTTTATATACATATATAAAAAAAACTATTAGCCAGGTATGTACATTTATATCGTTAAAATATCATTTTATCTTAGTACTAAAAGTAATAATTTCATTTTCTCGCATTTAGTATTACACCAGTAAAATATGTTAAAAGTAACAATGATTAAATGTTGCCAAATGTGTAAAACTGACATTAATTCTTAATTTGTTCTTAATGTAAATTTTTATAACAGATTATTTTCAATACCTTCATGAAGTGCCTAATAATGTGTTAAATTTGAGACTGACAGCAATGAAATAATAAAATATTTACGTAAACAATATCAAAACTTTTATTTTAAAGAGCAAGATTTTAACACAACTTTACAGATATAAGCGCATTTTTATTGTAAAATAAAACATAATATTTAAAAATAATTGTTTTTATAAATCGCTTTTTTTTGTCATCTAAAATTATTTTAAAATGCGATTATTCCTGAGGCAGACATCGCGATTATCGTGAATTTCAAAACCAAATAATTTCATAGTTTTTTATGTTTAATAAACCTTTACTTGTTATTGTTATCGGCTTATACAGGATGTCCCATAGTGTTAGTTTATTATGGGATACCCTGTATATATCTTTAATTTGCCGCACGTTATTACGCTCCGAACAATTCTAATTATATTATAATTACATAATTTTTAATTATGCAATTAATTCTTGGTTTTCCTAGCCCTTTTTGGTTTCGGCGGATCATCAGATGTGCTTTGATTGGGATACATATGCTCAAATTCAGGCATTAAATCAGCTACTTTCTTACAAGTCTTCAAAACTGAAAAAAATTTTACAGAAATATATAACTTGTTACAAGTTTTTTTTTATATTTTTTTTTAATGCAATTTTTATTCTTTACATATATTTTTTGAAATTTTAATAATTACTTACACGATTGCTCAACGGTATTAATTGACGGAGGTTTAGGTTCTTTGTCCATAGCTAATATCTCCACTGTTTGTATTTGACATTCTAATTTATGGGATTTAAACATATATGGATGATAATTTATATTAAGTCGATCAATCGTATTTTTCCACAGATCAACTTCTTTCTTACACAATCCTTTGGATACGTTATTCTGAGTTTTGTAACATTTCATTGCTTCTTCTTTATCTCCTATATTACCTAATATAAAATTAAACTTGTTACTACCAAAAGTTTCAAATCTTTTTTTTTTTAAAAAGGTAATTTTATACTGTTAAATATACCTTGATATGCAATTTTCGATAAATAAAAACCACCCAGTTCTGCATTCGGAATCATATAGCAAAGATCAGTTCGAGTATTTACCCGCAATGTGTACGTGCATACTATCATTTTTCCTTGAGCAGCACACTTATTTAACAAAGCGCCAAATAACAACAGATTATCTACAAGAAACAAAAAATACATTTGATATTATTTTTATAGTAATTAAATGCTATAACATGATCATTAATTCATTACGTTTTTGTATTATGTATCTTATATTGTGTTACCTTTACGAGTGCTATGGTAATCTGCTTCAACGAACGACTTTCGTTTAACGTGATGTCTGAAAAGATCGTCCGGTATAGATCTTGTGCCGATTATTTTAATACCCGTTGGATGTGTATGCTTTATTCTGTAAAGCTCGTTTTGCGTGAATTGCAGTTTCTTACCGCCAATTAAATCCTTAGATATTAAGAAAACTTCTTCTGCTATCACATAAGGTACACTGAGTTCCTCACTGTCATCGTCCTCCTACAATAAATTAATTAATCTGATATAAAAAATAAAAAATCCAAGACATCTTAAACACACTACTCAAAAATTGTTTTATTACTATATATAAAAAATATGCACCTCATCGAAATCTGCATTCGTTAAGTATGTTACCCTTGATAAAACTTGATTGGTCGCTTTACTCAATGTCTTAGTACCTAAGCCTCTACGTTTCCTATAACGTAAATTTTGGGTTTTTTATTTATAAATGTATTTAACAAGTGATATGCTAGCTAATATGAAAACCTACTTTCCCAGAGCACGTATAACCAAATCAATCTCCAGGCCGTCGTGTATCTGGAGACATAAATGTCCAACATTCTTGTTCGGCGCTTTAATCTGCTGCACCAAATCCACTAATGATATAGATTTATAAACATCTGCTCGTGTCTTTCTTGACAGAATCTCTAAATCTTGAAAAAATTGATCGTTCACCCCATTATTTCTCAAACTGATCACATGTAATTTAATGTCAAATTCTTTCAAGGATGCTGCCTTCGATCTAATACGATGTTTTTCGGTGTCTGCAAGTTCGGGAGTTTGGCAGGTAATTACAACTATTCTGCGTTTAGTAAGAACTGTTTTTATCCTCAAAAAAATATCTAAGGCGTATGTCAACGCGTCGTGAAGTGGATAAGTATCCTCTGATTTCATACTCTGATAATCCTTCACATTGTTTTTGACTATAAAAATCGTTAGAAAATTATTAGATGAAAACTTGTATTCTCAGACTGTGCTTCATTAACCATTAATTGGCATGGATTAATTGTAAATAATAATAATTATTATACTTACTTAGTTTTCTAACCAACAGTAAATCATCTAGAGTAACAACTCTGAGTTCATGTAAAGTCTGAATGTTCTGGAATGTTGAGTTTGCATTGCTTTTTTCGGTACCAAATAATACTACACCCATCCAATCCTGCATATTCCATGCTAGTTTTTGTCGGAGAATTTGCTTGTACAACTGAGGGAATAAATTATGCCAGTCAATTGTATACAGGATGTTCCACCACATATAATTAAGCTCTTAAAAGTAGGTAAGTCTTTTGGAGACAAGTAGAAAAGTTCTACCTATACTCCTAAGAGCTTAATTATACGTGGTAGGACAGCTTGTATAACACATCGATTAATATATATTGCAACTAACCTTGAAAAACTTTCGAATATAAGTGAGGTTGGCTTCTGGTTCGACATCAAACATTCTTTGTGTAGCATCGACAAGAAATAATGTAGCCTCTCTTACACCATACAATTCGCTCGTTGGCATCTTTTCTTCCACGTCTATATTGTAATCTTGTGCATTAAGTGCCATTTCTGTTATCAATATGTTACAATTAATGTTTGTGAAAAACAATAATTTTCAGCATATTTTAAATATACGTGCTGATATTCATAACACCATCGGCATTTCAAATTTGCAATTAATGCAAGGTTTTTACTTACTGTTAAAATAAATACCGTAAAGATTAGAATTCTGCGAATACCTGATAAATCTTCGATGCTTTGATATATTTATCGAACAGTATATCTATTTCTTTCTTGCCGCGTGAATAAAGTCCATCGATGAACGAGTTATCACGCTAACTGCAGTAAGCAGTACAAATAATAAACGTTGGACCGGTTGAACGTAAATTTCATATCAATGATTAGCAATTATATAGATAGAAAACATACTTCTGTTTACTTGATATTGCCAACTTCAAAAAACATAATTCTCTCATACGTGTATCCATTTTTACAGACAAAGAACAATGCTCATTTATCAAGATTTTTCAAAACGTAATCGACATTTGATAAAAATTTATTTTTTAATTTATATGATAGCTTGACCTGAGCCAAACAATAAATACATTATGCATCCTAATGCATCGATAACGGCTATAAATAAAAAGACAACAGGCCAACTGTGTGTTACATGTAAAATGTGCCCGGAAAAATATACACCAAGAAAGCCTGGAAAAAGAACAAAGATTTATTAGCAGCGCTCATGCAATTATTAATTACTTTGATTATAATACGTACCAGGTATCGCGCCAACGGTGTTCATTAAACCGAATACGCTGCCCGAGTGTTTCGGCGCGAGATCTGAGGGATTCACAGCAATAGCGTTATTGTGGAAACCTGACCCACCGATAATTAATACGAGACAAAGTATTGCACTTTGAAAACCATCCACTTTTGCTGCAAGATATACACAATACGAATTATTAAACGTCATTATGTAATCAACTAATTAATATCAATTTATTAAGATATACCTAAAAATAATAGACTTCCAATTTCAATGACGAAACAAATTGTCTGAATTGTTTTCCGTGTCACAGTTACGGAATAGCCGGCTTTAATTATCTCTTCCGATAAAGCTTTTCCTAAGAATGTACAAGGTACCAACGATAGCCATGGCACCATATTTACGACCCAACCCTATAAATTGAAATTAACATAACAATATAAAAATTGATTAAGTTATTAATTATTTTAATATTACAAATTATTTAGTTAATATGTAATTACAAATTAAAGATATTTTTTATTAATATTTATTATAGAAATTTATATAATTTTCTTTTTATATATTTTGTAATATCAATAATGAATAAAAAAATAGATAATGTAATTACCTTAACTTCAGGAAATGTATCATGGAAATATGTAGGCATCCATGAAAGTAACACAAAGAAACAATTATTTTGACAAGCATGTCCAATAACACAGGACCTGAAAATCATAATTAACAATTAATAAAAATTAATTAGAAAGTTGACGTATAAAATACATTGCACTTAAAAGTTTTTATAGTTGCACAATGTTATATAATTAATTACCACAATTAAATAATTCAGAATTTGTATAAACTATTTGTGAGCGCAATTACAAAAATCTTAAAATTCGGTTAGTATGAAAAAAATATAATAAACGTAAAAACTGAACATTAATTCTACGAAATTTCTACATTTTTTCAATTTAATTTAATTGCGTTTATGACTAGTTAATTATAGAAATTTTTTTTGTGCTTCTAGGCTATACAAATTGAAAATATTCCATGCATAATTACCAGAAAGGTGGTTGTGACAGAAGCTTAGACCAAGGCAAAGTGTAGTCAGTGGTCAACTTGGTAGCTGTTTTTTCCTTAAAAGGCAGGATGTGATAGCTTAATAAAGCTGTCCATGCCAAACTCATGCTTCCTATATAAATTAATTAGCATCACAATATTATTATTGTTATGCTTATTTCTGCTTAAAATAAAATTAACATGGAAATGCATTCAATTTTAATTAAATTATTCTTATGTATGTCTAAAAATTACCATCTTTTATTTATGGATTCTTCAATTAATTTAACATCGATTTACATAAGCTACATTGTACCTAACGCTCGAAAGACAATCATCCAGTCATAATTCTCCAATAGATAAGAGCCTAAAGACCCAGTGAGTAGAGTGCCCAGAGCGGATCCTGATATTAATAAACTAAAGAAGGAGGCTCTTTCTGCCTCGTGCAAGCGTTGACTGATTAAGCTAATCATGCTAGGAAAATGCATTCCTGCAAGTTAAATAAGTAACATATTATACACCATTATCTTTTGTGCATCTAAATAACGTTTGAAAATTTTCTCACCTTGGAATGCTCCATTTATCATTCTCATCGCGGCAACAAGTAAAACTGAAGTGCCATCTCCAGAAAAGAATTCTATGATTTCTGGCATTAAAAACGTTGTTGCTGACCAACCGAGGGCAGATATCCATAATATCCTTTGTCCACCGATTTTATCACTAATATAGCCACTGGCTACTTGTGTCAATGTATAGCCCCAGAAAAAGCTTGATAATATTATGCCTGAATCTGACTTTGACCAATTTTTTTCTTGACTGATAACGGGTATTAACAAAGGAACTGACGTACGTGTAGCATATACCAAACATGTGCCACATAGCAGTGACAGAAACCATTTCCGTCTCTCTTTCCTATATAAAACAAAACAAAATTATGTTCCAATTTCAACAATGTATACATATATAGTCAAAATAGTACCTAGACCACGATGAAGTGGTCCTGTCGTCAAACGGAGCATCCAGCGGTATTTGCAACTGCATTGTTTGCTAATTTTAGTTCAATTTCTGCATTAGAGCATTGATTTTCATTGACGTTATTTCAGCATGTGCCGTAATTTTAATGTGCATATTTAACGTTGTTGATACGCAGGCCAGCTGTCAAAATCCATACACGTCATGTTGATCTCTGCGCTAACCTGTTTATTTCGATGCCTCTTCGCTTCGAAATCCGCAAGAGCGATTCGGAGCAGTAACACAAGTTCGCAAACAGAATTTAATGTTCCTAGCAAAAATACATTCTTCGCGCATGCCGTGTATATAATTTCAGCGAAGTATTCATTAACAGAAATAGCTTTACAAAATAATAAAGATATATGTATAATTATTTTTTTCAATTAGTTATGTTTGCAACAAAACAAAGATTATGTCTCCCTCTGTCTCTTTACTTGCACGCTCTGACAAACCCGTACTCTTTTTTTAAAGTAATTCTGCATTTAAAAACACTAAGCCAATTTTTTTTAACTGAGAATTTACATTAATTAAAAAAAACTGCCTAAGTAATAAACAGAGTATTTAAATTGTAAAACGTATATTAAAAGAGAGCTTTAATTAAGGCATGAGACAATGATGCATTGCCGTGATGTCATGATGAGTTTTACGTTTCATTTGTATAATCGTCCAAAAAAAAATTTAAAATATCTGTAAAAAAACAAAACAATAATTATTCAAAATGCAAATGAGCCAATTGCAGATTTTCGTCATTAGTATATAAATTAAT
Organism: Cardiocondyla obscurior; assembly: GCF_019399895.1. Classification (NCBI taxonomy): domain Eukaryota; kingdom Metazoa; phylum Arthropoda; class Insecta; order Hymenoptera; family Formicidae; genus Cardiocondyla; species Cardiocondyla obscurior. The sequence goes on from NC_091877.1 coordinate 2,953,345, forward strand.
TTACGTACAAAATTATTTTATTAATTTAACGAAAAGTTCTCCAGGTAATCCAAGATATCGTTATTCAATTTAACAAATCTTCGACTTGATTATTCGTTCGTTTTATTTTCGTGTCTTGAAATTGTCACGTAATTATTTTTTGCTTGATTTCTTGCGCATTGTCGGGTATTGTTCTTGAAAGATTTCGCAATGTGACCAATAAGCGAGCCAAGTCCACCCGTTCGTCCAGCGAAGCTATAAAACACGTATTGTGATGAAGAGCGCACAGTTCATATGCAGCATTTATTAAACGTACTTCTGATACGACTTAAATACATACTTACGAGTGATTCGGCTCGAAGATCAGCGAAGAACACGAATATCCGTCTTCATCCGTGTCGTTTTGATTCGCCAAATATATAATATTCGCGTCCAAGGCGCATTTGAATTTAATCTCATTTTCGTCATAATTAAATTCCTTATCCTGTCATCAATATTAAACGGAATTGATGATGTAGCTGATATTCCTGTCGATGATAACGTTAGATCATGAGTTATCTCTGTGCTGGCGATGAACAGTGCTCAGTCTGGACGACGCTTTAACGTCATGGTCGTTATCGCGAGATAATAGCGAGTTATCGATGAGTAACACACGGTTTATACAATATATAAAGCAGTTCGAACGTTTTACTCGCCGAGGCATATAATTACGTTATTAATATGTTTTAGTGTATGTGCGCGCACCCGCATACACGTGTATTGTGAGTTTGAATATATTAGAAGAAGAAAACGAAGATTGTTGGGAGAAAATATCACGACAGTTAATGACGCTGAAAAAATTGTCATGTATTTTAATTAAATTTTACCGTGCACGCACATACACACGCGCGCAAGCACACATGCGCGCATGCTGGCACGCACGTATGAAGCTGGAGTTGAAATTTACCGGCAGTTCTACATAGTAAAAACAATATTCTACTAATCGGCAAAATATTGAACTTATTATTGAATTAAACGAATTGAACAGCGACGATAAGACGCCGATTAAATTAAGAATAATTTTATCTAACCGTCGGTTAAATTGCAGAACGTAAAACGTAATATTAAAGGAAAAAGATTGTACAAATTTTGATGCACGAAGAAGATGTTTCTACCGACGTTCGCCAACAAAGCTTACTTGTCATTTTTATTATTCCTGCTGCTGTTCTTCGTCGCGATGGATATGCTGCTTTATCTCAGAGTGCAGAATTATGACATTCGCCCACGTGCCAATAATGACACACGAGCGTCGCCGTACCATTCCCCCGTCCCCTGCGATCTGAATCCGATCTGCACGGTGACGGTGAAGGCCATGATGCTGGATCACCCGAATCACTACATATTAAGCCCACTGGCGTCCCTAATTGACTACCTACTGGGTATCAGCCGATACTGGACTTGGCTAACGCCGAGTACCATCAGCGTGTCTCACGTAATAATAGCCATAATAGGCGCTCGATGCATTGCCCGCAGTTCTCTCTTCAGCAGGCAATTAGGCGTCATGTTGTTTCAAGTCAGGGGCTGGATGGACAACTTGGACGGACACGTGGCGAGAACGAGACTGAATATCCAGGGCGAGAGGTCCGACGTTGGCTCAATCGGGTTCTTCGTTGACGGCATTTGCGACGGGCTCGGATGCATCGCGCTCATGGTCGCGGTGTTCATCCTTCTCAGGCGCAACGCGAACGACGGCGCTAATTACGAGCGCTTACCTGTTCGAGTCATGTCGACGTCTCACAACACCGTGTCCTCGAACTCGTGCCGGAAGTCGCCACTCTACGACACACTGATGGTGGGCCTGCACTTCTCCCTGATCAGCTTCGCTTGGAACAGATACATATCTCTGTACCAAGACCTTCTGGAGACCGAAGATCAAAACGTACCTTTGATCAGCCGGGAAGATATATACGATAGGCAGACCGTGGTCTTCAGGAGTTCTGCATTTTGCGGCATCACTCTTGTCTGGAAGATGTTCAACTTTCACGCTATGATGGATTACCTCCTCCTGGCGATATTTTTACCTGGAAATCTGCGATACCGCATACAGGAATACGTCAGACTTACATGGTGGCAGCTACCCGCCGTTTTACTGCTGCTTGTCTTCATCAGCGAGCTTCATTATATCAACGCGTATGCTTATGTGAAAATGTTATCGATAAACTGAAGTTTGACAATTAATTTCCTTCTCGAATGCGATTTTTCACCTGTAATAATTAATTTGTTTTCGTCATGCACAGCGAACGTTTTGTGTTTTTGTACTTTTTAATCTTAATGACTACATAACTGCTCAAAATTTTATCCTCTGCTTATACATACCATACATGTAAACATATAAAAATAATATGAAAATGTAAAAAGGTTTTATTGAAGAATTTGTGAAATCCTTGTGAATCAAGCAAGACCGAAGGAGCACAACTACAATTATTTTCCTAAAGAAACTGTTGCAGATCATTCTTGAAACAGTTGAAACCGTTAAAAAACTTAATTTTTAAACAGTTGACGCGCTAGTGATATTTTTCAAGTAACTTCCAGAGAAAAGTTGGCAGCGCCAGTTAGCTCCGCGTCCTATCGGCAACTTCCTGCTTCTCCGTGTTACATTAGAAAGAGAGGGCAGCACTTGGAAGCTATCCCTTTCTCTTTCCGCCGTTCGGGAATACTCTCGTCCTTCTCAGTTTCGTAGCAGGCTCGGACGCGCTGTCTTCGTCGGCGCGAGACCGCGAGAGACGTCGCCGTCGTCGCCGAAGTTTCTCTCACATGACTCGTATGTGTGCGCCGCACTGGCGAAAATAGCTCGCGTAACGTTTCGTCGCGCGCGCGAGGACCCGCGCCGGATGATATCTCGCCGCGCGCGCGGCGGTGATCTTCAATCACGAGGGCCACCCGCTGCGGCCGCTGCGCTGCCGCGCTCTCGCGTGATACGGCACAAGTGTCCCCGTGTTTGACGCACGAGAAGATGGTGACCGACCGATAGCGGGGGGCTTGATGATAACGCGAATCCCGAGTATTTCCACTCGCTCCCGCGGCGATAAGGCCCGTGATCGTGCGAGGAATGAACGGCGGATCATCGCCGAGGGTGTCGTGAGACGTCGCCCGCAGCCCGTCGAGCATTCGGTTTGTATTCCAACGATAATTCGTTCCCGGGAAGCTGCCACTCCGTCTCCCCTACGGGCGCGATACCGTGTCGCGGACGGATTTGCAACTCGTCGGGTGACAGCGGCACCTCGTCAGCCGCGACAATCGCAGAACGACGTATTCCCGGCTACGGCTCCGTAACACGTACGTGATTATATTTTCAGCGGCGAATAACAGTTCAGCGCGAGGTCGTCGTCTCGGGTCGCGGCTGACCAGGAAGCTCTGCGAATTAGTACGGCAAGCTGTCCAAAGTATTTTTCGAGTTCTTATCCGCTGGTTTCGTCGAGATTAAATTGGATTGGATTGAATGTGTTATATAATTACTGCTGATTGTTCTTTAGGTGTAACAAAGGCATAACGTATATATATATATATATATATATACATATATATATATACATATATATACTTTATATATATATATATATATATATATACTGAAACATATATGTGTATATCGTATATATTTTTTTAAATTACTTTTTGTGCCGTTAATGTACGCGAGAAATGTACGCCGATTGTAGTCAATTAACAAATTTCATTATGTAAATGCATAGATGCTTTATGTAAGCGACACGTACATCACAAATAATCTCAAGGAGTTAACCTATAAATTATCTCTGTGCAGAATCCGCACTTGTGCGCATCGCAAGAAAGTGATTCAGTGAGAAAATTATGACTTCTTTAAAAGTAATTTGAATCGCAATAAAATCTCACAATGTCTCATTGCGAGGAAGATGCGGCATCTCCTGGTTTTCACCAATTAAGCATTACAAGTAAGTTGCAAAAGCTCTAGGATATTTGTAGAGTGTATTTCTTGCTTATTTATTCTTAATTTGTTGTCATATGAAACTGCATCAAGGAATTTAACAAGGGAAAGAAAAGGCAAAAAAAAATTTAGTTTAAAATAAATAAAAAATAATTAATTTTTATTAATTATTGATGAATACAATGCTAACAGAATTTTACAGGGTGTCTCAAATATATACGTATGGTGCCTTTGAGGATACATAAAATTGATTAAGACAACAATTCTATACCATTTTGCAAAATTATCGACCATTATTAAAAAAAAAAATTAAAATGTTTAGGCATAAGAGCGAGAAGGAAACGACGGGTGAGTAAACGCGACAGACGAATAGTACCGTTGTTGCGCTCACTCACTCGCAGTTTTCTTGTCGCTCTTACGTCTAAACTTTTTTTTTTTTTCTGAATAATGGTTGATAATTTTGCAAAATGGTATAAGATTGTTGTCTTAATCAATTTTATGTATCCTCAAAGGTTCCATACGTATGTTTGGGATATTCTGTAAAAGTATTTTATGTATGTATTAATAATATTTAATTATTCTAGTTGAAGGAGCAATACTGAGAAGCTCAACCTTTTTGAAGCCTAATCCATACATAGAATTCTCAGTCGACGATAAAAATCCTCGTAAAACAGAAGTGTCAAAGTCCACATATCAGCCAAAATGGAACGAGGAATTCACTATACTCGTTACACCATATTCACAATTGCATTTTCGATTACTTGATCACAGTACATTTCGCAAAGACACATTGATAGGAGAAAAACGAATAAATTTGTTTCAAGTATTATCGCATTATAATGGAAAATTAGAAAATTTAGAATTAACTTTCGATTTAATGAGCGAGAGCAAACATGATTCTCAGTTGTGCAAAGTTGGTGAATTAATTACGGTGTTTGATGGACTTAGAATTGATACCGCTAACGAAATATCAGTAAACGTTAATGAGCCATCTTGCCTATTACAATGTGATGGTAAGGACAATATAATTTATTACACAAAAAAAAAATTTATTTAAAAAAATCAATTATTATTATATTTTGTTTTTTAATTTTTTTATATTAAACTATTATTTTTTAGGCGCCGCAAATGATACAATTAATAACCGGAGTATTCTCAATGGTGGAGTCCGCGCACGTATGAGATTACACAGTTCAGAAAATCTCGCGCCGTCTGTATATCGTGGTTTGACGAATATTCACCTCAGTCCCAGTTATAATGGTGGAAGCAGTCAAGCAAATAGCAACAAAAATGTTGGACTCTCTACTGCAATTCCAAGTACAGATGGTACGTTGGGTAATAATGCCAGTAGTAGCGCTAGCAGTAGCAGCCTTTCCACAAGTATTTTGGTGAACGGCCATGCAATTCCAGTGGCAGATAAATCCATGATATCGCCAGGAAATCGGCATGCCACAGACGTACGAACTTTCACGGGTAGATCGACCGTTAAAGATCAGTCGTCAACGTCGACTAATTCGTCAGAGGGCCGAGTATACACATGGAATAACTATAGTAACGCGGATCAATCTGCAATCAAATTAGATTCACGTGGCCCACCGCGGTCAGAACAATCTTCCTCAATGCTATCTAATCAACAGATTTGTGCAGATGTCCGTGGAATTTCTCGACAAGATCAATCTATACTTTCTAATATAGACAGTTCCACTGCTTCACAAACAGATACGAATGCATCGACGCACGTGGATACATGTGGTGGTGCTGGTGTTCTGCGGTTAGAACAACCGATCGTTGCAACTCTTCCAGATGGTCGTGTAATGAAATGCTGTTCGGAACAATCGACGAATATCCTTTTGGCAGATGATATGCATGATTTGCGCGGAGCAAGGCAATCGGATCAATCTGCAACTATTCGACGAATAAGTATGACAAGTGAGGACCAACGAGCAATGAGACAACAGCCAGAACAATCCACAAACATTCGTGTAACCGAAGATCTGGCACGAGGAATGAGACAACCCGACCAGTCCACGAGTGTTCGTGCGAATGAAGATTTACGCGCGATAAGGCAACAGTCGGAACAATCTACGAATATTCGTCCACAAGAAGATTTGCGAACTTCACGTGCAGAACAATCGATAAATGCAGCACCGCTTTTGGATTTGTTCGGAGTTTCACGCGGTCAGCAAAATCCAAGTGTCCCATTGACAGATAATCGTGCTGTAGTTTTTCGATCGGAACAATCGACAGTGATTCCTCTTACCGATGGACGAACAATTCCTATTGTGGAACACATGTCTTCTGTTGCGTTACCAGATTCTCGTTCTAATATACCGCGAATTCCACAGACTGCAGCTTCATTGCCAAATCAGTCCGTTGCTACAGCCATACCTGGGCAATCTGTGACGCAATCAGGATCTTCTGTAGTGTTAACTGAAGATATTAATCATTCTGAAGAACCGTTACCACCCGGTTGGGAAATGAGATACGATATGTATGGAAGAAGGTAATATATGCGTCAACTAAATTAATTTATAATTTCTATCAAAGATTTATGAAACTTTTTTTATTTTTTATTATTTTTTGTTTTATGTCTCTCTTTCGTTTTATTAGATATTACGTCGATCACAATACACGAAGTACATCTTGGGAAAGACCACAGCCTTTACCTCCCGGATGGGAAGTCCGTCGAGATCCAAGAGGTAGAATTTATTATGTTGATCATAATACAAGAAGCACCACGTGGCAAAGGCCAAATACGGAACGGTTACAACATTTCCAACATTGGCAAGGTGAAAGACAATACGTCGTTCAGCAAGGCAATCAACGATTCCTTTATCCTCAGGTAATTAAATCGATTAATTTATAAAGAAATCAAGTAAATTAATTTAAGGAAAAAACATAGTATTTTATTATGTTAAATAATTTTAATATAAAAAAAAACTAAATTACATAAAAAAAAATTGTACTGATAATATATGATATTACTATAGGCTCATGGTGGTCAAGCTTCTGCTGGCCCATCGACGTCTATGGTTGATGATGATGACGCTCTGGGACCATTACCGGCTGGTTGGGAAAAACGAAAACAACCAGAAGGAAGAGTTTATTATGTAAATCATAAGAACCGTACGACGCAATGGGAGGATCCTCGAACACAAGGCCAAGAAACCGGAATGGACGAACCACCGTTGCCGGACGGTTGGGAAATACGATTAACAGAGGATGGAGTCCGATATTTCGTCGATCACAACACACGAACAACAACCTTTCAGGATCCAAGACCTGGTGCACCGAAAGGGTTAGTATCAAATATATTACATTAAATTGTGTGCGCGTAATATAAAATCAAACAATTTAATAACTATATATCTTATCTATTTTGTGCAGTCCGAAAGGCGCGTATCGTGTTCCGAGAGCATACGAAAGGTCATTTCGATGGAAATTATCTCAATTTCGATTTTTATGCCAGACTAATGCTCTGCCTAATCATATTAAGATAAGCGTTAGTCGGCAAACATTGTTCGAAGATTCTTATCATCAAATAATGAACGCAGAAGCTTTTGCACTGAGACGACGATTATATATAATATTTAAAGGAGAGGAAGGTTTGGATTATGGAGGTGTATCTAGGTATGAATTCAATTTATACGAAAAGTTATAAAGAGCGAGAGATTAAAATACTTTTGATTTTCAGGGAATGGTTTTTCTTATTAAGCCATGAAGTTTTAAATCCGATGTATTGCCTATTTGAGTATGCCAATAAAAGCAATTACAGTTTACAAATAAATCCAGCATCGTACGTGAATCCTGATCACTTGCAGTATTTCAAATTTATAGGAAGATTTATTGCAATGGTATGTTTTTTTTTATTTTACAAATGAGAATATGTTCTTGTTTTTATATTATAATTTATATAACTTATTTTTCAATTATTTTAGGCGCTTTATCATGGCCGATTTATATATAGTGGATTTACAATGCCTTTCTACAAGCGCATGTTAAATAAAAAATTAGTGATGAAAGATATAGAATCCATTGATCCGGAATTTTACAAGTCTCTCGTATGGATAAAAGAAAATAACATCGATGAATGTGGCCTAGAATTATATTATAGTGTGGATTTCGAAATTCTTGGTCAAGTGATACATCACGAATTGAAGGAAGGTGGTGATAAAGTTAGAGTAGGTGAAGACAATAAAGAAGAATACATCAGGTACGTTTTTTTAAATAATAGATATGATCAAGAGACATAATAGTGTCTCGCTTATTAAGTGTACGAACAGCACACTTGACGTCTTTTACTTTTTTGTTAAAGATTGTATAGACGTGCGCGTATTTGTTGAGAGATAAATTTCTAATTGCAAATATTCAACAGGTTAATGACAGAGTGGAGAATGACAAGGGGTATAGAGGAACAAACAAAAGCATTTTTAGAAGGTTTTAATTCAGTTGTACCACTTGAGTGGCTCAAATATTTCGATGAACGTGAATTGGAGCTTATGCTTTGTGGTATGCAGGAGATAGACGTTGAAGACTGGCAACGCAATACTATTTATAGACATTATACTCGTAACAGTAAACAAATCTTATGGTTTTGGCAGGTAAGATATTTTTAATATTGAATTTTATTATAACATCACATTTAAATACGCTTGTATTTCAGTTTGTGACAAGAACGGACAGCGAAAAAAGAGCTAGATTATTGCAATTTGTAACTGGTACTTGTCGCGTACCTGTTGGTGGATTTGCCGAATTGATGGGTAAGTTACAAAAGATAAAATTTTTTTTCCGTTGGAAATAATAATAAACTGTCTCATTATAATATAGATTTTATCAAAAATTTTATTAAAAGCTTATTAATTTAAAATAAACTAATTAGTATTGTTATTTAAAAAAAATAATCATTAAAATTATATTTTGCACATACATATATTGTATTACAGGAAGCAATGGACCACAAAGATTTTGTATAGAGAAATTCGGAAAAGATACCTGGCTACCAAGATCACATACTTGTTTTAACAGATTAGATTTACCACCTTACAAAAGTTACGACCAATTAGTAGAAAAATTGAATTATGCAATTGAAGAAACAGAAGGTTTTGGCCAAGAATAATTGTAAACATATAAATTCATGATTAATGTGGTAGGTACAACTACACTTCTGTATAATTACTATAGGACAGTACTCGGAATAAAATGCACATTTCAGCCTAATTCTAAATGCTCCTTCTTCTCCGTTCCCCCATTATAATTCGAAGGCTATCGGTTGAATTGCCGATCGCGCGTGTGACGCTATGTCTCACTACATTTGTTACATACAAATGCTCCTGTGACATAGCGTCATACGTACGATCGGCAACTCAGCCGTTAGCCTTCGAGCTATAGTGGAGGTATGGAGGAGGAGTATTTAGAATCGAGCCGAAATGTGCATTTTATTCCGAGCACTGTTGTAGGATAACAAAAAATTTAATCTAGTGATGAAAACAGATGTAAACAATTCTATGCTACATTCAAAATCTGTGAGGCAGCTATAATTATTATTGTAAAAGTTGCAAATAACTGAAGATGTGTAGATATATTGTTCCAAAAATTTGTATGAAATGAAATGTCGTAAGTTGTATGCAAATAATGTAATAATCTATATCACTCTACTATAATTTATTTCAATATATTTCATATTTTATCGAGGTTTTTAACTTAACCATAGACATTGAATAGAAATAAGAGAGATTGCAAGTTAATAAGACATGAAATTTCTAATAAAATTAATAGTAATATAAATATACGTTATAAAATTAAGCAAAAATGTATAATTTAATCTTTCTTTGTAGCATATATAAACTAAAAAAATTATTTTAATATCTAAAAGTTAGTTTATTTTTATTAAAAAAGAAGCATTTGTCATTTAACAGCCAAATTTAACGTGATTTACCTATTTATATTTGTACAAGTTATAATTCTGCATGAAGACAACAGAAATTTATATTGTGTAATACTTTCTGCTATATATTTTAATACTTGAATGCCTAAATACAGATAGAATTAAAAAATTGTCTTCGTGATATATAATGTACATATGAAATGTATGTGTAGACACAAAGTCAAATACATAAGCGTGCGCGCGTGATACATATACGAAGAAAGAAAAAAGGGGGGGAGAAAGAAGAGAGATATCGTTCCAAAATTTTTTGCAAACATAATATGTACAGCAAAAAGATTCTTGAAGAATTAAATAATAAAAGAATACATACAATATGTTCGTGGATTAATTTAACAGTGTCAATAATGCAGACTTTATGGATAAATTGCAGTTTAAAATTAAAAAAAAAGATCCTTTTATTATTCAATTTTTAAGAACTCTTATTATTTTTATTCAATATTTGGAACGCGCTATATAAGGCGTCTTCCGAATAGCTATGAGTGGGTAATAAAAATACAAGACAAAAAGTCGTATACCATTTGGCAAAATTCAGAATTGTTGTTGAGTAAAGCATTAAAATCTCTTACCTACCCACAACTATTCAGAGAAACACCTTATGTCCGACATCTTATATAATGTTTTATAGGCGACTAATTATTTTAAGTTCTATCCTAAAAAGTTTACAATGGAAGTGGCTAAAGTTATCTCTTTATATGTATATAATGTGGCAAATATTAATAAGTATACTGATTTAGATATACGTTATGAATATTTGCTATATACAAACGGCCAATTTTATTGTAGAGAAAAATTTCCAGATATTTTTATTGTTAAATATATTTCTCATGTTTGTATTATGATTTTATTTAGATTTATTGATTTATTGCATATTACTTCCCAAATACAATACGAAATTATCTAAAAATATTAAATAATTTTCCTGTATATATAAAGATGAAATATTTGGGAAATTTTGTGCGATTATAACCGTAAAATTGTGCATTTGTTTATAACTAATATTTTATGTATATGTATAACATCTATGCGGTATAAACATAACCATTCATTGCATAGATATATAAATGATATTGAATATTATTTAAATATTCGTAATCTACCTGAATTATTAAGATTGATCAGGATGTAATTTTCATTTAAATACTGAAGTAATAAGAAAACAAAATCTCAAAAAGAGTTTCGTGTATAAGAGACACGCTAGTATCTTTTGATACAAATACATACTCGTAAAATGTTGAATATATTGCTATTATTGCAATATATTAACATTTTTAATAGTATGTTTTTTGTTTTTTATATCGATAATCATTTATAAGTAATTTAAATTCAATATTTTATTAAATGCACGCGTCTTTTTATTGTCTTTCTTATATTATGATATTCTGGTTATTTTTAGTAGAAGTACAATACAATTTAAAATAAATTTAAAATTTAGCGAAACTACTAATGCAATTTAAAAATTATAAGCATGCGCAAGGTTATAAAATTTTTACGTATTAATTGAATTTGTTATTGTTTGTACAAAAAGTTGTATAATTAATAATTTTGTATTTTATATTGCGCGTGTTTAAAAAAGAATATTGTCTCAGGAACATACATATTCAAAATTAATATAAATTTAAAATAAATCCAAACGTAAATGGTACTATAATAAAAATATGAAACTATTAAAATTTACATAATGCTAAAACAGGTAAAATGAGATAAAACAAGCTACTTATTTCTAACCACTCTATACTTCTAAAACGATTTGGTTGTGTAAACTTGAAAATATTTTTTGCATAAATTATAAATTTTATTAAACCCATATATGTATATATTAAATGTGTACAGAATATATTCCATTAAATAAAGAAAATGGTTAGAAATTAAACGCGGCGTCGTTGCTGCTTTAATGTAATTTATTAATATTCATACTACACTCATACAGGAGACATAATTTAACATATTAGGAACAAAAATCATATCTCCTTTTATCTACTAATTATAATTTTGGACTAAAACCGAAAAAAGTTTCCCATAAAAATAATTAAGAATCAAATTTCGGTTATCTACGTTATCTCTTGTGGAAAAGTTCCATTTTTAATTAAAATTATTTAATTCATCTGTAATTTTACTTCACAGTTTTATGGAACTAAAAGATTTAACGTTTTTTACACTAACTTATCTTCATTTTCATCTGTATTATTTTTATCCATTTTAACCAGATCTTCTGATGTTTTTTGAACACCACTTTTATTTTTTGTAATAGTAACAACGTGCATATTGTTTCCTTTTTCTGTTGACATAGTTGTCTTCTCATTACCTTCTGTGTCTCGAATTGTTTGCTTTTTCTCTATAGTTCCATCAGATTTACATATTACTTCCCGTCTAATATATTTTCCAAATGAGCCATTATTTTGTGCAGGATTTTTTTGTACTTCTGCATTATTAATCCACATTTTTGAAAAGGTTTGTGTTGAAATGCTATGGAACAGATTAAATATATATAGATATAACAGATACTTGTAAAACATATCGTAAACAATTTTAAAAATTAGTTATAATTTTACCTTCCATCTAAATCTGTATCTATTTTGTCATGAAATGGTACATTTGCAATAGCAGGTTGATCAATTTTAGCTTTCAACACCTTGTCCCGCAAACCTCCATTATTCTTTGGTATTTCAAATGGTATTGTTGAGATTGCTCTCTCCTCTATAAGAAATGTATTAACAGGTTTATAAGAACATCTTTAATAACCAGAAAAATATTCCAGCTTAATTGATAAACAAAATCTGCTAAATAATAAATTTTATAGCAAACTTACGGATAGAATTACCACCAAAATCAAAGAAATGCTTCATTACGTTTTGCATCTCAGATTCTAAGAAATGGCTTATTTCAATCGGATTGTTAAAGATCTTGAAGTGCATATCACTGCTTGTATGCCTGGGAAATAAAAATTAATATTAAAATTTATTAAAATATTTCTTAAAAAGTAGTTTTATAACTACTTTTGCTGATATAAAAGCACAAACATATTCTTTACCAAAAACTGTCCATCTCGTCATCATCATCTTCGTCATTCTGCCAAATTGGATTCCGAAAACTTTCTTGGCGAAAGTTTGCATTGCCAAATCTAAAACATATATCAATAATAATCTGAATTTATTGCGCTATAAAGTACTGCGACATAAAAAATATCATCATTTTTAGAATATGAAACAACAAATTTTGCTAAGTTTGCCCTTGTACGAAGACATAAAACAAACGTAGTTTGATCAAGGTCTTAGTAGGGCATTTTTTTGAACAAGAGGCACGATAATGCCTCGCGCCAAGTATATGCGCAGCGCACTACCATGCCTTTTATACGTGAGACAAAGTTTATACATATACATAAAACGTTAATATTTTCTATAAAAGTCGTCTAAATCTCACCCGTTTGTGCCTGGTTCATTTTGGTATCCCTTGCCGAAAAAGTTTCGAAATGCGTCAAAGAATGACATCTTCGAAGCGATCAAACGACAGTCACGCAAACGTCAAAATAACAGAAGTTGCATCACATTCGAAGTTCAGCCAGAAATTGAAGCCGGATGAAAAGTAATACGAAACCTTGGACCATGAATCATGAGATTATCAGAAGGTATTTTCCCTTATGCGTGGGAATAGTGGGGAACCAATGGGGAACCAGTGGGGAACTAAAGGATACATCTTCTCTAGTTTTTTCACGATGCGAAACAACGCATGCGTGTCTCCGAGTGAAATGAAGGTGAAGGGTTAGAGAGGAGAGACGTCGAAGATAGCGAAGTGCGCGTCACAATTGTGCATGCTGCTAGATTGTGCTCGCGCGCGCTTGGCTCTGTTTGTGTGGGAAAGAATCGTCGACGAATGAGGCGAAGAATGAAAGTCGGGTCGGTCGCGAGCGGATCGTGAGAAAACGGTTTTTTCGTGCATATCGCGCGTGAGTCAGTGTTCGCGCGTGGGCCATGGCGTATGTTAATGTAGCCGAGTGGAAGCCAGATCAGGTGTGCGAGTGGCTGAAAGGTATGTGTGACATTTCGTCGCGACGCTGGCTGACAGTTGTACACGCCCGCGATCACGCACGGAGAAACGTTCTGCAATTTACCCAACATGTCAGATTCCCATCCGATTTCGTGCGTGAAGCTCCATTCCTTCCCCGTTTTCTCTTCCCTCCTCCCTCCTTCAATCGCTTCTCCGCCGTCATTTATGCATCCCATCTTGATTTATCTTTCGATGTATCAATTTATTGAAACCGCCGTGCATTCATCTTTAATTGCACCTTTAACTGCGCTCGATTGCGCGTCAAGCGATTCTTATATGTATAATTTTCTCTGCGCCGTCAATAGCCGATTTCGTGTGTGAAGCTCCATTCCCTCCCCGTTTTCTCTTCCCTCCTCCCTCCTTCAATCGCTTCTCCGTCCTTATTTATGCATCCCATCTCGATTTATCTTCCGATGTATCAATTTATTAAAACCGCCGTGCATTCATCTTTAATTGCACCTTTAACTGCGCTCGATTGCGTGTCAAGCGATTCTTATATGTATAATTTTCTCTGTGCCCTCAATAGAATCTAACACTCAATTAAACGTTTATTCGTGACACCAATTAATGCCACTTGACTGTAGATAATTGAACATTTTGTCGCTGTGGTCGGGAATTTGTATTAATATTTTACATGTTTTTTTTCTTGCTAAAATTATTTACTCACATATTTCGTATCATTTCTTTATGCTCACTGTAGGTTTGGATAGCACAGTACGCCCTTACATCCATAGTTTTTTGAATCACAGTATTAATGGGCATCAGTTATTGAATTTACAACCACAAGATTTGGAAGATTTGGGTGTAGTGAAGCTCGGCCATCAAGAAATAATTCTTGAGGCTGTGGAGTATCTTAGAAGGTTTCATTACGAGCTAGACAAAGAAAATCTGCAGCTACTAGCGTTGCGGCTTTCAAGTCAGGCATATAGCTTGCACAAGGAATTATGTCGTCAATACGATTCCGAGCCTCTTACTACTCAAACGTTATCGGATGTAGCGTCAATTATGATGGTGGTTAAACCTTTAGTGAGATGGATGGATTATCCTCCATTCAGTGGGCATATAGAGTACCATAGCAAAAAGGTTGAATTAATGAAGATATCTATAGAAATGGCTACATGTGCGCAAAGAGACAGATTTGCAGAAAAGCCGGTCCGGGAAATCAGGAAAATATGCAGTAAGCTGACAAGATTAGCAGAATATATTATTCAAGATATCACTGATCCTATAATACTGCAGCCTGCAAGTTTGGATCTGGCAACTTTAAAGAAAAAATCTAGCGATGATTTGGTGAGTTTTTAATCGTTTTGTAGCACAATAATTTTTAATTATATGTATTTTAATAATTATACTAGATAAAATTCTCAGAGTTATATGAAAAATATTAATTATACAGGGTGTCTAGTTAGTTTTGTCACTCCAAAAATTATTCTATCCCGAAATTTATTTAAATCGATTAACTCCTCGATCTTATATTAGTTTTATTAAAATTTAATAAATTTTAGTTTATAAGATATCTTTATATTATTTATTGAATGACTATATTTGCTCTAAAACGATATTTGACTGTCATCCTGCTTGATAAAACTCTATCAACAACCATAAGATTATGATTGTCGCGCTTTCCTGTTTAGATAACGTTTCTTTTATAATTACATATTATTTTTTTTTTTTTTTTTTTCTTCTTTTTAGTTTTACTTACTTTTTTACACATATGTATAGAAAATATTTATTTATTGAAATGTTCCTCTTTAGGGTTTTTATATTTTGCCATCTTTTCATGGAGTACATCAGATAACTGAAATTAAACTTGGATCCGCCGCACATCAATCTGGCAAAATGCAGGAGGGAGATGAAATAGTTCAAGTAATATCTTATTAATTTTCCATTTAAATATTATCAATTTTGACAATGTATTTAATTCTAAAATGTATATGTATCTATTAGGTAAATTATCAAACGGTAGTTGGTTGGGAGCGAAAGAATTTGCTTGAATTATTTCGTGAAAGCCCAGCGGAAATCCTTTTGACTATGAAACGTAGACCAAAGCATACTAAAACTTATGGGCCAATATACATAAAACCATATAAACTTCCAAGTAACAAAAATACGTCTTACACAGCGCAAGGGCGTAGTCTTCCATCCCCAAGACCAGAATTATTAACAATTCCTGATTTTGCAATGCCATCTAGGTAAGCTGCCTTTCTACATATATCTTAATTGTGATCCTGCTAATATATATTTTTTTTTTTTTTTTAATTGGATAACATGATTTTCGTATGAGTGTTCCATACATACATAATATTTTTTGTTTTAATTTAATTTAACAAATATTTTACTCTTTAATTTGATTTTAATTACATTTTTGTTTTTATATTTAATGTAAAAAAAAAAAACTTTGTTTTAGACATATGCCAAAGAAAACCAGCCCAGAGTCAGCAAGTATTTTAGACGCGGTTAACATGTTGGATACAATGACGACAGATAGTAGCGACTCTGATAGCGAAACAGAATCGCAACTTTATCCTAAACCTAGAAACTTAGTCCAAAGGCGAGCCACAATAACAGGTGCCAGTCCCACAACCAAACATGGTATCAATATCGAACAGTTTTGGAAGGAGTTGAAACGAGAACACAACGCGACTGTTCAATTGCGTGATAAAGCAGCATCATGCGCCCATGGTTTGGACAATGTGCCAATGGTAAATATACGGCCCCAAACGTGTTTAGGATTAGAATCAGCAAAAAAGAAGAAGACTAATGAGCAAACGAATAAAAAAGTGCAGTTTGAGGAAAAATTGACTGACGCTAAAAATAGTCGTCGAGATGATGCAAAAGAAAAAGTTACTCTTACGCAAAACTGTAACGACGATGGTGCAAATATTGTAAATAGAGATATTTATATAGAACATTTACAACCATCCACGGATAACGTCAATACTAGCAATAATTTTAATGATGCGACCGTGCCTTTAGATGAATCCAATAGTTCTATTATATCTAGTGATACATGTAGTATTAATGAAAATGTGCCACATAACAAAGAAATTGGCATGCAATACGCTGAGAAGCGTGGTAAATTAGATAAAAATTATAGTACCTCTGCATACGATTTATTGGATACCGAGAAATTAGATTTACCTGACCATTACTTGCTCAAACCAAACAATAATTTAACAAAAATTGATGTTCGTAAAATTATTGAAAATATTAATGATCACAAAAAAGTAAAGGGTGCAAGTAGCGAGCATAAAGAAGCATCCATTAAAAAATGTGACGGTAATGTCGCAAAAAAAATTAGTAATATTGAAAAACAAATTGCGCATGAAAATGCCGAAGAACAAACATGTGCCTTTGGAGTGCCTAAAAGAATAAATCCACAAAAAAATAACATATATATTACAATAAATGACGTAAATCTTGAAAGTAGCACAGAGAAGAAAAATCAAAATAATTTTGAAGATGATATATCAGATATTAATAACAAAAAATGCCCTGTCAAAAGATTAAGTATTGAATGCAAAAATAATGAATACTCCAAAAGTATTGATTTGAAAAATTCGGCATGCGAGTATTTCGAGGATGCTGGTTGCGGTACTTCAGAAATATCAAATGAATGTAGTAATAATTATCACAGTAGTAATAATAATGCTAATAGTATTAACAGTAATAGGAGTAGTAGTAATAGCAATAATAGCAGTAGTAGTGATGGTGGTGTTGATGATGATGGTGGTGGTGGGGGTGACAGTAGTAATAATAGCAATAATTTTAATTGTAGTTATAGTAGTAGTAGTAGTAGTGGTAGTAGTAGTAGTAGTAACCACAGTAATAGCATAAAAAAAAACAAAACGCTGGTAAAATTCGATAAGGTTTTACAAACGGTTAATTGCATTTCAACTCAGCATGCAGAATTACTTGAAAAGAAAAAACTTTCCTCAGTATCGAAAGAAAATTCTACCGAGATAAAAATGTCACCAAATAATAATACTAAATTTATTGGAGATGATATATCAAACATTACTCAAAATATTTTAAAAATGCAGATGGATGTAAAACAGCAAACTAAAGAAATAAAATCTGCAGACTCGTCTTCGGCTACAATACAATCTTGTCGCTATATAGAATTACCAAAGGTCGAGTCTGTTAGAAAATTGGAGACTAAATCTCACGCAACACCCCCAGAACCACCGCCACGTAAATATTATACAAACCAAGCAATAACTGATTTGAAATTAAACAATGTTTCACAAAATCTGGAGGATTCACAAATATCTCAGATTCCAGAGAAACTTGGCATAAAAAAAGATTTAAAAAAAGTAGATTTAAGTTCTTGTGTTAATTACGTTAAAGCCAATTCGGACTGTCAAGATAAAAAGGATTCTTCTGATGTGCGTATGCTTCATTACACAGAAAATTCGATGGATTTAATTGCTGAATCACGAAATATAAGTTTAAACGATCAAAAATTTGATCGTTTAAACTTATCTGATGCTTCGTTGTATAATGAAAGTAATGACAAGCAATCAAGAGAAGACAAAAGTTCTTTTGAAAAATATGAAACATTTGTTGAAAAATTCGTTTGCTCGGATCAATCCATAACAAACTGTTATAGGTTTGATCATTCTCCTTGCAATGTCGATTGCCCTGACGGTATAACACACTCTAAACATACAGTACCGTCAGATTTAAAATCAAGATTAACAGAGAAGGATAAAAGTATTGAAAAAAGTGTTGTTAATAGAGCTATGATGGTTGCTAAAAGTATCGGCTTACACAGTAGTCTAAATAAATATAATAGCAGTCCAAGAAGCAATAGAAAACGAAATATGTTATTGGCAAGTAAGTAATTCAACATTTATTTATTGCTTTATATGAATTTGTTGCATTTTGATGTGTGGCATTATTTTTGAAATTGTATTCTTATATCTCAAATCAATATACATTATTTTTTTGTTAGAAGGGAGAAATGTATCCGTAAGAGATGTTGGTCCTGGCGATTTAGAAGGATGGCTAACATATCGTTGTAAGGGTGCAGGTGGCGCGTGGGCAAAGGCCTGGTTTGTATTAAAGTGTTCATCGTTATACAGGTAAAATTGTATAAAACATAATTACGATAAAAATTACAATAAATTATTCACGTAATTTATTAAACATACAAATTTTTACAATTAGATTTAAAACACAAGACAGTACGAAAGCTGATTGTTTGATCGTCTTAACCGGCTTTACTGTTTCACCGGCTAGTGAAGTAAAATCGAGAAAGTACTCCTTCAAAGTATATCACACGGGAACAGTATTTTATTTTGCTGCTGATTCTGAAGACTCTTTGATTCTGTGGTTGGATGCAGTTAGTAAAGGCACGTTAGGTGCGGATACTCAAAGCCAAAGTGGTGGGCTTTATAGCGAAACTGACGAAAGCGATAATGAAAATTACAAAAATAAATCGAAGTGTACATCAGAATCTAAATTAAACCCAGAAAAACCTTTTGGATCTTTGAAAAAGTCTGTCCGAAGAGACGCCGGATTATTCAAAGATCATGAACTTGTTGGTGCAAGCTTAGATCGAAAATACTTGAAGTTTCTCAGTGCCAGAAATCAGAATATGCCAGTTCCAACGGCACAATTTAGAAGTTACAGACGGGTGCTCCCTACATCAACGCCAAAGTATGTATATTAAGAACATTTTATTTTGATATAATTATTATTATATTATTTAAAAACATTTTTAAACATTTTATATAGGAAAGAAGCTTGCAATTCTAATTCTCCAGATTTACAAATGACGATAGCTGGTAGTACATTTTACGGATCTACTACTTCACAGAGTGAATTGAACAGCCCAAACATGAGTGATTATCGACACGCCTCAGATAGGTAAGTTTTGCATTTAATCTTTTTTATAGCATAAAAAAATTTCGCATTTAACATTTGTTGTCTCTTATAGATCAGGTAATAAAAGATCAGATAGTCTGCAAGGTTCTATTACGCAAGAAGAATTTGCGATGTCGCAGCAAGATGAGGAACAACAAAGTACGATAAGCGAGTCGATATCTCCACGGGCAACGCCTCTATTTAGCGATCATGTGCATGTACAACACAAAAATTTGAACGACAACGCGACATATGCTGAGCAAATTAGACAATTAAGTGACGCATCCTCAAGTGATCTTAGTATTTACGGCAAAATTAATGACGATATACCGAATAATAATATTAAGTGTGCTTCATTGACAAATACGAATGTACATACGCCTCGTCAATTTATCGAGGATAATTTTATTGCTCGACCTGAAAGTGAAGCAAATTGCGTAAGCGATAAACCTTGCAGTAAGTGTATGGCAATTGCACAGAAAAAGATGCGAGACTCGACAAGTTATGCACAGAAGAGAAGAGCGCAGGAACTTGTAAATTCTCAGAAGACGAAACACGATGAATCGTTTTATCGGCGAAATGTGATAAGTCCAAACAGGCAGAATTCTTCGAATCAGAATATAGAATATGACAAACGCATACATTCTCCTAATCACGAAAACTATAAGATGCATGATTATCTTTCGCCGAGGAATATTGGTATGATACAAGATTATCAAATACAAATACTCGTTCAAAATGTCAATTATTTTAATAAATTTATTAAACGTTTGTAAAATTACTTGAAATTAAATGTAATTTTTTTGCTTGTAGGATATTCTAAATCTAATAGTGATTTTTCAAATTACACGTCGTCTGAGGCCCAACAATGTGTAAAAAAAGATGTAACGGTTAGTCGGAAAGGAAGTTTCAATCTTCCTAATCGTCAAGATCACAATTCTTCCGATAAACATTGGCTAGATTCGCTGAGACGCAGCGACAAGAAAGGATCGAGTGATAAAATTCATTTGAAGAACGTTGCACAATATCAACCACCACCGATACCAACGTCGCCCTTCGAGCAAGAAGGAATGCGTGCTGCGTTTGAAATGCATTTAGACAAAAACGATCACGTACAGAAAGCGAGTCGTCTGAAAGTTTTATTTGGTGCTAAACAGCAAAAGTCTTGCACCTTAGATCTTCCTAAAAATACCCCAAAAACAGTATTAGGTAAGTAGTTTCTATTAAATAATTTTGATATAAATGCAATATGTAAATTGTTTTAATGACGAGTAATGTTAAATTCTAGAAGCAGGTTCGCCGCGATTGCACAGAGCAGTACAACGATCTTCGTCCAACCACAAAGTAATTTTTCCGAATTCTACTAGTATATCTCCCAGAAATATAGCACCCCCCGTGTTACCGTATATACCGCCGCCAACGTCTCCGCCACCCGATTATCCCGGTTTAGAATATCCGTCAATATTTGAACCCGAGACTTACTCTCTTTCGGATGCATCATTGCTTCGCAATTGTAATAATAGTAGTCAAAACATAAGCCAATAACATAAAATGAGCTAAATTCATTTTTTTACTTTAATGCAACCAAAGATCATAATTTGATATCGATATATTGTAACAGATACAATTTAAATTTATTACAATTCGTAATAGCAAAGAAGCACTCTGAAATATTTATTAATATAATATTAATTTTTTATTATGATTCCTACGTCTAATTAATAGTTTTATAAATGGACTAAACATAATACATATATATAAATATATATATACATAGTTATTGAAATTGTGGAGAATTAATTTTTCTCTAAAGTATATACATAAATGTATTTTCCAAATCAAGTATATTAATATGGAAGACTGACTTAAATGTTGTTTAACGTGTATTATGTACTGTAATTTGAAATTTATCTATTTAAAAATTTGTTTTATTCAATTAGAAAAAATCGTATAAATTTTAATGTTATTATTATCTTCGTTAAAAATAAGTATTAAAATAATTTTTTGAAACTCTTGAAAAAAAAATGTAGAAATTTATTACAAACTAATTTATATATAAACTGCATTTTTTTAATTATTTATATGTTTAATGAAGGTTGCATAGGTATCGATATGGTGTATGTATCTGTCAATATGCATAACACATTTACCATAATGATAAAATACTTGATATTGTATAACTCGATGATATTATATTTATGAAATCGTAAGATGTACATTATAATCTTTTACTTATAGTACAAAGCTACTTATTCACATTTTTTTCAAATAACTTTTTATAATAAATAAAAATCCTAACTTGTATATAACATAGGCACACATTTATAAATGTTATGCTTAATATAGATTTATAAAAATATGTATACCATACTAGATGTACTTTTTAACTTTACAAAGTAGTACAATTTATTCATCGAAAAATGAAACGTCTTTTAATCTTTTTTTTAATTATGAAATTTATTTAGCGCGCGAATACAAGAGCGCTCCATTTGATTGGAACAAAGCACCGGTCGGCTTTGGAGAATTTCCGTTGGACCGTCAATCGGGAACTCGCAAACCAACCAATTGGTGCTGTGAATACTCGGGATATTACTTTCCCGTGTGCCTCTGTAAGTTCCGTATTCCGATTATTCCGAATGCAGTCGATCTTCGGTTTGCGGGTGTTACACGTAGGAAGTGAGGAATTTAATAATAATATGTGGAAGTTCGCGAGGAAGTCTCTCTCTTTATTACCCGGCTGTTTCTCGGAGTGACAGGTAACGGCGCAGGTAGTCGAGGAACGGTAGGGGAGCGGCGGTGTTTCCTCGCCCATCGCGTTCACGCGTTTTCTTGCCCTCCTTGTCGCCGTTACCATGCATATCGCCGTGAAACCGCTTGCCCGCGTCGGCATGCCGTGCCGTCGTAGGTCGGCGTGGATCGCGGTCGTTCGCGCGTGGCGAGCGGATGTGTGTCGTGTATAGAACCGAACGACTGACTCGCCGCTTTTTCAGGAGCAGGACGAGAAGAGGGCGGCTGGAAAAGGAGAGTGAGAGAGAGAGAGAGAGAGAGAGGTGGAGAATTAAGGCGGTGCAGCGAGGGAGACGTATGTTATCGCAGACGATCGTGACACACGATACGTGAACGTCGCATCGTGAGGCAATGCTGATCGGCGTCGCCCGGTGATTATTCAATCATGCCCAATTCGCGGCTAGCCGCGACGACCGATTGTGTGGCACGGATCGGGCCAGCGGCGGCGGCGACCGCCGCGTGAAACACCTTTCCCTCCTCGCCATCGATATGCTACGCTTCTTCCGCGTATACCTGCGTCGTGTGTCGGGATGCCGCGCGTGTATGCGTAACGCGGCATTGTAACGGTATAGGCGCTAACACTAGTGCAGTGTTTGACTTTTGGGATCAATTGGAAAGAGACCGCGTCGGCGATAGTGGCGGTGATATCGCGCATTCCGGCCGGTTACGCCTGTCCGAGAAATGCGGTTCTGAATCGGCGATTTCCGATCGGTTTGCGCTTTCGCGGGGTGGGTGGGTTGACAGACGAGGGGGGGGAGGGGAAGGGAGAACGAGGTACGCGAGCTTTCGTGTCGTCAGTGCGCGTCCGGTCGTTCACGTTTGGACGTTTCGTTGGTTTGTTGTCGAAACGGCATTGTGCCAGAAGCACCGAGAGGAAGAGGTAAGGCAGAAAAGCAGGAAGAAAGGAAGGAAGGAAGGTGGCGACGAAGGTAGAGAACGGAGAGGAGGGAAGGAGAGTGAGAGTGAATGAGAGAGGCAAGATGGCGAGCTCCTTAACGTGGTCGTGTTGCCTGCGCTTTAAGTTCAGCCCGGAGGAGATCGAGCAACGTTACAAGAGCCAGGAGATCGACCGGATGCTGGAGAAGGACCGACAGACGTTCCGCCGGCAGGTGAAGCTGCTGCTGCTTGGGGCGGGTGAGAGCGGCAAATCGACATTCCTCAAGCAGATGCGGATTATTCACGGGATCAAGTTCGAGGTAAGATCACCGAGCCCTACGCACGGCCACCACGTGACAAAGTCTCCGATCGACGATGTCCCGGGTTAGAATAACGTTCCCGGTCATTGCCACTTTATGCAGAACACCTAGTGACTTGGCCTGCATTTAATTAGTAGGGCGTGTAAACTCGACTCCGATTTACATTTCGCTAGGAATTGCTACTACAATCGCAAAGACGAATGGTGTAATAAATAACATATAAAAGGAACAACAGTGATTGTGCAACTGTGCTTCATCAAAGTAATGTTAAAAATTCGTCTCGCGTATAAGATACACGGTAGTGCGCTGCGCCTATACTTGGCGCGAGGCACTACCGTGTCTCTTGATAAATAAAAAGACCGGTATCCTACAAGGCTCCTTAAATCCTTTACAAAATAAATTATTAATTTTATCAGAGCCATAATAATATTCTAAAACTGAAACTTGTTTAATCAGGTTTAATTAAGCTCTGTCATAAAAGTTTAGAGGGTCAAATTTGATGCATATTTAATTTTTTTTTTCAGCCCGAATTAATTAAGGAATATCAACATGTGATCTACCAGAATATAATAAAGGGTATGAAAGTTCTAGTGGATGCACGAGATAAACTAAATATTCCCTGGGAAAACCCAAAAAATTATGATATCGGTTTCCAATTACTGAAGGTTGAAAATACTATGGTGCTGGATACTAAATTATTTCTGCATTACGTGCCAACATTGCAGAGTTTATGGAAGGATGCGTCAATTAGAAGAGCATTTGATAGGCGAAGAGAATTTCAATTAGTAAAATGGCTTTTTCTCATATTAATTCTATTTAAACATGCATTTCTTTTTTTACATATTTGTGATGCAAAATATATGAATATTTCGATAATGAAACGTTTAAATATATATTTAACTGTTTATAATTTTTACATTTCTTAATTTGTGTTAGATTTTTAATTAATTAAAAATAAAGTTATATACATAATTTTTTAATGTATTTTTAGAGTGATTCTGTCCAATACTTTCTGGATAATCTCGATAGGATTGCAAGAATGGTAATATTTTTATTAAATTATATAATTATGGAAATTTTATGTATTTTTTATTTGCACTAATTTATATGTTACATTTAATTTTGTTTAGTGTGTAATCTTATATAGAGATACTATATAAATTTTTTTTAGGATTATACACCTACGCATCAAGATATTTTACACTGTAGGAAAGCAACAAAAGGAATTTCCGAATTTGTAATACCAATTAATAATATCCCATTCCTTTTTGTTGATGTTGGCGGTCAAAGATCTCAAAGGCAAAAGTGGTATCAATGCTTTGACTGTGTAACATCTATACTTTTTCTTGTATCATCATCAGAATTTGACCAGGTTTTGTTGGAAGATAGGTATGTTATCTTCTTGTTTATTCCGTAAAATTATAAATTAAATAATGATAACGTGCAGAAGTGCCTTGCTTTTGCTTTCATTAATTAATTCTTACAGGAGGACTAACAGATTGGAAGAATCTAAAAATATATTCGATACAATCGTGAACAACATGATATTTTGTGGCGTTTCTATAATTTTGTTCTTAAACAAAACGGATTTACTCGATAAAAAAGTGAGGTCACAGGATACAAATGTTCGTTTGTATTTTCCACAATTTACGGGTGATCCACATTCCATGAAGGACGTGCAAAGTTTTATCCTTGATATGTTTGTCTCGGTTAAGAGGGATCCAAGGAAGCCATTATTTCATCATTTTACTACTGCAGTAGACACAGAAAATATTAAAGTCGTCTTTAATGCTGTGAAGGATACTATTTTGCACCGGAACTTGGAATCCCTTATGCTTCAATAATGTAGAAGCGGAATAATTAACTCACATACAACAGCTAGTAAAACAAAGGTATGCGTCAGAAATTTAACATTTAATATATTATTAATCCAATCTGTAGTTTTCGAAAAATATTGCAATATATTAGGTCAAAACGCATTTTGATAAGACAATATATATGTATGAATATACAATTTTTGAATATTTACCTTCATATATAGATACATTTATAGATACATTTATAAAAAAGAAACAACTGCCTGATGTAAAAATATGTTTAAAAAAAAATTTGACTATATACACTATGTTGTGCATGCGTGCGCGTGTGTGCGTGTTATTTTATATATACAAATATATAACATTTTTATTATATGTATATATAAAAAATACATTTTGATTGTACTTTTGATGAATATTGAATTAATGGTTGCAAGAGCATTATATTAAACTCTATTGTACATAAATTTTTGCATTATATATATTGTCAATAATTTCTGCAATGAATTAACGTGTTTGTATAAAAAGAAAGGATCAGTTGCAAATAATTCAGTATAGATTTTTATATTGTATAGGTATATCTGATTCAATGTTCTTCCCATGATTTAATATATAAGATTATTGCTGGTTTTATACCAAGCCAAGATTTACAAATTACAATAATTTATTTTTTATTTAAGATTTATTACTCTTATTATATTGATTACATTAATCGTTTGAATGCCAAGAAGCATGATTGCATTTTTTTTTTATGTTGAAAAACGTTATTAAACGTGATCACGATTTTCTCGCTTATTGTTAAAAAATATCCAACAAGTGTTATAATTTTCTTCTTTTGTCTTATTCAATATTGTTATCTGATACTTAGGAATAGTTTGGTTTCGTAATTATAGTTAAATCTTAAAAACTAATAAATTGAACGCATCAACACTATTACAGTGGCTTCGATTATCAGATTTTTGCCGCTTCCGGCACTCAAACGGTTAAATAACAAGAAAACCAAATACTAAATAAAAGCCATGTAAACCAAATAAAGTTAACCAGTTTGTGTTCAAATTGCTGTGGGAAAAACCCATTCTTTTGGAGAAGAAGCAATATTATTCAGTATAATATTTAAATCTTTGTGCTTTGCCTTATATAAATAAATTCTAGGCTGCTGATATATCATAAACTAAAAATAATTACGTTAACTAAAACTGTGTCCTTTCTTTATATAAAAATATAATGTTAATCAAAATTTTTTAAATATATTAAATTTTTTAATACATTATGTATCATGTATTTTTATACATTCATAAAAAAAGATACGTGTGCTTCGTGAATTAAATATTATGAAGTACGAAATTGGCCATGCATTTTAAAGGAATATAATGTGGATATTATTTTAAACTTTAATATATTTATATTGCATATGTAACAAATTTCATTTACCTTCTATATATTTGATGACTGATCCTTTATTGATTATTACACTTCCAAAAAATTCAAATAAAGTAATCAGTATTATTTTTTTACACCTTACGAATTAATTGTATGTTTTTGACTTTCCATATCAGCCATTAGATTGGGACAGCAATTTGTATGAAATATATTTAATCTTGTATTATAAATTTAATATTGTTTGTCTCAATGTATGCATATTTTTTTATACATTTTGTTATGTTATATCTGCAAATTAATGTTAAAAAAAATTTAAAAAAACAATTGGGACTAAACCATTGTAGCATACCAAAAATTCTAAGAAAAGTAAAAAAAAAATTAAATATTTTTTATGATATAAAATTATCGAACTATGTGTTTCTGGCAACAAATGTTACAATATTTTCTACTACAATTAAATACACGTAAATTATGAACAAAGATTTTATGTAATATTGATAATGATAAGACAACTACAAATTATGTAATTAAAAATTTTTATATATTTTATATTCTGCTTAATACTTACTTTATTGTTTATTATTTATATCTTATTTTACTCTTGTTTCTATAAATTAATTTATTTTATTATATAAAAATATATATATACATATATATATTACAATTGTTTTATAATTCATTCCAATTCCATAGATCGTATGTTACATAAAATCTTTGTTACTTTTAATGTGTAATAGTTTAATAAAACAAAAAAACAAGTGTACTAACAAGTAAATTTATAATACACATGTTTATCATTAACCAGAACATATTAATTGCGTACTAAATTACACATGTATGTATGTATATATGTGAGTGTATATGTATATATGTGCTATGTGTCTGTTTTTTATGTAAAAATGTATGAATGGTATATTACATTTAAGCTTTTACATTATTTCATACAAACAGCCGACTGTATAAAAAAAGTTTAATAATTATTATATTTTGTAAATGAAATTTTTACATTCCTGTAGAGATCTAATCAGGTTTAATTTATGTAATTAATATATTCACGTCGTTAATATAACAATTGTCCCGAACCTTGTTTATGTACAGGTTTATGTGAAAGATTACTGTTTATTACACAGGGAATGCCTATGATTTTTATAAAAATGTTTGCAAGAGATATAAAAAATAATTTTTGTTGATATTCGTTGCAATAATAAATTCATACATATAGTACTAGCAATTATGTTTTACAGCAACGAATCTAGCTTAATAGAAAATTCTTTTGATATGAAATTGTCAAGTTATATATAAGGCTATTAAAATTCAGAGCGTTCCATTAACAATACACTTGACATATTACGTTACATTGTTGAAATATTTTATTGAAATTAAATTGTTTAAATATCAATGAAATGGGAATATCATGTGCATTTTCTATTACGCTATACATAAATGAAATAAAAAATACACTCGTAATAATACATGCAGACTTAAATTTTTATCGTAATATAGGCTGAGAGTATAATATATAACATATAATTATGTGATAATACGTTTTTAAAAAAGTTCCAAAATAATTTTTAATATTTTCAAAAATTTCCAAAATGATTTTGATACGTCTAATTTAATGTATTTCAAGTCATAAAAGGGTTGTATAAAATGCATTTAAACTAAATGTTGGAGAAATAACGTCATATATTTTTTATTCACTTACATTCGTAAATTAAAGAGAAGAAAATGTGAATTTATTTATCTTTTTTTACATAATTAAAATCAAAGAATATTAAAATGAAGGAGTAATGGATTGTATGTTTGTGTATACGTGGTTCAAGATTAATTTTATCTTCAGCGGTGCTATGATTTTTACATATCGTGCTTTTCATTAAAATTTTGATATTTAAACATTAAACGTAATTTTGAAAGTTACTAATATAGTTTTTGACATACTAGTTTGCAATAAAGCATATATTGTTCGAGCCTTATCGTACTTTATTTGTGAGATTGATACGTGTTTAATAAACTGAATCAATCCATTATTCAGTCAATTTGTATAATGTAACAAAATAAAATTGTTTAAATCACGTGTGTATACTTTCTTATGGTTTATAATCTCTTTCAAACACACTGTTTTATGTATTATTAAAATACGAAAGAAATATGAAAAAGAGATTTAAGAGATAGCGAATGAGAATAATATAAATGATGAAAATGTACAATGAACAATAATTTATGAAGTTTGAAAACACAACGATGTATTTAATTTTTTTAACGGTACTACAAAATGATTGTTGATTATAAATTTTTGTAACATTTATTAATTATATATATATTTTTCACGTTCATAATTTTACTTTATCTTTTCGTATTTTATTATATGTGAGCTAAAGAATGTAGATATGTCGTGCCTTTTGTACATTGTATATTTGTATATAAAAATATTTTACATGAATTATTACAATGTAGTTTATACGAATAATAAATAAACAATTTTTTAAAATATAAGTGGCAAAGGTATGAATGATTAAAAATAGATTTGTTAAAAATAGAAATATATCGACATGTAATTTTTCGTCTAATTAAACTTTAGTTGTTTTTAATAGCACATTAAAATTTCTGGCACAAAGTATCGTGGAAAAGCTGCAACAATGAATTCGATTTGAATCAACACGGTTTTTTTAAGGTAAGACAATTGCGAACAGTGGAGTGTAGAAAGTTATATAAAGGTTTGTAATTTTTGCAATTTGTAATTTGTAATAATTTGGTATAATAATACTTATCATTTAAAAGAAAATTAAGTTATATGTCAAAAGTTTATTTTACTTCAGTTTTAAAAATATTTGTACATGTATTTACACATATACAGCCGTTAGAAATAAAATTCAGAATACAATATGTATCATATTATATAATAAATAGTCATTGATAAGACTTAATTTTCAATGATGATTATACAATGATATATTCGAGTCATAAATCTCTCTTACTCGTCATTATTACATACAGGTTTCTAATATAGAAGATATTACACATTCGTACGTATACAATTAACATACATAATTACATAATCGAATTTAATTTTAAAATAAATTGTTCTTTTAATTCATTTGTACTGAAATCGTCCACGTCGTCGTTACTTTCCTCAAAAATATCTTGAACCGTGCCTGTTACAGTTTCCGTATTGTCCATTATAATTTCCTCGCAAAATGATGTTGCATTTTCTATATATTGATGCTTTGTATGAGCTTCCGCGTCATTTTCCATAGTCTGAGTATCACGTTTTTCATTTGTATTTTGTTGTAAAAAGGTTATTTGCTGAATGCTGTTTGTTTTACTAGATTCTGAAATACTGTCACTCGGAGGAGTTTGTAAGGTTGATATTGTTGGAAGTGGAAACCCGTAATTTAATAATTTGTTATATCCTTCTGTACCACAAATTTCTTTAATTTCTACCGCCATTTTTAGAACTCTTTCAGAATAATCTTCCTTCATATTATCTATCATCATTTCATGAAATTTGCTTGTATTTCCATCCAAGAGCTTCTTTCTTCTCATAAAAGTTTGCATATTTAACATCTTCCGCTTATAGGTATTGGTATTTTTCTCTGCTCGCTCGAGATATTTCGAAGCTTTTTCCAATTTCCAATTGAGTTCTTTTATTTGTTTGTCTCTTTGTTTGATTTGATTTTCCAGCTGTCTTTTTTGCTGACACTCTATAGTTATACTTTTCATTAATTTCTTATTCGCCTCTTCAAGATTATTCATTCTATTAGATAAATCGTAAATCAATCTTTGTCTCATGTCCGATTGTTTGTAACTTATGTTTGCAGATGGCCCACTACTCATACTTTTGTTCAATTCGTTCATCTTTTTTTCTATTTTCTTTGTTCTTGTTTTAAGCATTAAATTTTTATTCTGCAATTTTTTCTCTAAGTCTTTAAGTAAAATGAGTTGATTAGTTAACCGTTTAATAATACTCTCTTGCAATTTTACTTTTTCTTGCAATTTCTCGTATTTACATGTATTAATATATACATTAGTTTGTGATTGTTCAACAGTGTCGTCAATAGTATCATTGCTTATGTCTAAATCCTTTTCTTTATCTATACAGGACGACAATCTTGTAGCTGAATATTCATCGTTTTTTAAAGTCGATAAAGCCAACGATACTTCATCATTGTCTTCTGGGACAATACTGGCTATACTTGGCGAAAGAATATCGTTGTATTTTTGGATAGAATTTGTTTCTATCGGATAATCGTCTATCGTTATAACAGATGTAACAAACGTGCTATTTTTTTGCTGTGAACTATTATTGTGTTCTTGAATAGTAAAGTCTTTTGCATCTTGAAATAAATCTTCCATAATATGAAATACATCTTCGCGATCACCTGTTACTTTAACTACAAATTTTGTTGTATCTAATGTAGCATTATCATCTTCGCTATATTGTGCAGTTTCAAATGTATTTAGTTCCTTTTTTTCTACTTCCACGTCTGAGGTATCGCTATTACTTAAAGAAATTGTATCCTGGGAAGATGCGTTTTGAATGGATCTCTTTATAGATTTCATAATTTCCTCTCGAGTTCTTTGTTTAGATTCTGCAGCAGTTCTTATATTTGACATAAGATGCATATTCTCTCCGCTGAAAGCTTCTTCTGTATTTTCATAAGTGTCAACGATTTTTTTATTCTCGATAAAATTATCAACATTTATAGTCATATGTTGATTCATCTTATCATTGTTCGTTCCGTTGTTATAAAATGTATTCCTACAAACGCGCGCAACTTCTTCTCCGCTTTCACTTCCAAAAATAATTTCAATATTATCTCTATTGTCCATAAGCATATCTCCAACTTCATTCCGCGTCGAATATTTATAATTTATACTTTTGTGAAATGGAACTTGCGTTACCGATTTCTCTAATGTTCCTTTCCAATTTCTAGAAATTAGATCCAGTTCCTTTGCATCAGATATACTATTCTCTTCACGATGCTCATCACAAATTTGTTTTAATTTCTCCTCTATCTCATCATAACCTTCAGTGCAGACTTGATCAGTGTCTTGTTTTATTTCCATTTTTAAAACACTGTTCTCGTTCTGCATATGGGTTGAATTTCTTTTCCTTATAAAATTATACATAAATTTTATGTTTTCTGCATTTGCCTGTGTTTCAACACTGTTTAATTTGGTATCATTCTCCATCTCTATATTACTATCATCTGTAACAGTAATAATATTTTCTGATTGTGGATCATTTGTAATATCCATATATGATCCATAAGATACTTGTTTCTTTTCTAACTTTATTGGAAACTGATTTGCTTGCTGGCATACCAGAGACTGTATAAATAAATTATCAACATCTTGTGAATCAGAATCCTTTTCATCTAAATGGCCAACTGATGAATGTTCAGTATCATTTTCCAAAAACACTGTCATATAATCATTTGTATATTCATTTTCACTTTTAATATTTGTTAACTCAATACGTTTCTTGACTGATTTTCTGGTTGATGTGATAGTAAAAATAGATGGAATAGCATTCTTTTTCAACCTGATTCTACCATTTTGAGTTACAAACCATTCTTCTGGTTCAAAGTGTATATGGCAAAGAAAAGAATTGTTTGATGGTTCCCAATCTGCTCTAGCAACGCGATCCTGCCAGATTTTTCTTAATTTTGGATCCCGTGGGAAACATTTCATAATGTATCCCTTTTCACTGCGATTATTACACCCAACAGCTGCACAACCTGGCATTTTTATGGTCAGTCAGATTGAGAATAACCTAAAAATATGGAATAATGTTAACATTTATAGCGGCACAATAACCTTACAAAGAACCAGCAATTATATTTTAAATAAACCGCACGTAAAAAATATATTAAATTATTTCTATCTTCTCTCTCTCTTTTTCTCTCTCTCTTTCTTTCTTTCGCCTCTCAGATATATTTTATTGCAAATAAACAAGATAGTACATTTAAAATAAATAGGCTTGCAGCTGTACAGCATTGACAAATTGTATTAAAAATCTCGACATTTTGAGTTACTCGAATGCACTTTATAAAGGAAAAAAGGAATTTAATAAAATTTTGCTCACCAGTTTTTACATTACAGATTTATTCCCGCGTGCGTTCCAAAAGATGTAATTTCTATAACATTTGTATAACGCACCTCAAAGGGTGGCAATATCATTTGCAAACATTTGTCTTATTACATTCGCGTAGGTTAAAAAATTCTTCTACTTAGGCATGAAAATAGTGTTGTCAAGCTTCAATACGTTACGCACTCGTGCGCCGTTGCGATCTCACATTCATGGCAAACGGGTTATATGGAGAGGGAGTGATGCTTGAGAGATCCGCCAATCGTGTCAAGTCGTTGGCTTGTATTCATCCGCTGTCAGGGCGCTCGTGCAGATTCTCTCTCTCTCTTTCGTCTTTTTTTTGGGCTGAAAGTGATCGCCGACGGAGGAGATCGTCCTTGGCGGCCTTATCGTACGAGAGCGAGCGTCAACGTCGACCTCTCAACGACCGACTTCAGACCAGAGGGGAAATCTATACGCGGGAACTATTTCGAGATAGAGGGGCGGCGTTGGCGGCCATGATGGGTGTCAGCGGCGAGTAGCGACGTTACTTCGCTTTCCGTCAGTTTAGTCAGGTCTCGCGCTTCGACGGAATTGATGCCGAGTATCTCGAGGGGCGGCACGCATACGAGAGACGACAGACGGGCACGGTTCTGTAATCTGTGAGTAGAAGAGGCTGGGATCGTGATTTGAGCCGCCACCGCCGCGCACGTACGCACGCACGCACGCACGCACGGGGCGGCCAGCGGCTAGGAAGAGAACCTCTCCGCGGAGACCTCCATAGGACACCCTCGACGAAAATGACGGCGCTACTACCCATAAGGTTCCAGGAACACCTGCAGGTACATTCTTACTCATCGTCCCCCTCCTTCCCCAAGGTCTGGTCAAAGGGGACCGTCATTATACATCTACCACGTCGGCCTTTCTCTCGAGGCACCGGACATTTTCTCTGCCCCCGCATATCTCTCTCTCTTTCTCTCTCTCTCTCTCCCGTTCACCGCTCCCTCTCTCGCTCTCTCACCAGTTCATCCGTCCATGCATCGATGACTTTACTTTAACAGCCCGTCTCTTTTTTTTTTTCTCCCCCTCTCCCCCGGAAGGCAACGGAAGTGCAATATTTCGGGGCTGACGTTGCTTTGACAGTTGCAACGTATCTTCCTTCCCCCGTCTCCCCTCGCTCGCGCGCGCCGTGACTCAATGACGTTACTCACACACCCGAGAGAGCCGAGACCGCTTCGCTGAATGTTCACGGCGGATTTCGTGCGTGGCACAGGTTATCCGTCTGGAAATTGAGGCGATATCTCTCGAACGCGGCATGCGGGCATTACGGGCTCTTCTCTATCGTCCTTCGGCTTTTCCCCACCGACGAGCGCGAACGCTATCGTTGGCGCATACGCCCCTCGTTTCCGCTTTTACCGAAATCATTTCCATTTTATGATATTTTCCTCGCATTCCTTCATCTGAACGTGACCTTTCCTCCCCCACCCACGTTATCCACGTAAGCTCTTGCGAGGACGAAATGCCGCGTTATTTATTTTCATATTTTATTTTTCAATATACAAATTTGGTTCAGCAGCATATGGTCGTTTCAATAACTTCTATTGCTTTCAAAAATTAAACTCGTTATCGCCCTATAAATTTTCTGAACGACAGTTCTACATTCTAATTAACGTTAGGCTCGGTTATTATTGGAGAGTATGAGTATTGAATACTTCTAAGAAATGTATTATCGTCAGTATAACTTGATGGTAAATTTAAAAACCTGAATCAATTTTATCTAGTTTTTTTATCTTTACAGCTTACAGCTGTGGGGATTAACGCCAGCAATGTTAGCTTTAACACCCTTACCATGGAGTCTGACAAATTCATTTGTGTTCGAGAAAAAGTCGGCGATACTGCTCAGGTAGTGATCATCGATATGAATGATTCCGCAAATCCCATAAGAAGACCAATATCTGCCGATTCTGCGATTATGAATCCTGCTAGTAAAGTTATTGCTTTGAAAGGTACGTGTATACTCGCACACAAGTGCTTGTGAAAAAGGTAAAAGAACATAAAAAATATGAAAAACTGGTTAGACTGATTTCATTTTATTCGTTTAGTTTTACATTTTTTATTAAAGCGAACTTTAACTTGAGATAATAATTTTGTAAAAATATTAATAATAAAAAAACGCGAAAAACGTACAAACGTAATAAAAAAGTTTTCTTTTATTTGATTAGCTATGAAGACTCTTCAGATTTTCAATATTGAGATGAAGTCAAAGATGAAGGCTCACACAATGACGGAAGATGTAGTCTTTTGGAAATGGATATCGCTTAACACGCTAGCACTAGTGACAGAGACTGCGGTGTATCACTGGTCCATGGAGGGCGATTCAACGCCGAATAAAATGTTCGAGCGACACTCGTCGTTAAACGGCTGCCAGATTATCAATTACAGAACTGATCCAAAACAGACGTGGCTATTGTTGATCGGTATATCGGCGCAGCATAATCGAGTCGTCGGCGCCATGCAGCTTTATTCCGTCGAACGTAAATGTTCGCAGCCGATCGAAGGACACGCCGCCTCTTTCGCTCAATTTAAGATGGAAGGAAACGCGGAGCCCAGCAATTTATTCTGTTTCGCTGTTAGAACGGTCCAAGGTGCGAAGCTTCACATCATCGAAGTGGGACAGCCACCCTCCGGTAACCATCCGTTTCCTAAGAAAGCGGTGGACGTGTTCTTTCCACCTGAGGCCGGAAACGACTTTCCCGTCGCCATGCAAGTTAGCTCTAAATACGACGTCATATATTTAATCACGAAATACGGTTATATACATATGTATGATATCGAATCTGCAACCTGTATATTTATGAATCGGATTTCGGGAGAGACGATTTTTGTCACCGCCCCACACGAAGCATCCGGCGGTATAATAGGAGTAAATCGAAAAGGTCAAGTTCTTTCGGTTTCTGTGGACGAGGAAAACATAATTCCGTACATCAATGGAGTATTGCAAAATCCGGAATTGGCTTTGAGAATGGCCGTAAGAAATAATCTGTCCGGCGCAGAAGACTTGTTCGTAAGGAAATTTAATATGCTCTTCCAAAACGGTCAATATGCAGAGGCGGCGAAGGTTGCAGCTAATGCTCCCAAAGGAATACTCAGAACGCCTGCGACTATTCAACGATTTCAACAGGTTCCTGCTACTCAGGGCCAAACATCACCTCTCTTGCAATATTTTGGCATTCTTTTGGATCAAGGACAGCTAAATAAATACGAATCATTAGAGCTTTGTAGACCTGTATTAGTTCAGGGACGTAAACAGCTGCTGGAAAAGTGGTTGAAGGAAGATAAGTTGGAATGCAGCGAGGAATTAGGAGATCTGGTGAAACAAGCGGATCCTACATTGGCACTTAGCGTTTATTTGAGAGCTAATGTGCCCAATAAGGTGATTCAATGCTTCGCGGAAACCGGTCAATTTCAGAAGATCGTGCTGTATGCCAAGAAAGTCTCATATACGCCCGACTATATATTCCTTTTGCGAAATGTCATGAGGATTAATCCCGATCAAGGTGTAGCGTTCGCGCAGATGCTAGTTCAAGATGACGAGCCGTTAGCCGATATCAATCAGATTGTCGACATA
Source organism: Cardiocondyla obscurior (assembly GCF_019399895.1). Lineage (NCBI taxonomy): Eukaryota > Metazoa > Arthropoda > Insecta > Hymenoptera > Formicidae > Cardiocondyla > Cardiocondyla obscurior. Next base: position 2,989,998 of record NC_091877.1, read on the forward strand.
TTTATGGAGCAAAACATGGTACAGCAGTGTACGGCATTCTTGCTGGATGCGCTCAAGAACAATCGGCCAAGCGAGGGTGCCTTACAGACCCGTCTTTTAGAGATGAATTTAATGTCCGCTCCGCAAGTGGCTGATGCTATATTGGGCAATCAAATGTTCACCCATTACGACAGAGCTCATGTCGCGCAATTGTGCGAGAAGGCTGGTCTGCTGCAGCGCGCTCTCGAGCACTACACAGATTTATACGATATTAAGAGAGCGGTAGTACATACGCATTTGCTATCGCCCGACTGGCTTGTAGGTTTCTTTGGAACTTTGTCAGTAGAAGATTCCCTCGAATGTCTGAAAGCTATGCTAACGGCCAACATACGCCAGAACTTGCAAATTTGTATACAGATTGCAACCAAATATCACGAGCAATTGACGACTAAAGCATTGATAGATTTGTTTGAGAGTTTTAAATCTTACGAAGGATTGTTCTACTTTTTGGGATCTATCGTGAATTTCAGCCAGGATCAAGAGGTGCATTTTAAATATATTCAAGCGGCATGCAAAACTGGCCAGATTAAAGAGGTGGAGCGTATATGTCGGGAGAGCAATTGTTACAATCCAGAACGCGTAAAGAATTTCTTAAAAGAAGCAAAGCTGTCCGATCAATTGCCTTTGATAATCGTTTGCGATCGATTCGACTTCGTTCACGATCTCGTTCTCTACCTTTATCGTAATAACTTACAAAAATATATCGAGATATATGTCCAGAAAGTAAATCCGTCGCGTTTACCGGTCGTCGTAGGTGGTTTGTTAGACGTCGATTGCTCGGAAGACATCATCAAAAATCTAATACTGGTGGTGCGCGGACAATTTTCCACTGATGAACTGGTCGAAGAAGTAGAAAAAAGAAATCGGCTGAAATTACTGCTACCGTGGCTGGAATCGCGCGTTCACGAGGGCTGCGTAGAGCCGGCTACACACAATGCGCTGGCCAAAATTTACATCGACAGTAACAATAATCCGGAGAGATTTCTTAAAGAGAATCAATTCTACGACAGCAGAGTTGTCGGCAAGTATTGCGAGAAGCGCGATCCTCATTTGGCTTGCATTGCGTACGAGCGTGGGCAGTGCGATCGCGAACTAATAAGTGTCTGCAATGAGAACAGCTTGTTTAAGAGTGAGGCCAGATATTTGGTGAGACGCAGAGATCCCGATCTTTGGGCAGAAGTACTATTAGAGAGCAATCCGTACAAGCGACCATTGATCGATCAAGTTGTTCAAACGGCGTTATCCGAGACGCAAGATCCCGAAGACATATCCGTTACTGTCAAGGCATTTATGACGGCCGATTTGCCTAACGAATTAATCGAGCTTCTCGAGAAGATAGTACTGGATAGCAGTGTGTTTAGTGATCATCGTAACTTGCAAAATCTCTTAATACTAACGGCCATCAAAGCTGATCGTACGCGCGTTATGGAATATATTAACCGCTTGGATAATTACGACGCTCCGGATATCGCCAACATCGCTATTAACAATGAACTTTACGAAGAGGCTTTTGCAATCTTCAAAAAGTTTGATGTCAATACGTCTGCCATTCAAGTTTTAATTGAACAAGTTGGCAATTTGGACAGGGCTTACGAATTTGCAGAAAGGTATGGTATTTTAGTTATGTTGCATATTTTTACAATATTTTAATGGACCATTTTTTTTGTAGATGCAACGAACCGCCAGTATGGTCGCAGCTCGCCAGAGCACAGTTACAACAAGGTCTGGTTAAAGAAGCAATCGATAGCTTTATCAAAGCGGACGATCCATCCGCGTACGTGGATGTAGTGGAAACGGCGCATCGAACTTCACATTGGGAAGACTTGGTACGCTATCTCCAAATGGCTCGTAAGAAAGCACGCGAGTCTTTCATTGAGAGCGAATTGATATACGCATATGCACGGACCAACAGGCTCGCGGATCTTGAAGAATTTATATCTGGCCCTAATCACGCCGACATACAAAAGGTGAGAGAAGTGGTTGAACAGCCCAGATGTTCTATCTGAATGTAACTTTATTTTTATTAATATATATTTTTTTTTTTTACAGATTGGTGATAGATGTTTCGATGATAAAATGTACGACGCTGCGAAGCTTCTTTACAACAATGTATCGAATTTTGCGCGTTTGGCTATTACGTTGGTTCATTTGAAAGAATTTCAAGGCGCTGTCGATAGTGCGCGCAAAGCAAATTCAACACGCACTTGGAAGGAAGTTTGTTTCGCTTGTGTAGACAGTGGCGAGTTTCGTTTGGCTCAGATGTGCGGTTTGCATATAGTTGTACATGCGGATGAACTAGAGGATTTGATCAATTACTATCAAGATCGCGGGCATTTCGAAGAACTTATTAATCTCTTGGAAGCTGCTTTAGGACTCGAACGGGCTCACATGGGAATGTTCACTGAGCTAGCTATTCTCTACAGCAAATACAAGCCTCAACGAATGAGAGAGCATTTGGAGCTCTTCTGGTCGCGTGTCAATATACCGAAGGTGGGTTTTCTTGTGTCTTAAATCAATATAAAAATTAAATTAATAACAGTTTTATTAATTAATTAATTAATATAATTAATTATAATTAAATATAATTAATTAATATATTTAATTAATAGGTGCTACGCGCGGCAGAACAAGCGCATTTGTGGGCCGAGCTGGTGTTTCTGTATGATAAATACGAGGAATATGATAACGCAGTCCTTGCTATGATGCAACATCCTACTGAAGCTTGGCGAGAAGGTCACTTTAAAGATGTAATCACTAAAGTCGCAAATGTGGAGCTCTACTATAAGGCTATACAATTTTACGTGGAATTTAAACCCCTTCTTCTAAACGATATATTACTTGTACTTGCTCCCCGCATGGATCATACTAGATCGGTGGCGTACTTTACACGAACCAACCATCTGCAACTGGTTAAACCATATTTGAGATCGGTTCAAGCTCTCAATAACAAAGCTATTAATGAAGCTTTAAACGGCTTGTTGATCGATGAAGAGGATTACCAAGGTCTACGAACATCGATCGATGCATTCGATAATTTTGATAATATTGCATTAGCGCAGCAACTCGAGAAACATGAATTGATCGAATTTAGAAGAATTGCAGCGTATCTATATAAAGGAAATAATAGATGGAAACAATCTGTAGAATTGTGCAAGAAGGATCGATTGTTCAGGTAATGCTTTGCATTATTTTAATCAATAAATCAATACATTTATGTGTGATTTTTATTAATTGCCAATTTAATAACAGAGATGCCATGGAATATGCGGCGGAATCTCGAAATCCTGAGGTCGCCGAAGAATTACTCGAATGGTTCTTGGAAAGAGGCTCTAAGGACTGTTTCGCAGCATGCCTATTTCATTGTTACGACTTACTTCATCCAGACGTCATCTTGGAACTCGCATGGAGACATCGTATTTTACATTTCGCAATGCCGTATCTCATACAAGTTGCACGGGAATATATTACTAAGGTAAAAAAAAGAAAAATTTTATATTTTAAGCTTTTTAAAGTCTTGTATTCACTGTGTTAAATGTGTCTGACAGGTCGATAAATTAGAAGAGGCCGAAAGCCGACGCGTGGAAGAAACTGATCATCAGGAACATAAGCCTATGATTATGCGTAAGTAATCTTTTTAATAGGTTTTTGCGAGAATATACATTTTATTAATATTACATGGTGGAATACATGGTTTCTTACATTAATGGTAACACAATTAAAATTAATGTTAGTAATAATAATGCTACCTGTTTGTTACAGCGGAACCTCAGCTAATGCTAACTGCTGGGCCAGGTATGATGGCACCAGGTTATGCACCTCAAAATGTATACGGTGCACCGGCACAAGTGTACGCGTCCACCGCAGCCTATCAAGGTTACGGTATGTGAAATACATTTAAGGAGACAGATCAACAAAGTCTACTTTTCTATAAAGTTTAGGTAGAATGAGATTGTTTTGTTAGCTTAATATCGTCAAAGCGAATACGAATGAATATCATTAGAGACGACGATTTGCCACGATTTAGATCATGATAATAGTGTAACGAATAGCAAAATGCATTGAAAAATGACATTAATACGCTATCACACGCTACCTAAATGTTAATCTGTAATTATAGAGAGACGTCGAGCAAACGATTATATTAACAATTTAAATAGCTGTTCAACGCAAATCTTGCGCAAAAGACATTATTTTAAAAAATTATAAATTATATTTAAAAGAAGAAAAAATTTAACTAAACTAAAGCAAAACATTTTTTCCGTCATTTTTTTAAATGCAGTTTAAAATTTTTTTTTAATTGATTTATTGTTGCAGTCAATAAATATATATATATATATTATAAATATACACACACGCGCACTCGTGTGCGTTGTGTAAGCAAAGTATAATTTCCCTGTCTTTTACTGGCACATATATATATGTGTGCGTCTACGTGCCTTTCTTTTGGCTACTAACAAGAAAACAAGCTTTTTCGGGCAACATCATGTAATTCGGAAGCAAAATCAACTGTAGTATCACAATTACATTATATTCTTTTGTACAAATTACCAACCAAAATTTTTCTGAATTTTTTAGATATAAATTTATATATAAAACATAGTATGCAAGAGTTAATTTCTTTTTTTTTTTATTTTTAAATAATGTTGATATCATATACATACACTCGATATATCGAAATATTCTAGCGTGTGATGAACCACAGTAAAAATTTAAGAGCAAAACTAATATGTAAAAGAATCTTTTAAATTGCGTATCGTTATCAGCATTGTAACGACGAGATCAAGACAGGGAAAAAAAAAAAAAAAAAAACTGTAAACACCTCAGTCAATATGTTGGCGTTAACTATAAACGTATACATTGTTCTAGATCTATCCTGTATGTACATTTGCTTCAATATAATGTGAAAAATACGTGTTCGCCAAATTTAGCTTGATTTGCGTAAATAAATGAATCGTAAAATAAATTATAGATACCTGAAATTAATACGGCGAAGTCTTGTTATCTCATCAATATATCGTATGTAGTACATAAAGTAGTTTGCCCGAGATTTTTGATCTACATCGTGTATCATGCTTTTATCATTTTGTTACTCATTATACGCAAGGAGACAACTACAGATAGCTAGAATTCAAAGTAACACAAAGATAATTTGATAATAAAGCCCTACACGATAATCACTGTCACATTTTCGTTCGTGCAGATTTTTGGTATTTATAACTAATATTTTCTATTCGTTTGACATATAATGTGTGTGCATAATGTCTTATTCGAAGTTATTAATCGTTAATCAATTATATAGCTTGTTACGAACTACGCCTAAATTATGCAAGTATTAAGATAAATTAGATAAAACATCTCTGAAAAATGGCAGAGCCATGTTTTGTTAAACACTTGTATTTGTGTTTTTTACTTCTTCTGAAATATTTATATATGTATAAAGTGCTAAAACAGCGGTGCATCAGGACCCAATGTATCAAGTACAGCAAGCAACCAAGAAAAAAAGCGGATTAATTTTGTAGTATCTTACCTTTAACATTCCTAAATGTAAGCGATCATGCTGAATAACCTTGTATCACTTAGTAATTCTTTGTTTGTATTACGTCCCAAGATATAACGCGTTATAGTTATGTAGCCTCTTTATTTTAAAACGCGCGAAGAGCGAAAGTTATATCGGCGAACAGGATTCGTTACTACTAAGTCCAAGTAAAAACGTTATGTAAGAAACAAAGTTAGTTTGTTCGTCTCGTTTTCTATCGCGCGATACTTTAGTCTTTTTTGGTACTCCACAGTTGATCTTGCAGTGATCCAGCTGTATATATATTATATATATTAAAAAATGTTATGTCGAAAGGAAAAAAGGTCTCTAACATGTCCTGGTACTATTTTACTTTGAACTAAGCCCTAGCCAAATTGTACCTTGAAATTTTGAAATTGTAGAGATTGATTAACAAATATAGTTGTTGTACTAATTGAAAATGATTATCATTGTATCAGTGTCATGTTCGACCACTGTGGTTTTAATGGAACATGGGTGATGAACACACTTCCAAGACAAAAAAAAAAGGAATACATTACTGTTTAATAGTTATGCACATCTTTCCATACGAATACACACACAAAGAGATTTACACATACATACATTATATATAAATATAATACTATATATTATATATACGAGTATATAAATACTGTACCATGTAAGTAGCAAATATTACATTACCTATCTTGTAATTGTAATATCCTACGATAATAATCTGCAAAGGTATGCTGACAAACATGAAGAAATAAAATAATTCTAACATCTATTAAAGTAATTTTAGTAAAGGGTTCACCATTATAATTATTTATATATATATTAAATATTACAAAGCATGGGCTTTGCGCGTTATTTCCTCTTCTATGTTTGAAAAAACTGTTTTTATTTTAATTTATTAATTAATAATTTTCAGAAATTATCTAATGAATGTATTTATCTCAAATGGTACTTTAAGTATCTCTTGTTCCTTTACATGTAATTAAAATATACATTTAGTCATTTATTATACATATATTCAGTTCTTTATAAATGCGAATTTAATTTAAACTAAGGTAAAAAATACATTAACAATTGAATAAATATAATTATCAATCTTGAATCAGAATAAAGAAAAACGGAATTTAATTAAGCGCTGGTGTAGATAGTTGAGAAATTTAAAATAAATAAAATAATAAATCAGGATGATTAAATCCCGACAGATCTTTTGGTTTCTGTGCGGGGTAAGTTCGAGTTGCGTCAAGTTGCATATTATCCGACGGTAACAAACATGATGTAACAGGCTTTTTGCAGCAATGTGCATATTATGCATTTTAAGTTAGAAATCGTGCAAAGCCTGTTTCATTTGCCGTAAATCGTGAAGTGCAAATTACGTGTAAATAGGATATACGAGAGGTATGGAGGATCTAAGCATAATACATGATTTGTTTTTTCTTTGTGCTACATAACCTAGTATGTATTCAATAATGTGCAGATAGATCGGAAATAAATACTTTCAAGAAAGATCACAGGTTTTATACTAGAACGAATAAAATTCTTAGTAATAAAGTTTATCAATGAGATACGATGGTAGATTTTTTAGCAAAATTAGTTTTATTATTGTCGTTAAATTTTGAATGTGCTGATATCATGCACGATTGTATTCAGCTACAATAAATATCAAATTTATTTCCTTTTTATCTTTATCATGTCATTATTGGTGCTCACAAAGTTATGGAATTATCGAAGTTTATCTAAATTACATTTATTATATATTTAAATATATTTTTCGTACAATAGAAAATAGTAAGAAACATAGCAAACTAAACTTTATTACAGTTTTTCGAATTTATTAAGGTGGAGAATGTAACTTTCTTTTATTTCTTTACTTTTTTATATAGAGGCAATTATTTTTTAGTACAGTTAAAGAGATAGTAATGTTTTAAATATATCTCTATATGTTTTTATAACATCATTGATTTAATGTAATTTTATGTTCAGGTTATAAATACAACTGTGATTAAATAAATAATGGCTGGAAACATTTTTAGATGTTTTCTTAGATCACCAAGAAATTTTTTTCAAAACAGGTATAACACTTATTTATATCTTATTATATTATATTATGTCATAACTAGCATGTTGTTTTTTTTTCTCTTTTTTTAAGATTTATTTTATTTCTGCATTTACTTTTTATCATTAAAAGTACAGGTTTAGTTAAGAATATAAAATAATATACAATTATTATTTATTATAGGTTATTGGAAAACACTATGTATATCAATGGAGTCTCTAGATTATTGTCAACAACGATAGATGCTAAAGAAATCGAACATTTTTCTTCTTTTAAAAACGACTGGTGGGATGAGAATGGCCCACTTGCTGATCTTCATTTATTTGCTTTAATTAGAATTAAGTTTGTGAGAGATGGATTGGCAAATGCTGGGATTCAGATACAGGATCCAGCTCTCCCCTTGAAAGGAATCAGAATTGTGGACGTCGGCTGTGGTGGCGGTATATTAACCGAGCGTTTAGCTAGAATAGGGGCACAAATAACTGGAATAGATGAGTCGGCGGAATTAATAAATATTGCTAAAGAACACGCGAAATTGGATCCTAGCGTATCAGAGAGAGTGAATTATATTCACACAAGTGTGGAAGATTTTTCCCAAAAGGAGACTGAATCATATGATGCTGTTGTAACTTCCGAGGTTCTGGAACATGTAGTAGAACCGCAATTATTTTTAAAAGTATAATACTATAATGAAAATTATAATAATTATTGACTATTAATATAAAATTATCTATTTAAATTGTTTTTTTTGTGTGTTTTTTTTACAGGAATGTGTGAAAATGTTGAAACCTGGTGGATCAATTTTCGTAACAACACAAAATAAAACTTTAGCAACTTGGTTTTTTCTTATTGTAATGGGCGAATATATCTTAAGACGAATACCTTTTGGTACTCATGAATGGAATAAATTTATCGCTCCGCACGAAGTGCAGTCCATTTTGGACAACTGTAAGTTTTATTTCTGTTGTCGTGGCTACAAGAAAATTCTCAAAAATTATTTAGATTACTTTCTTTTATTGCATAAAGATAATATCTATAAAATTGTAACATTCGTAATAGTTATGTTGCGAGCGTATTACATAATTTTTGTACTTTTTTTTATAGATGGATGCAAAACGAGATTAATTCATGGAATGAAACTTAATCCGTTGTTAAAACAGTGGTCTTGGTCGTCATGTACAGCAATCTTTTATGCACTTCATGCAATCAAACAAAAAGAAACTAATGTATAGTTTTAAAAAGTGTAAGTTCTCATTAAGATTTAAATATGTATATATTTATTAATTACTCCCATTGAGTAATATAATTAAATGCTATGTATATATGATACTTGGAGGATGTACATTGAAAGGTAGATACGGCATTTGCTGCGACGGCGGCTGGCGTACATGACTTCTTCTCTCTCGGCCGCCTAGTGCGGGGAGGTGTAGTGAGCCGCGTTCTCCCTCATTCTTCTGTGACCGGTGTTTCGCGACACACGTACGCACGTGCTTCGTGTGAAATTCGACGCGCATCACGCCAAGATCACGTACGCTAGCCGCCGTCGCAGTACCACCGAACGTCATTTCTGACGGTAAGTATACCGTTCCGAGAAAAACCAGCTAGACTATTCATCATCTGGCAGGAATTTGAGACGCGGTGCACTTCAATTTTTTTTTAACCCACAGCGTACAAAATAACAGTGTAAAAACCGCCGTTTTTATGCTAACAAGATCTTTGATATCATGCGGTAGTAAAAATTTTAATGTGGAGGATTAATTACATGACTAATATATAGTATATGAAAAGAATATTTATTGTAATAGACTTAAATGTATTCAATCTATTCCTTGTAACAGTAAAATTCTAGGCAGAAAAAAAAGAAAAGGACATAGCACATTGTTGATAAAAACAATATCGCACATCTTCGCTCCAACTTTTTAAAATATCACATATATATTCACTTAACAACACGCTATTTAGATCATACAAAAAAATTACAAGGCAATATCATAGAGAAATTTTTCTAAAAAGTTTTAGTTGGTAATTTGCAAAACTGTCATTTAAATGTTTTTTAATCTAATAATAACTTTATGAAAAAGCAATCGGCACTTATTTTGCTGGGGCAAATCCTACTCGGTTGTTCCCCAGATCAAACTCCGTATAATATCGGCCAATAAATACATCGCCTAAAATCCATAATGGGTCGGCCATACCTATGCTCATAAAACCGCTCATGCACATTGTTTGACCCATTTGGGTGATCTATGGAAAATTAAATATGGTATATTTTGTTTTAAAATAATTTAAAGTATTATACGATTTACGATACTCACCTTAAGAATATAATCTTCACCAGTAAGAGGAAACTCCTTATTAGCAATGACGAAGTTAATCGTAGGTAAAGTGGGAATTAATTTGCAGTCCACCTTTAAATAAAGATCAATATTAGCATGATCTGTATTAGTAATCCACAAGTTATCAAAAATTTGTTAATTTGCTCTTATTATTTGTTATAATTTGATATCGTTAAAAATTATTATTATAAAAAGTATAAATTACTCACGATTGCTTGTCCGCCAATAGAACTAGCTCCAATCAGTTTGTTAATACGTGCAATTTCAAGCGGTGGTCCAGCTATCAGAGAGGTGCCTGTATCGGCGATAGCTTGGCAGCCTCCCTGGCAAAATTCTTGATGGTTTACTTCGATCCTACAATGTAACAGTATTAATAAATTCCTAGCGTATAACCCATGATTATGATTAGCATATAATTAAAAAAATAATCACGCACCTGTCCATTGAAAATTGCCAGTATCCTTTCCTAGTAACAGGAACATACGTGAAACTGCCTTCGTAATGATTAGGATCGGAGCCACCTAATATCATTTCACCACCCGTTTCGCCTGAAGGATCGCTGTTCAGATTTTATAAAATATTTTTACGTTGCAATTAGGAAATCAAGGCTCTTTTCCTGAGAAATATTTTTATGTACACGACATGTACAAAAAAAAAGAGTACATACCGATTTAAGTAGAAACTAAAAATAGGTTGATCAACCAAGTTTTGTTTGACCATATTATAGAAAACAGGTGTCACTCCGTCAACAGATATCTGCTCGTAACCCATTCCCAGTATACCATCGAATTTCGCAGCAACGAAAGTTAATCCTGGTTCACGTATTGCTTCTGCGAACGTTTGATCATGAACTGCAAGACCAGCAACCTACAGAAACAATTGTAATATTAATCAAACATTAGGTTTTTAATTCAGAATATAGTAATATGTATTTGTTAGGGAATTTCTACAGATTATAAACATAGTTCTATATTTGATTGTTTATTAAATGACTCACGGTTACTGTATCAGTAGATAAGTATCCAGACAGTGCGCCAGTACCATATTTAATAGCGAATCCTGTTCCATTCTTTTTGTATGTACTGGAATCTTTGCTATTATATTTATTATGTAGTACTGCAATAAAATAGTGAGTAAAATTATATCAGTTAACAAAATATTTTAATTTTAAGATAATTTTTTTTTTTAACGTAAAAATATAATTTTAATAGATGAAGTCTTCATATAGTACTTCACTTTTTCTTTTCCTTAGAATGTAAGCTATCTTAAGTCAAAGGTCATTGTATTTTTAAAATAAGCCAGATAAACAAGACTGTAAACTTTAATTGTTAAGTTCAACATCATAATAATTTCTCGTATTTTTAATATTTAAACTTATTATTTTAAAAGCTAAGATATTTTACTTCTGATATCTAAATAGAGACAATTTTAAAGATTATTTGGCATCAATTATTAAAATTAAAGCAGATAAGATAATTTCAATGACTGAATACTATTATTAAATATTAAATATATGTGTAAGTAATAACGCAAAACAATTATTGTGTAATATACTTACAGCAAGCAATATTTGTAAATGAACACTGTTTAGAGGGTACCCAGAGATTCGAGGAGCCAGTGTCAAAAATCACTTTAAAATCTTGTGGTGGAGTTCCAATTGAAATAATGCCATAATATTGAGCATCCAAATAATTTGACAGAGGTTCAGGTACCCCAAACTCGTTTGCTGCCAAACGAACCTGTGTCACTTCAGTACCAACTTGTCTCAAGGTGCTTCTAACAGATTCTGTTCTTTGCAATGGAATTCTAACAACAATGAAGAACACTGTGTTATGTGCATGTATCATGACTCAATCAACAGTAGAGATATTTATATATAAGATATATGCATATGGGCATGTGTGTGCATGTAGATAGTATGCATAAATATCTTCATTGTTGAGTGGCAATCATTCCAAAAATAATGAGTCATGAAGCAACCATGTAAATTTAATCTTTGTTCTAAAAGCCTTGCACAATGCAAATGCAAGAGATATCAGAGAAACGGTTAATTTTATAAACTTAAATTTATAACTAAATTCGATAACTAATTTTTCTAAAAATACATTTTCTAAAATTGTATTTGAACACATCGTAGTGTTATCAGCTTACAATCTATATCTTAATCCAAAGTAATTTTCATTGGGCAACATTGGATTCTTCGTGCTGCATACAAAATAAGATTCAAAATAAGCCGGCCGTGCGTTTTTTACAAGAAAATAAATAATTCACGCTATCTATACGCCTGTTTACAAATCACTTTTAAGTACAAATGGCTTCGCTCGTGACTCATTAATCTCGTTACTAAAGACGTCACAAAAGAAACTGAGAGCTTCTAAGAAATTATCAGAAGCATCTCTTTGTTCGTTCACTTTACTTCAACAAAAGAAAGGTGCGACTTTCGTCCAAACCTGGTTGTAAAAATAAAAATTGCAAGCGTAGACGGTATTTACCCTCGCACACGAACGAGATAGAAATCGTTTTACTCACCTTTGAAATTGCGCATCGATCAACACGGCGAGAGCCGCAACCGCCACGACGAGACGCAGCATGTTCCTCGAGTCTTTCGATGGCCGCCGATATCACAGAGAATTTTTCAGCAAACGTCGTAGTCAACCGCTAATCAGACCAGAGAAAGGGACCGTCATCAACTGTCTCGTTGAGGCCTTTGCTTTATCGATGACCAACGGCACTATATATACGAACACGTGCGCTCCCGTGCGCATGCACGGCTGCGTGCTGCACTATGGCGAAGAGGCGGAGGGTAGTCATGAAAGCGCGAAAAGCGTTCGAAAGGCAGCTCGTGGCTCACTGGACTTGTTCATTAATCAACTCCAACAATATTCCGGTCGCCTATGCGCATAATTTTCATTACCGCGGCCACGTGGTGGGTATTTAAATAAAATCAATGATTAATGAGAAAGCGACGAATTTGCGTTTCGAAGGTGCGCTTTGTTTGTGCCGGCAGGTTAAGTGGCAACTTGCAAACGACTCGCGCGATCGTGTGCGACGGCTCGGCCAGGTTTGAAACGTTAATTACCGGCAAAATGTCCAAGGCCGCGAACGCCATGGAAATTATTCAAGAAATCCATATTAGTGACATGCAGAAACCCACAACACAGTCCGATAAGGTAAAGATTGAAGTGTTCGCTTATCGGACGGCGCGCGCTTGAATTTTAATAAGCCTGGCGACGAGGTAAAGATATGCCGAGTCGACGGCTAATAGATTTTCTTCGTCATTCATCGAACATCTCTCTCTTTTTTTTTTTTCTTTCTAAGTAGTTGTTAACATAACAGCTTTATCTTTTCACAGAAGTTTGATTTTAAAAGTTTCCTTGCTGCTTATGACACTTTTTCTTTTTAAATTACATGGATATATATTTAATCATCCTGTTTTCTCTTTCTTATCGCTCGTCGTCCGAATAAGCGTACTGGCAGGCTTGTTTATCATTTCGAAATGATACCTGATCTCCGAAATATAGTTACGAAGCGATGTGGCGTTAAATACTTTCTGGCATAGTATATATATATTACGCTGCATACATTTAGCAATTGATATATTGTTTTACATACATTATATATGTATGTATGCGTGTAAGTTTAGCAAGCAACAAATCCGGTGGTAGATTAGCTCAGATATCGCAGCGTATTCGGTTTCATATTCAACGTGCTCATTTTAAACTCACATTTTGCTGACAAAATCTGCTGATATCAAGAGGCACGATAGTGTATAATCTACCGATGAATAATCAGCTAAAATCGATCAGAATGTGTAATTTCGTAAACATTTTCGTAAATAATTGAACGAAATATGTCGCTTGAATTATTGCGAAATAGCAGATCTTGTTACACATCTGAAGATATTATATCTGCAAAATTCGCATTTACATATTTATTTAGGGTAATTTATGTATTATATAAATATAAGAAAAAGGACGAAAGACTGGAAAGTAATTAGGAATGACTTTAATACTGTTTCTCACAAGAAGTAAAATTTTTATTAAATTATATTGCACATATATTTTACATATAATTATTGCGAGGAGGAATTATGCAAAAAAAAAAAAAAAAATACGAAAAGTAAAAAAGAGAACATATATTTCCTATTTATTTAATTATATAAAAAAAATAGTTAAGAAGCATTTCAACTAATAGTTGAAACAGCGTTGCAGTCGTGTCTTGTCGTAAACAGTGTGTGCGAATCGACCGAAACGAAATTGCCTATCGGTAGGTAAAGCCGTTCGATGTTTTAACGCACGTTCATTTTTCGCGCGCTAACCGCAATGCATGACGGGCTGATAGAAGACCCTGATAGAAGACCCTACCGGCCAGCCAATCGCTAGGCGGCATTGCGCGGCGGCGACTGGCCCGTGGTCTCAGTCCGCAGCCCGTAGTTGTCGTGAAGTTATCGGTACCAGCTCTCTCTCGACTACCGTCGAAGCCAGCGAGCCCAAAATTTTCCCCGAGTGTCCGAAAGCCAAGAGCGACAACGATCCAGGAAGCCGGAACAGCGGGCTCCGTCAAGTCCGTCTTTCATCGCACAGGATTCATTCGTCCGCCGCGCCGAAATCACGACCTACGTATTCGTTCCCCCCGTTGCCGTGCTATCGGGGAAAATATCGCGCCCCGCGCGCGCTTAAAATAAACGACGTTCGCCGGACCTCGCGTACGGCCCGCACACAGATACATACGTCGCACCGGACCGGTGAGGAGGGCGAGGAGCCTGTGCGAGTCGTGCGTGATCATCCGCTGGAGACCGTGCCGTCAGAAAAAGGTAAGAAAATCCGGTAAAATCTTGCTGAATGATAAAGAAACGAGAAAGAAAGATAAAGAGCGAGAGAGCAATCTCGGATATCCTTTCCTCCCCGACTCCCCTTCCTCCCTCCCCCCCCTCTCCTCCCTCAACCCGTACTTGTCGCGACGGCATCCGTACAGTCGCGCATTTTCTCATGTCAACCGCGAGAGGTTCTTACCGGGGTGGCGAGGACGAGACACGTCTGACGCCGACGCCGACGTCGGTGACGGGACGAGCGGCACCGTCGCGACCCACTTTCCGCGGGTGGCCGTGCACCTCGCGTGCCGTACCGGCCGAATTTCTTTATTGTCCTCGTATCGACAAAACACTGTCCTCCCGCGCCTTTTGCGCTTCCCTCTCCCTCGTCGTCCTGCTCCCTCTTTCTCTCTCTCTTGCTCTCGCTCTTTTTCTTTCTCTCTCGCTTGCTCTCTCGAAACGCTCTATCGATATCCCTGGCTGCGTTATTCTTTTTTTCTTTTTTTTGGAGTCTTCCTCGCCTCCATTCTCCCTATTTGTGTATCGCACGATATTCGCGTGAGCGACAAAATTTTTACTCCCGTTCTTCTAATTCTCCCATCATCCTCCTATCTCTCCTTGTCCCGCCTGAGGTAAGCGTTACATTACACTTCCCCTGTCCGATCGTTGCCGCCGTATTGCCATGCCGGCGTTGGATCTGTACGCTACTGTCAAAGTCGTGCGCTTTCCTCGGTCCAGGTCGAGTCTGCCAGTATAATCTTGCACAGAGGGTGGCGGCGAGCGAGGGAGGGAGAAGGGTTGTCGAACAGCACCGTCGATTCACTCATTATTTTATCCGCGTGGCATTTAACGAGCGAGCACAAAATACCGATAATGTCGCTTATAAATAAGCAGTTTATTTTGAAAGTGATGTGAATTTTAAACGGCAGTGAACCACGCTCGCTTTGCAACTGCGCGGAGCTTGTCTGAGAGTTCTGTGCCTTTTCGGACTTGCATCATTTTCAGGATGTTCGTGGATATAGCAGTCTGTCCGGTTGCGGCACCTCGCTGAGATATCTTTTGCATGTCGTGGCTGCATTTAGGAGAATGTGCTTTATTCTGTGATAGTAGTATCAGAATATGACAATGCTGTGCTGTTTTGTGTTTTAGAATAAACAAAATGTCGGACCGAAAAGCAGTAATCAAGAATGCTGATATGTCGGAGGAAATGCAGCAAGACGCTGTTGATTGTGCCACTCAGGCTCTTGAAAAATATAACATTGAAAAGGTATATTTCTTATAGTCCAATGTACATAGACATAACAGATAACACTTGGTACAGAGATGCATACAAACATATGTAAAATCTTGACGAGAGATTGGAGATGATATATTTGTCAACAGATTCATTTTTATCTTTTCTTTTATTTGATAAAAGTCAACATATTTTACATTTACCTGGGGGACTCGGTTAAATTGTAATAAAAGTAAAAATTTTATAAATCAAGAAAATGCTGAAAAATTTAATAAATAAATTGGTACTTTAATAATGTTTTATGGAATATAATTTACGCATATCTCATTGATGTATTGCTTGTCTAGAAGGATCTTTAGCATTTCTTGTCAAGTTGTATAGAATAAGATTGTTAAATCAATAATCACTATTGATTCTACCATTAATATTTATATTTGTTTTGACTTTCAGGACATCGCAGCGTTTATCAAGAAAGAATTCGATAAAAAGTACAACCCAACGTGGCATTGTATTGTAGGACGTAATTTTGGTAGCTATGTGACACATGAAACGAGACACTTTATCTATTTCTACCTTGGACAGGTAGCCATTCTCCTCTTTAAGAGCGGATAAACTTGTTTTGCTATCCTCCCTATCAATCTTTTTCCTCCCTCTCTTTCTCCCTTGCTCACTATGCAAAATACGTACATTTAAAATCACCGCCATGTGTAAAAGAGACTTCATTACTCATGTACACATTGAAAAATTTGTTAAAAAAAAAATTGCATGCACTTCTGATAATTAAGCAAAAAGAAATATCAATGTTTCTTGATATATCGTTTGTCATTACATAAGTGAAAAATTAATCTGAAAGATAAATTTTTAGAAGATACAGTCGAAGGGTTAGGGAGATAAACTGGGGAAAAAAAAAAAAGAAGAAAAGAATGACATACAATCTTACATGTTGAAATGTATTTTGTATGCCAAGAAGTTTGTTGTGTTCTTGTTTTATATTATTAGGTAATTACACAAAGTATGGTTAAATTCAATATTGGCGATTTTAACTTAGTAAATTTTAGCTCAATTATGTAACTTATAGTATTTGAGCGATACTTTAATGTACTACATATTTCGTGTTATGGGAGTTCGCATCGAGCGTACTCTGTTTGAGTTTATAGAACTTGAAATACATAGTATTCGTTGAAAAAAGAAAAAAAATCGCCAATAATGAAAGTAAACCTGAACGAGATTGATTGCCCCTGCAATTGTTATTTTATATTAATTGGTAACCATTGTCATTTCTTATGCATATGATTAATGTGATTTTGTATTTGCCATGTAAATGCGACTGACACATTTTTTTTCTATTAACTTTATAATTTTCAGAATGGTTAAACGGAAAAGGGAAAAAAAAGGGAGCTCAATCTCTCGACGTACGATAGTTATCGTACATTTATTCTATTAATTACTTTATTTCGATCGGATATAAAACTAGCATACTACTGAATAACAAAAACTTTGACTCGTTCATTGCTACCTTCACAATTTTTATATTGTGCACAGATTATAACATAAAGGGGGGGAAAGACATTTTATCTCGAGGCGATGTATACTTAGGAGAATATTCATTTTCGAAAAGGAAATTTACCTTCTGCCCATATTAAATTTTTTTTATGTAATATTCAAACACTCCATAAACATTACGAGATATAAATATATATATATGTGTGTGTGTATGCGTATACATATATAAATAAATGTGTATATGCATACATACATATATAAATTATAGATATTATACATATATATATATTATTTATACATAGAGTGCAATCTTCAAACAATTTTTCATGCAGTATTTAATTATCGTAAACGTTGCTACATTGTTCAAATTTTAGACTGACTATTAAATAATATCAAACCACTATCACGCATAATCTTTTTTTTTTTCTTTTTTTTTTTTTATAGCAGTTTGCAATGTCACTTTTATAAGCAGCGAATGTAGCAGAATGTTCGAAAGTAAATGTCACAGTGGAAGATATTGAATCGTACTCTCGAAGATCAAGAATTTAAGAACATCTGAAAATATTCGACGTGTTATTATAATTTTTTTATTTATTTATTGTACATATATTCCAGCAGGTTTATTGACTCATAAATATTGCATATATTAGTGACAGAATGAGATGTACCTTTACAGTGTTATAAGATGTACGTTATGCTTTCGCCGTACTTGCTACATGAGATCGATTCAGGAAATACGTCGCATAATGGGTTCGAATAAAATCGCCAGTGATAAAAGCCAATCGTACTTTGTATACACGTTAAGTGAAGAACCTGTTACGCTGTCAGGCGGCGGTTATTGCATTCACTTAATTTGCCGAGCATCAACGGCCGCTTCCGGAACGCGCTTTCTCGAAAACCCAATGTGAAATATTTTTTCTGTGAGACACGGGCTGACAAGTAAAAGAAGAAAAAAAAAGAGAGAAAAATAAATAGACGTGACGAAATCACTTTGGGTTTTTTTTTTTTTTTTTTTTTTTTTTTCTTGGAATCGATCTTTCGAGGATAGAAGTCGCACCTCCGCCGATTTCACGATCGAGTCTGCATGCAGAAGATGCGGTAAAAGCAGAGAAATATTATGCTTAACAATAAAAATGAATTTCACCCAACAAACAACTCATGTATTTCTTTTTTCAGAGCGAGGCGTTTTTAAAATAAACGTAGAACGAAAAGCGAACAGCTTCCTGCGTATGAGAACGATGTCGAAGAGGATCGAGTCACAGGGTCTACCTAAATTTACAATGCTGAAATGTCAGAGAGGAGAAAAACGAATTATGCGGTCGTGATACGTGTACGTGTGTAACATGCAGCCTCCTACGTGCGGAATGTTACCGGGAACGTCAATAATGCGTTCTCGATAAAATTCAACCTTGTGACTCGACGTAGAATGACCGGATGGATGATAACTACCTGTTATGCTTTGCATAATTTGCGCAACTTTGTTAAACCATGTACCTCATTTCCGCCCCTAATGACTATAAATATCTATTTCTGCAGCCCTATGCACGCGTTCGTATAGAGAGATATATATATATATACACACTCATCTTTGAAATGTACGTACACGTGTGTAAAACCGGTAACTTGTACTTTCAGAAAAAGAATTTCAGAAAGTACAGAAAATAATTTTTCTTTTTAATTTCTTCAATTTTTTTTTGCCGTATTTAATATCGATTGACAATTAAGCATCGTTGTTACTATGATACATTGATTGATGCTTATTTCAGTGCTACATGTTCAATTTATAATGTTACAAATTTTTTAATTTTTAAGGAAAAACCGATATATCGAAATCGTTATTTAAAACCAGCTAACTTCGCTACATTTTATTTAAATTTCAGTATATTACATTACAAAGTTGAAACAATTTTGTTTGTGTTACATATCGTATTAAATTAAATGTTGTAATTATTATAATTTAACAAATTTAAAATCGAGGTTTATATTGTTAGTTATGCGCTACGTTAATGTCGGCTACGGCCGTTACGGGGCGCGTATGTTCCGTGCTGGACCCGGCGTTGGAGGTTAGTAGTTCGAAACTTGCAGGCGCTTGTAGTGTTACCGGCTTTTCGTCGTAAACGGTTAGTTTTTAGTATTTGTGTAACGTTTCTGTGCAGGAGACACATTACGGCATACGTGGAGAAATCCGGGATCGGCCTGCAGTTGGAGTCCAGCCTCGATAAACTTCGTGTCGAAGAAAAGGTGAAAACAAACGGGCAACTATCGTTTTGTCTAACCAGTCAACATTTACTTGACCGTCATACCATTGTATCGTTCGATTGCTTAAATGCTTATTAACGAAATCGCCACAAGTAGTATCTTTCTTTTGTTTTATTTTAAGTCTGGTTGTAGAGTATAATATAGTGCGATTCTAAAGAGTGTAATAAAGCACGGAATAGAGAGCCTCAGCTGATAGGTACTTTGTCACTTGATATTCGTTTCAGTATTATATTTTACAAACTTGTTGATGAGAAATCGTTTATTCATAAATTATTTAATTACGAAGTTATTAAAAACGACAAAATGTAAGACACTGAAGAGCCTTTGGAATCAGGCGAAGATTACGATAAAAATGGAAGAGCCAATCTCCTTGTTGAAGAAAAATAATTGACTACTTGAAGTTTGGAATTACGGTTGATGAGTACGTTAACAATTTATTATTTATTTTACACGCATATTTGCATTATGATGTTCTTTTTCATTTATTAATGTACATATAAATTATAATTTATTTTAACGTGAAATTAAAATTAATTTGCAGGTTACTTGGTCGCAGAAGTGCTGGATGTATTGAAATACCCTCCTAATGATGACAGAACTAACAGCAAAGAACAGATGCTGACAGAAAATGATACTGTGTCAATACATCTTCTTGATAAATTAAATGTATATCTTTAATAAAAGACGTTTGATTTATCCTTAGGATATTATTTAGAGTTTATATATTCTTTCTGAAAATAAAGGTTTTATGAAAATTATGATGCCTGTTCATTGTATACTTTTGTTTTATATGCAATTTATCTCTCAATTACTTGTAATTATGTAACCGTTTTTAATTGTTAAACTTTTATTTTATCAAATTGACATGAACACCTGGTATTTTTATAGACTTTTGAGTATGTAGTAATTATATGTATGTATATTCCCATTTCCTTTATTCTCATTTCTATATAACATGTATCAAGTGTACTTTTTCTATTGAATTACTGCAATTTTATACTTTACGTACGATTACTTTATAATGAACATCTATTATTTTATTAGGAACCAAGAAATAGTATTCCATATTAAATCTGAAATTGGCAATGCGTGATTGAAGCGAGAGTTATAAATTACCATCTGAACATTTATTATTAAAAAAAAAATTGCTTTTCCAAAATCTGTTATTTATAGTTCATCTCGTATCGTATAGTTGTAAAATATTTCGTTAACATTTAGATAACAAACATTCGCGCAATATACCTAAATTTCTGTTAATTTTTTTCTAGCTTATTTAATTTATACTAATTTAACAATTATTTTATTTTATGTTACATTACAGATTTTCTATTGCAAAAATCTCGCCGTGGGTACAACATGGATGGACTTTGCAACCTCGAGGATATTAATCAAACGGACCACTCTTTCTGCTTTGTTGAAAATCTGAAGAGGAAGCTAGCGCAGCGTACTTACGTCGTCGATTTAAGTGACTGAACGGACCGCAAGCCAGTTTGTCGGATCTATTTCGGGAGTGCCGCTTAATAACCGGGCTAAAGGACCCGAAGTTAATTTGTCAAAAGTCGTGGACTTATAAACGGGAGTGTCGTATCGAATCGCGCGAGAGACTTTAGCCCGCGCGCGATTGTAGCTTATCCGCGTTTAACGCGAGTGCTAAAGTGACCTGATGTCCTGAAAGGAGGAGGAAGTCTGGAGGAGAAACATCGGGCTTCAATAGAGGAACCTCAAAGTGGTACAGCATCAACGTGAGTAATCAATATCTGCTTAAGAGATTATTTTATTTTGTCAATTTATTTACATGCGTTTTTTCAGTCTTCTGATTTAATATATCTAATTATATTGCGTAGAAAAACAATATAGTTAGGTACATGTCGTCAAATGTAGTCACGTCTAAATTTAAAATTAATTACAACATTAATTTTACACTTAATTTAAAGAAAATTTTTCCAACTTAATGCAAATGGAAAAATTATTAATATCATTCATATCATTAATATCATTCTTAAGTAATTTCTAAATTATTACAAATTTCTTGTTTTGTAAGGGTGCCATTCAATATTTGAGAGATCAACAAGAAACGTAGAATTAAAAAATTTTTCTCATAAACTGATAATTTAAATCGGTAATTTTATAAAAAAAAAAATGGGCAACAATTTTAAGTAAAATTCTCTAAGAGTTCTCTGATAAATGACTCGATTTTTGTGAAATTTCTTTTTTTATCTCTATAAAAAGTCTAGAATTCAATAAATATTTTAACAATTACAACGCTAGAAATTCGTCATCACGCTTAATATCTTATCGTACAAAAGGTCTTTGGCATCTTTAGCCCACATGAAGTCGAGGTGATTAAATTTCTCATGAGGCACGCGGAATTTTCCAAACGGGTTGCCAAGTTCTTTGTATAATTTATCGACGTCCTGTGGATATTAAAAACATGTTTAAATTCAATATAGTGGTACTAAAACTTCTACTCTCATTGCTTTTTAAATTTTTTTTTTTGAAATTTATTTTTAACATAAAATATTAAGTATTAAGCAAATAGTTACTTATAAAAAGATACGGACCTTGACATCCAGCAACCAGTCGTTAGTGCCATAGTGCAATGAAATCGGCACTTTGATTTTTCCTAAGTCATAGTCCGGAGGAGACAACGAGCCGTATTTTAACAAATTGGCGAACCATGAGTAGTCGTACTGTCTAAACTTCCCCGATGTAATTACAAATCCTGAAAACAGATTGATAGAATTTTTTTAAATTAAAAAATTTTTTTATTTTTTATTTCGTGAGGTATGCTATCAATAGGAATGCTCTTACCAGTTTTAATGAGCTGTGAATAATGTAGTACTTGTTTCGTGGATGAGCCAGCTGGAGTATGTTGTAGAATTGTTGGGAGAAGAGTCTGCGAAAGTAACACGAGCGTTATGAATAAATATTAATAATTAATTACATATTAATAATAAGTCGATATTAATTTAGACGTTAAATAATTATAAAGTCTTGTGATCAATTTATCGAGAATTAATGCCATATTACTTGTCAATATTAACAGCTTGAAATGGCGACAGAGCATTTCTATTTAGTTATCGGATATCTTATTTTAAATTTTCTAATTTTACTAATTAAAAATGTGTGTTGATATCGTACAGCGTTAAATTGATCTTTGTTAAATCCGGCGATCAAAAAGAGTATGTTCGAACACAAGGGTTGCGTGATTGCATCTTCCGCGCATACGAGTTTCGCAAATAGTTTCAGCGCCTCGCCAGTAGGTTTAAATTCATACATGCCGATTAGATCCATGAGTCCCTGCAACGAAGTTGTAAAATTTTATTAAAAAAAGAAAAAAAACGAAATACGCCGATAGCATTTTTTCTTTTTTTTTTTAAATTAAAATTACGTACATTTATAGGACCGGTGAACCTTGCTATAAATTGCAAAATGGGATTATTCATCCTGCTGCAAAAAGCAACCGGTGCCATCGCGACCATTGCTTGAATTTTGTCTTGATACTCGGGCCGTTCCGATGCCATAACGAAAAAAGCGGTAGTACCCTGACTGTGTCCCAAGTAAAATAACTTTTCGCGGCCAGTGGTCTTTAAAACGTAGTCTATCATCGCTGGGAGATCGTACACACCGATTTCGTGCCAGCTGCAAAGAAAGATTTTTCAAAACATGGTCGCTATTTTTTTATATTGATATCTATATACTTTAATATCTCGATTTAATTAAAAAAAAATTTTTTTTTTTCCTAATAAGCACCAAATCGAAATTAATTTATATTTATAAAAATTTAAACTTGTAATAAGTATATATATAATTTACGTGATTTTATTTTTAATACTTTAAATATCTTTCGTGCTACAAACACGTATTACATGATTGATAAATATCTAATAATATGTATTCGAAAAATAACACCAAATGTTGAGTAGTATTATCAAGAAATGATAATTTCTCACCTGACCGATAAAAAAGATATTAAATATTTTTTATCGCGATTTTTATTGCACCTGTATAAATATTTCGTTGCAGATGCATGTCGGATTTTTGTATAAATTTTAACGTTGCACGACCTTGTTATTGTAAATTTAATTATTTTTATTGTTTGTAAAAAAGCCGTACTAATTAAAGTATTATTCAATTACGTTATTGAAAGTGATCTCAAAATCAGGCAATCGAAAGAATATGAATAACTGTACAGGCGTGATTAATTTCTTTTTTTTTTATTTTTTATCTTTTTATTATTAAAATAGACCGCGCGTAGATTAATTTTATTTTGAAACGTACTATCGTCATGTTTTACATCTTTATGATATGTATCTCATTTCTTTTACTGTGCCGCGTTATAGTTAATTGTTATATTTTATGTATTGGGAGATAAAAAAACAAAGGAATATTCATTTTTCTATAAATATACCTTTGCGAATTTTTTTAAAAAAAATATTACAACGTTAAGAAAAAATTTCAGTCTTAACTTTAATTTCGTAATATTTCTCTCTCAATACATCTCCGATATTTTAATAATTACTCAATATCAAACAATTGATAAAATTGTTTTATTGCCATTGCGTGCTGTTTCGATAAATCATTGATTTGGCAGACTTAGAAATGATAAATACCACTTGCTTAAATATACGTCTTAATTTTCTCATTCAACTACAATAGAGTATATTTAAAGATAAGATTAAAAATTCTTGACATTCCTACGTTTAATATCATGTGTTGCCTAGGTTTTATCTTCAACCGCGCTATTAGTTTTGTTTTCGCTAATTGCATCCCCGCCTTTTTTTTTTCTCTTTCGTCTTTACATTTATTATTCTCACCTGAAGTCCCAGTAAAGCTCCTTTTTAATGTCCGGAAGATAGTGTTTGCGTGAATACATATTCCCACGTGCATTACCGAGCCATACATCGTATCCCTCATCCGCCAGAATAAACGCTACGTTGAAAAGACATCGGAATATAACATTTCACGATTGTTAATATTTTTATCAAGCCGAATATAAATTCTAATGGTCGGAGAAAACATAATCTCGATTTTTGCTCGCGTTTTCTTTCGTTAAGAAAAAAAAAAAACATTAACTTGGCATACTTTACTTTGAAATAAGACGTTTTATGCGTGCGCATTATAATTATCGCGATAACGCACTCGCGTGCTTAGAATGCTTTTATTAACAATGCACTTTCTTTACCTAAATCTTTGCCTGGCCCGGCAACGACCCAACATGCCGAGCTACACAGAAGTCCGTGCATCACAAACGCGACGGGTTTTTGCTCTTTCGTATTAGTTGCATGAGTTCGCCCTGTTATGCGATGTAGTTCCAAGATGTAGCCGTCAGTCGTGAGCACCTCGTGCAACTCTCCATCGTAACCGTGTTCGTTAACCAAGTCCAACTGTGAACAATGGGTTTTTTCTGTACCGACCGATTCCGTCGAGATCCGCTCGTTGATAAACCGAGATAGATCGCCGGAAAAATAATAGATGTTTCAATAATAATACTTAAAATATAAGCGTGCGGGAACAATATTAAAATACCTTTACTTCCTTCGATCGCAAAGTTAAGAGAATTCAACGAGCGAGCTTTTTAAATTCGGCTCGCAAAGAAAACTAAGTCGATGCGTCGACAAAGCTCGAAAGTATTTGTAAGTTCAGTAAGACAACGTAGGTGAACGCAAATCGTTTCGCGTCGACGATTAATTATTTCGATCTGCGTAAATTCTCTTTTCGAACTGACTTTTTGCTCGCGACCGCAACACACTTACAGCGGTAAGCGACGTTTTCGCCTGCGCGGACATCAGAAAGTGCGGATCCTCGAATTCCTTGATCGCCGGTATCTTGTCTATTGGGGTGATATCCGGCGCTTCGTCCCTCGGGAAGCTCGGCACCGCGCCGGCGGATGCCAGGATCGAGATGACGAGTACCGGTAGCAGCGTCATTGTCGCACGAAAAGATTGTCGGCTTCGCGAAGTTTGACTCTGCTCGATACCGTGCGCGATTTTTCGTTCGAATGTGAAGCGTATATATATCGCCGCTTATTTACTGAAAGTACCAGGCGAAGTGTTTGCTATTTTATGCGATCTTATCAAGTGGTATCTGTCGTAATCCATCCGTCATAATTTTTGGTTCGATAATACAGAGGTCGGATAATACTGAGCAGTGATTGAAAGCTGTCCAGAAAGAACGGGTCTTATCGGTAGTCAAGTGGCTCGATTGTTTATCCATAAAATGATGCAGCGTTTTACTACTTTTCGCGCGCAGGTGCATAGTTGCTCGTTATATTACATATCTGTTTACATGTCTCTTTTTTATCGGGTCGCTTGAAAAGAAACAAAGAAGCTGAATCGATCTCCGATGATAAAATCTAGGTAGATAGTAAAATCTTTTTTTTTTTGTGATCCTCGACTTGAAAATTAATCCCGCTAATCATAGATAATTTCGTTTTGCACCGCGCAATTAATTCACGAGCGATTAAATACTAATATATTTTAGTTCAATCATTGGTTTTTGGATGTTATAAATTATTAATTTCAGTTCATTAATTGATCTTTATAGATAGATAATTTATTTTAAGAATCGTACATTATTTTTATGTTAAAATATTACGCAAGTAGTAATGTATAAAAGGCAATGAGTGATTAGTAGAATCACTAATTAAGAAAGGAAATTGACGAATTGTTAATACGAGAAGAATAGGAATTTATACAGATGAGGGCGAGAAACGATATGTACAAGTAACACTTCAAGTAAACAAGAAATATTTTATTAAAACGTGAACACATTGGTAAGAAATTAATTAATCCAAACCGGTGTAAATTAAATTTATGTTAGGCACAAGCGTCGATCTTGAGACGAAATAATCCAGTTGATGAGAAAGGGCGAGTTCTTCATAAAATTCCGTGAATTAATTGTGCCGTGTGGAAAAATAGACGTTCGACGTTCTATTTCAAGGGTCTCTGTTTCATTTGATTAATTATCTGGTCGTATACGAGCGTCTTCACATCTCTGGCCCACATGTAGTCTACGTGATTGAACTTTTTGTCCTCGATTAAAGTTTTACCGGAGGGATTGCCTAGTTCGCCGTACAACTTTTCCACGTCCTGCAAAAAGAATTATGATGCAATATTACCATTCGCGTAAGCATGAAAGTAACCAATTAATTTGCAATCAGTTAAATGAAAAGTCACTTTTAATGTTCACTCCGTTATCGAGCGTAATAATCGTTAGTGCAGAGGATTTACGTACCTTGACATTTGCTAACCAATCGTTTTCACTGTAGTATAAATGCACCGGCGCTTTGATCTTGCTCACATCGTATGTCGGTGGATTGAACGCGCCGTATGCATCTTTGTTACTGATAATTCCGAGATCATAGTGCTTGAACTTTCCGGGTAACAAGAACGTACCTACAAACAGCCATCGTTATTTGCCAAATTAATTTATATATTAATAAAAAAAAAAACATTTACCAGACTTGATGAGTTGCCCGTAGTGGATCATTTGCTTTACGGCTGTGCTAGCAGGAACGTGTCCTAGAATCACTGGTAGAAGCGCCTGGAAATTTAAGCACCTCTTGAATTTAAGGCTCTTATAAATATTTGTTACAAATAAAATACTGATATTTAAAGGCGTCGTACCGGATCGAACTGTTCGGCGTTGAACCCAGTTACTAAGAACATCGCGTTCGAGCACACCGGTTGAGTGAGAGCTTTTTCCGAGCACACCAATTGTTGAACTATCTTTATAAGGTCGTTGCTAGGGCTGAATTCATGCACGCCGAATAAGTTTCCAAAAAACTGCAACAGTTTATTCCCGTTAAGAAATTCGTAAAGAATTGCGTTAGTTCATTTTGCTTTTAAGGGGCCAAGTACCTCGAGGCTGTGCGTGAATTGCGCCAGTAGTTGTAAGAAGGGACTCTTCATTCGGCCGCAGTAAGCGATCGGTGCCATGGCGTACATCTCCTCGATGTATTCCTGATACTGGGGCCGTTCCGTTGCCATGACGAAAAAGGCGGTGGTACCTTGGCTATGTCCTAGATAGAACATCTTTTTCTGACCGGTGGTTTTCACAACTTCGTCTATCATCGCTGGGAGATCACGCGTGCCGATTTCGTTCCAACTGCAATACGCATCAAAGACATATACGCATTTGTACATGATATTTCAATTGCGTTTTACATTCGGCTAAAAGAAAAAGCATAGTATTAAAAATATGCGCATCTTTAACGTTATCTTTTTATTCGTGATAGATGGAATTGTAGATTTTATGTAATTTGCTCCGTGCTTCTTTCAAGTTATCGTCACAATCGGTTAATCAAAGATCGATGATTAAATTTTTTTTTTCTTTTTGACGAGATAATATTGGCAATAAAGCGGTGCTATTTTTTTCTTTTTTTTTTTTTTTTAAGATAAATATACGAACTTGATATTCTCGTTTTAAATTTTGATTTATTTTTAATTACGTTGCACGATGGTTTCAATTTTTATTTTACTTTTTATATACTCATAAATATGTACACATTCGCACTTGCATATATCAATTTTTACCTGAAATTCCAGTAATCTTTCGGCTTGATTCTTCGAGATGTATGAGTATGAGCATACGGATTGCCACGCGCGTTACCTAGCCATACATCGTATCCCTCATCCGCCAGAATAAATGCTGAAATATTGACGTTAAATTGTAATGATCCTTCTGTATATAAAAATTAAAATTGTAGTTTTATTTTTTTTTTTTTTTACCTAAACTTTTATTACGACCGGAAATAACCCAAACCGACGAGTCGCACAGAAGACCGTGCATCACAAACGCGACTGGTTTTTTCACATTCGTATCGGTAGAATTAGCCCGTCCTGTTATTCGATGAAGTTGTAAAATGTAGCCATCGGAGGTGGTCACTTTATGCATTTCACCATTATAACCGTATTTGTTTATTAATTCCATCTGTATAAATAAGATTAGTAGTTTAAGGGAAATTAATTAAGAATTTGTTGCGTTTTAACCATGATAAAAATTATTTATAAAATATATAGTTTGCTTTTCTTTTTTTTTTACACTTTTTAAATAGTGTTTTTAAATAGTGTAAATTAATGTTAAATAAGAAAGTGATTTTACTCACCGTAGTAAGTTCCGCATCTTCAGGGATTGTAGGTAGTAGATCCGGCAGTTCTGGTATGCGTTCCAGTGGATTTAGTTTCGGTAATTTATCTACGATGTTACCTAACAATCCAGCGTTCGCGGATGCTAGGATCGAGACGCACAATAGCAACAACATGGTTGTCCCAGATTGTCGTTGAGAAGGTAAATGGTGGTACGATAGGAACGAAACCGGGCATTTTTTTTAAATGTACGCCAGTTATATATACTGTGCTTGCGTAGTTTAGGCATGATAAATAACAGTTTGAAAGTCTGTTACTTTATGCAGCCTTATTCATTGCCATCTGTTAATTTGTCATAATTTCTGCTTCAATAATGAATAATGATCGATATAGTAAGCCGTAATTGGCATCGTGAAAAAGAACGAAATTCTCGAATCTTATCGCTGCTTCTAATCGGATGTTTATTCATGAAACAACATTATAGTATTTTGTAGTATATTCGCACGTAGGTGCATAAGTGCGCACAATAATATTTTCCTCAATTGAAAATTCAACAAAAAACTGAGAAAGAAAAGTTGCCTCTCGATGTTACACTTTAAGTAAATTGCTAGTAAAAATTGCCAAGTCTATAATATGCAATATAAAAAAAAAAAAATATATATATTGCATTAATTTGAGTTTAATGTTAATAAATCGTAAAAATTAAGTTCAAGAATTGTTTAAAGCAAGTAACGGTTTATATATTTATTCATTAAACATTTTACCCAGTAAATATCAAAGGATATAAAAAGATATCAAAGGTCGAATAAGACGTCATATAATCGATGGATATTGACAAAAAATAAAACTTGGCTCCAACGAATAATATAAGTCAAAGTTAAGTTACATCTGTATAAATATTTCATTACGTATGCGTTTTGTATCAATTTTTGTGTTTAATTTTGTACTTTGTATTGTATATGACGTTATGTGATATAACTTTATTTTTCTAAAACTAGCTCTGACGATTGTTCTAATAACAATCTAAAGGGCTTGCGTCACTTGTTTTTGAACATAATTGATTACAAAAGCGCGATTAAACTTCTTTTTTTAATTAAAAAATTTTAAATAAATAAAATAGCATTTAAAATATGAAAAATATATTGAATAACTTAGAAATAATTTTGTCTCAATAAAATATTTAACATGTTATATTTTTACAGTCAAGTTATAAATTAAAAGTTTGATAAAGTGACCGATTCTTTTAATTAATTGGTTTATTTGATTTTGAAAATGTAATTCATTTGTCACTCTTTCTTGCTTTTCTTTTTTTTTATATTTATTCTGACATTACGAAGGACGAAAATATTCGATTGTTTAACGATAATCTCTGCGTTAAAGAATTTTCAATTTGATTATTTAAAGTATCAGTTCCGCACGTGTTATTTGCGATTACGTATTAACATTGATATCAGCATTCGAGAGGTAAACGTTTTTCAATAAAAAAGTGTCAATATCTTTATTCTGTTATCTTTTAACACGTGTCACACACTTTTTAATGTTACCAAATAAAGAGCTTTAAATTTAAATACAAAAAAATTAACAATTATGTATTGTTTTAAGGTAGGATCGAACGACAATGAATTTTTTTAATGTAATAGCTATAAGAGCCATAATTGAAACTTTTACAAATTATTTTATTTTTTGTGGCTCATTGTTGCCACTTAAAACCGACGCTGATTAATTCTCTCGTTTGGTTTTAATGGTTGTATTAACGTGTTAGTTGTCAAGTCGGTAATTTTGAGATTTAATTTGATTTTAATATTTAATTAATATGTCCAGGTAAAGAAAAGAACCAGGATAATCGAGAGACTACCACGGAAAGAAGGAAGGAAGGAAGGAAGGAAGGAAGAACGGAAGGATGGAAAATAGCCTACGAACCTAACCAAAAGCTACAAATGTAAGTGAACATTTTGATAAAAATTTTGCGGATGGAATATTAAAATTATTAAATTCTTTTAAATAAATTTTAATCAGTTATCAATGAAGCTACATAGCTCTACATGTATATCGATATTACCGGTTGTCGACATTTATTTCTCAATCGCCGATAAATTTGAGAATATGAACAGTACCATTTGTTTTATTGCATAATTTTTTCATAAATTACCACGATATAATAGTATAGTATATTAATTAAATATTGCACATGAGGAAATTATCTCGTACGTCATTTCTTTTCGTGGAAAGTATGTGTTTTCGTGTTTGCATAATTACACTGTTATCCGCTAATAAATGGAGCGATTTTAAGTTCTCTTACGCAAAAACGTACGTTACTTGAATAGGTTTTACAAAAGCGACAACACTCGAACAATAATTAAATTTCCACATATTCTTTTTATTTCGGGAAATAAAAGACAAGTTTTTTTTCTTTTTTTTTTTACAAATTTTATTTTATACTTTTGAACAATTAAAAAAAAAAGACATAGATATTGTATGAAACGTAGTTTTATACGTTATAAAATCTAATAGATAACAAATTGTCGTAAAATATAATGATCGACAAATTAACAATCTGTATGAAACGGTTGTGTAGAAAGACGTCGATAGCACGGTAATTATTGATTCTAAAAACGCACAATAAAATATTTAAAATATAAAAAGTACGGGGGCTTTATATATATATATATATATATATATATATATATATATATATATATATATATATATATATATATAAAAGAACAAAATGAAGAATACGATAACAGCAGATGTTTCTTAAAAATCTATATTATCGATTTATTTAACAAATAGTACTTCTACAGTAGTACGTTACAAATTTACATCATTTATCGAGACAGATTCTGTAAATACGTATATGTACAATAATTATAAAAATCACGTGGATGTATTTTTCAATGATACATGTATATTTCTCCTATTCCCCTTTGTAAAAGGAAGAGACTGTTTCTCAATAATTGCCGTGCATTGATCGTCAGTTTTCACTTCGGGAAAAATTACATTTTAATCTTTACATAACTTCTCTTATATAAAACACTAAAAATTATCAAAATGAGCGCATCATTACGATAATAATACGACCCTATCGAAAGTGATACGGCTTACGTATTGCGCGCCCATTTTCATTACGGATAGGAACCCGGAAATAGGACCCTTGGCCTATGTCTGATATTTCTTTTTCTGTCTCTTTCTCTCTTTCTCTTTATTTTTCTCTTCTTGTTGCACGTTACAGATATTATTAATTTTCTCCATTTTTTTTTTTTTGCAATACACTGTTCGTTTATTGTCTTCGTCATTTGATCTTAAACGTGTTTTAATTCATTTTATATACTGTAAAATCATTATCCTACTTTAATCTCTCTATTTCGCAATCGGAAACGCGATTTCTTTGGAAAACCGATTATTAAAATAATACAAATTACATGAGTCACACATGTATACTTTTACATAGCACTCTTTTCGAAAATAGAACTCGATTAGGAGATGTGAATTGAAGTAGTTTTAAAGAGGATATCTCATACTATTATTATCGTCTCTATCCTCGCCCGTACTCTTTACAGATAATTTTCTTTTTTTTTTTGTCATTATTGCCTTAAAAGTTCCAATTACCGAATATTTAAATGCCGATGTTTTAAAATGCCATCTATATGTGCCATATATTGTAAATTCATTAACCTCGGTTAAGAATCTATTATTTAAATTAGTTGAATAAATATATTTTTATTTCTTTAAGAACAATTTTGACTTTTTAAAAGTAAAACTACGTTAAAATTAATAATCACATCATGTAACGTAAAGATTGCCGTTTCGAAAATTTCTGTAAAGAGAATTGAAAATAGCGGCGATGCCGTTCAGATCTAAATACACAATTTTTAATCTTACTTTAATACTGCCTTTGAAAAAAAAAAGACAAAAAAATAGTAACCTTTCGAAGTAGGCTAATGCGAAAAGTGACGTGTATAAATCTTTTTTTCTAAAAATAGAAAAGTTATTTTGCAGTCTTGTCGTTCGCGTATCTTACAAAGGTGCGTTTTTTTTTTTTCTAAAAAAATATTGAGATTATTGCTAATTATCAAATGCGTCAAAAGCGCACGAATTCAATTGTTATCAAAACGGTCAAAATACATCTTCGGGTCGTGTGTCTTCGTTTTCGCTGAAGTATTTAATTTCCTCGCCCGCGGTACTTTTCGAAGGATCTCGTCAAAATTCTCAACAACTTGTTTCCGCGACTGTGATAACGTGCCGGAAAAAAAAAAAAAAAAAGAAAAATAATCTGAACGCTCATCTTCCGTTCTGCCTCCCGTTTTAGTTAACGTGCTAACGATTATTAGTTATTCGTGTCGGGCTTCCCCCGGGACGTTTCCGACACTAGAAACCAATTCAAGCGTCGTTATCGCGCATGCTGACGAAATTGCGCGCGATGGTGCCTCGCGATCTTACTTACAGACTAGCAAGCGTGCATCACGACATTACTACACCTACGCACTTTTCTGCCTACTACTCTTAATGGATTAATCTTCTTTGTACATCATCGTGCATCATGCACTAGGAACAGATCAGCGGTTTGCGATGGAAGGGCACCGATCGATCGTCACATCGAAAAAAAAACCCTCGGCCTTTGCTAATTTTTGCAATTTTCAAAGTTAGCTAACAAATAAATAAATCCACAAGCACTCGTTCATTTCCACGTTTTAAATATTAAACGTATTAAATATTAATAAAAAAAGAAATTTCTTTTAATTTCCAAATTAAAAGAAACGCTGTTCTCAACAATATTATATTCAAATCGCCAGACATATCGAAAAGCGTCAGAATTAAAAAAAAAAAATAAAAAGAAAAAAAAAGAAACAAAAAATAGATTTAATATTTTATTTTCGAAACAAACCGCGATGTGACGCTCGATCGATGTTCTTCCGTGAAACACAGTATCTTACAGATCGTTTTCTTACAGCAGAGGTCTCAAGTATGCGTTTACGCATACCGTAAAACTGACTTTCGCGAATTAAGAGTGCGAAGAGTAAGGTGATGGTTCTCCTTTGATTCTGTCAGTTGCATACGTAAAGCGCGTAATCGTATCGATACGTTTTTTTTAGATAAATTTCTCATGCGCGAACGTAACTTTGCCCATGCTCAAGTTCAAGTGATACGAATTCCTGTCCGTTTACGGTTCGCGTGACCACTGAGACCGCTGTTTTACGGTGATATATCCGATCGAGCAAATAAGCACGTAATAACCGAGTCGTACGATTTCCACTTATCAATCACAAAACACGATGGGGTTTGTGTATTTTATATACACAATGTACACGTATGTATAAAATGCGTACGGCCACAGGAAATCGCGTACGCTATTCTAGAAAACCGTCCTGCAGTTGTAAAATCCACAAAAAGCTACGCGCGTTGCGGCCGATGCGGCGGCGCTTTCAAACAAAATAATCAGGAAAAAAAAAAAAAGAAAACGGACGACGCTGTTCCGTTCGTCATTAAAATACAAGTTAAAATTCTTCGAAATCGATAAATACTTAATCTTATTTCCGCCTCGTAATTTTGAGATAACGCGTCCGAAATAAAATTGCGGTATCACAATTTTCTTTAAAGAAGAATATATTTTTAAATTGAAAAAAAATTTATAACTTTCGCGTTAAATCGACAATGGTCTATTCTGCGATAAGTAATGCCGTTCCTCCACAATTTCTCGCGACGATATGTTATCAAAAGCGCCGAATGTTGAAATCATTTTTCAAATACTCTCCGATCGACCGTGTATTTTGCGCCTCGTCAACCGTGCGTGTAATTCTAGTTTTGCCTACCGCTATGAAAATGATAAATGAAAGTTCGGTCACTCAAACTCCCGCGGACGTCATCGTCGTTGTAGTCGCTGTCGTCGTCGTCGTTCGTCGTCGTCGTCGTCGTCATTACGGTCGCAATTGTCATGCTAACGACAGGAAGGACGCGGGGATAGGGATAAACGCCCGTCCCGGACCCGGTACCTGTCTGCTACAGCATCGCTTTATCCAGCACGCAGTGATACGTGAAACTCGCTGCCCGATGGGCGTCGGACGACGAGGGGTAATCGCGAGCGGCCTTCGCGGGTCGTTCCTCGCGCTGGGCCGGGCATCTCATTTGCCCTCTAAGATCTCTTGGATGCTGACGTACGTGCCGGTGAGGAAGCCCAACACCCCAAAGGAGATAATAGCGATGTTCTTCCACAACCGCCAGTTCCACTTGCCGAGGCCGTTCTCCTGCTCCCAGACGGTCACCAGCTCGATCACCGAGGGGAACATTAGGCCCAACGTGGACAGGCACACAGCACCGACGAGCGAGATGAATGGGCCCAAATTGGGGATCGCAATCGCCACACAGACGGTGAAGATCACCAACGAGATGCGAATAAGGTACTCGCCGAGCAATCGGCGCGAGCCGAAGTACTGCTTCGCGTTCTTCCAAATGATCTCCATCGGCACGTAAAACTGTAGCCCGTAAGTGAGGAAGATCGCGACAGCGATCATCAGCTTTGCGGACTGGGCCGGCACTTCGTCTTGCGGAGGATTCAGCGTGATGGAAGCCTTCGTGTTCTCGCCGTACTTCCAGTAACCGAAGAAGCCCACGGTGCTGTACAGCAACACGACGCAAAACATGCCGGTGTTGAGTACACCCGGGCAACCGATGAAATGCGACGGGGTTTTCATGTTGTTCTCCAACGGCATCACCTACAAATTACATATTTCATTAATCGATTCTTACGACAAGTGAACAAAATTATTTTCTACAATTTTTTAAAAGTGCATACGCAAGGATGAACGATTTGTGGAAGCCCGACAGTCATCTATCTATTCACACTGTTTTATATTTAATTATTGTTTTTCATATTTAATATTTTATATTTAATATTTTATATTTAATATTTTATATTTAATATTCAATTAATTTTCTAATATATTTAAAAAGTCATTGCCGATTCGTTCCATACGATAAACTTATTATAAACTTGCCGCGAGAGTTATGGAATGTTAACGTGACTTTTTTTTTTTTGTTATCGCAAGTTGACACGCGTCGCGAATGACCGAACATTCCATGACGCACAGACCAAGGCGTGCCATTTGATTTACGAGTACCGATACTCAGAACAATCGAACATGACCGTTAAGTGCTCGTACGTGTCCAGCAATCGAATGCAAGTTACTTCTGATCCTCAGAGTTGTAATATCTGTTTTCACGACGAACATTCTCCTCGAGCAGTAGCGCGCGCATAATTTCCCTATAGTATAATATATAAAATTGTAATAAAAACGAGCGGCTATACTTACAACGCCAATTCCCTCGAGAGCAAAGATTGCTGTGCCGAAGAAAAGCGGCAGCTGCGACCAAGTTGAGAAGTTCGGTACGTCGCTGATAGTGGGTAGGTCGTTGAAAATGTAATAAAAGGTGATGCCCATGCCGGTGGCGATCAAAACGTTTGCCACCATCGAGAACGGCGCGAGATACTTGAGATTTCTCACGAGAGAAAATACGATGAGCAACGGTAGCAGCGCGGCCATGTACAACCGCAAACTCTTGTCCGTCTCCGTGTAATAGTCGACGACTTCCTTAACATTGGTCGCGATAAAGACAATGTACACGCAGCAGCAGCCAACCAGATCGATCACCAAGAACGAGTTAATCGTCGCCCTGAAACGGAATTGAACGATGAATAAGTAATTATGGAATAAAGCGATACGTCGCGACAGAGCTAGAGGCAAAGTTGCAGAAGTCAATCTGCTAGGCTTTTGCTTTTATGCCTTTAAATGGTCCTGAACATAAAACGCCGATAACGTCTCTCCTCGTGGATAAACTCACTTGGCAAGTCTGGCATATTTTTGAACGGGCTCGGGCCCCACCAGGAAGGCCGCTTCGGCCACGTCAGCGAAGCCCAGACTAGGCGTCTGCAGCCGCCTGCACAGGAGATGGGCGGATTTGACCAAGATATGGACGCAGTAGGTGCAGACCGCGCCGATGAAGAAGGTGGCGAAGAGACCGAAGGCGAGGCCGGCATTGCGGAAGGCCATCGGCATTGCGAGTATGCCCGTGCCCAGGCTCCCCTTGAGCAGATGTATGAGCGTGTCGAGATCCGAGGTGGGATGGGCGAGCTTGCGATGTTCAAACGGATCGTAAAGGGCGGCCTCCTCGTCGGTCGGTCGCTCCACGAGCGGCAAGGTCGATCCATTCGTGACCGTAATGGGCACGTCATTTTTCTCGCACTTGTATCTGCAAAACCGAGGGCGTTAGCGTACCGCGGCGTAATCGCTGGCGAATAATTTCCGTGAATGGGACGTAAATTACGTATATATCGGGTGTCTTCGTGGATACGCCGCCGCTTCTTTCATCTACGAGCCGTTTGATCGGCCGTCAGAATACTCGCTCGGGCGAGATATCTAATCGCGACGATTACAGAGCCAGAGAGAAAAAAACGATATGGTTATAATCGAGCCCCCTTTTCCCTCTTTCCCTCCCCACCGACGAAAGATCGACGCCTCAAAGAGCTCGTAGATGACAAAATAAGAGCGACGGAATATTCGTCCCGTATACATATATTTTTACATCCCGTATGTATATATATATATATATGATATATATATATTTATTTATTTATTTTTCGCGTGGGATTACAAGTGTTACGTGGGACTTGGTACTGTTTTACACGATACGGTGTTTCCCTCGTGCCCGCGATTTCCATCGCGACTAATGATGCGAAAAGGGGGAATATAATGAAAGAGCGTGCCGTAGGTAGAAGGATTATCTTTCTCGCGCACTCGCATGCCAAGAGGAGACGGAGAGTGGAGGCGCAGACAGGACGCGAGAACGCATACATGCTCCTTTTCGCATGCATTCGAGAGGCATCTTCGCGGCAGAGATTTCGGCGTCTTTGCAATGGTGATTTCAGCTGCGAAGAAAGGAGAGATATATTTCGCTTCGTTATTGCGAGCCTCAAAAGCATTTCATGATCAAGCAGTTTGACATAATATCACAGGCAGAACGCGATATTTAAATAATTCGAGGAAACAAGTTTTTTTTTTTTTTTTTTCCTTTTTAATATAATCGTTTCGAACTTCTGCTGGGATAATTTAAGACTGTTATTAAACCAATCGAATAAATTGTAGAGCAGAAATATCTAGATCTCTCTAAATTGAACACGCCACGTCGTTTAAATAATACGTAATGTTCTGCGAATCCGTTCGTTGAATTTTTCAAACAGCCGTTGTCTCCTTCTGCGTCTGACTCTCCGTCCATTCGCGCCGAGAGAAGATTATGCGAATCAATCGCGGAGTCTTAACGCGATGGAACGCGTTACTTAGAAACCAAAAGCTGTATATATATTTTTAACCCGCTCTCGCGAATCGATCTGTATTCGAAGAATTGCAAAAGTTCGCGGCTGCATTTAGAATGATTTTGTCGTAAATTCGAGTATTTTATAAGCAAGAAATCAGCGCGAATACGGTACGCGATTAACACGTTGACTGCCGCGTGTAAACTTTCTCTGGAGGCCGTTAAAAAGAAATATGCGTACCTGGTATTACTTTATTACGAATAATAATTTTCACTTTATTTGTATGCCAAGTGCAATTTTGTCATGCGTACGTCATGCGATCGCTTTGTTTTTTTTATATTTATTTTTTTAAACATTTACTATCATTCGTTTATGAACAACGTGCCAGTCAACGTGTCAATTAATTGCTTTTTTGTTCGCCATATGTGTTCTCTCGGCGCGTCTGCTCATTCATACACCAAATCCCTTGGAACGCGGAAAAGAAAGCGTAGTGTGAACCGTCGTTTCGTTGGCTGGCGCAAACGACGAAGCTGAGTTTGCACGACCCATTGTCCGATTCTAAGGCGTAATTTTTCACGACGACCTATTTTCTTTTTTTTTTTTTTTTTTTAGTGAATTTTACTGAGTTTAATACGCACGACTTGAATAACGATTACTGTCAGTTTGAGATTTCAAGCGACGTTTGGTAAAACGATATCGTTTTGTTGTTAAAACTTTATGACGATAATAGCTTTAAATGCTGAATCCACACATTCCGCGTGATCGCACACGACGGTTCACGTTACTATCCCTTTTTTTTTTTTTTGTCTGCGTTATCTTCGTTTTCCGCGTTCGTCGCATTCACGCATGATCGCAGACGTACAAATTGCACTCTGAAATGTCGGACGATAGCATGTGGTCTGATCCTGAGGGACGGGGGGAAGGAGGATAATAGG
Source organism: Cardiocondyla obscurior (assembly GCF_019399895.1). Classification (NCBI taxonomy): domain Eukaryota; kingdom Metazoa; phylum Arthropoda; class Insecta; order Hymenoptera; family Formicidae; genus Cardiocondyla; species Cardiocondyla obscurior. The sequence goes on from NC_091877.1 coordinate 3,029,093, forward strand.
AACGCGACGTGTCGGCACGTTAAAAATTAACGGTTAATTCATGAAGCATGCAATCACATCCTCGCTCTCGTAAACGGCGACCCGCGGTGAAATTTATTTTTCTTTCGCTTGCCGATTGAAAATGCGAGTGATTCGCACGACGCGTGTAACTCGTATCTCTACACAGGTACGATGTGTATATGTGTGGAGGGTGAGTCTGTTATATTGTGTGTTCGCGCGCGAGCTTAGACACAGAAAGAACGGGGTGGCGTTAAACTTGTTGAGAGAAAAATTGTAAAAAAAAAAAAAAAAAAAAAATTAATAATTAGAAGACGGTATAGGTGTTTAGGTATTATAGGTACCCATGTCTTTTAGGTGCGGTAGTTTCTCTCCCGTGGTCGTGCGAAACTTTCGGTCGAGAAAGTCCCGGGTCTGATTAGAGTCAATGTGTGTCTCCCGGAACGGTCATGTCACAACGTGGACCGTAGGGGAATTTTTTTGACGTCGCGTCGCGTTCGCAGGCGTTTAATACATACGGAAGGGCAGCCGCAAACCACCGCACTGCATCACCGCGACGCCCAGCGCCACGACGCAGTACGACGACTAACAAGCCTCCTTTTCGCCTGCGAGCCTTACGCACTTGACCGAGCGTTTTTTATTTTTTTTTTTCTTTTTTTTTTCTTTTCTTTTTTTTTTCTGAATTATTTTTTTACTTCGCTTTTACGCGTAGATCTATCATCCCGAATATCGATATGCCGAATACGTGTCCCGGCTGTCGGTCCACGGATTTTGCAAGCGTCCGATGATATTTTCGTGTCGCGTCCAAAAGTCCGACGGTCACGTCTGCGTCGTGTCGCGTCGCCGTTCGTACAAGTGTCATCGAGATAAAAAGCGTCAAGGAAAAGCGTCGATCCGACGGTGTCGCATTTTCTTAATTTTTGTTTTTTTTTTTTTTTTTTGTTCTCTGTCGTTATTCGCAGAGCACTTTCACATAGAGCCCGAATCTATGCTCGGAGTTTATACGCTAGTCTGGAATCATATAAATGCACATATTATACAGTAAAGACAAATCCTTTATCCTCTGGGAGATTAATTTGCATACCGCATGACCTCTACGCGATGCATTCCCGATCAGCGACGGAGAGAACCGTAACGATTCTCCTTCTGTTGCCGTTTTTTTTTTCTTTTCTTTTTTTCCGTTTTTCTTTCCCCCCCCCTCCCCCCCCGCGATACGAGGCATCGACGTGTCGGCTCGGCGCAAATTGCAAGGTACGTGTATGCACGCGACGCAAATTGATCCGGTTAATCTGCGGTGATGAATTTTCTTCCCGGCGAATGATTTCTTGCGTAAGGGGTATTACATTCGTCGCCGCACGTGTATCTCGCGGCGCTTTAAATTTACGAACGACCGCAAGGCGACCCCGGAGGAGCGCGCATGAATTAAACGCAATTAGAAATCAGTCGGCCTTGGCGGACAATTGACCGTACGGATATTCCGTTTAGTGAAATTAGAACGGCGCGAGTCGCGGCACCGAGAATAATGCAGGAAATCCGGGATAAATGCATTAATGCGTAAGCGCGAAGGTGTCAAAGATCAGCCGACCACGCGGCTCCGCGTAAACTGCGCGAAGGTCACGGGGAATTCGCACGTGCGAGGGAATCGGTTGCGTAAACGGCGTTTCAACGAGGTGAAAAACGGCAGCAGAAAAGAGCCTCGTCTCGAGCGCAAAGGATCCAAAGATTTCGTTACGGCCGCGCCGCTAAATCACCCGACGAAGGAAGCGCGTAATCGTTTGCGTGCGGAACGCCCGCGTTCACTGTTATCGCTCTTTTTCATCTGTCGATTGCCGCACTCGACGCGAAGGAGCTAAAGATTTCCTAGGAACGCATATCCGGAAAACCGACGGCTTTTTTTTTTCCGATTTTAGAAATCGTATTTCACGTATAAAAGTACGTTAAGCGGATAATATTTGCATTTGCACGTCCTCCTGGATGTTAATATTGAATTAAAACGCGATGAAAAGTTTTGTGATAAGGATGCAACGTCTCAGGCAAAGTCTTTTAGATCATGTCGTTCATTTCCATATTAAGACTGTAATTACGAGAGAAATCTGATTATTCGTTCGCTGTTTATTCACTAAATCGAGATAAGATTTTATTACAATCATGATGCTAATTATTCATCATCACCTGTTTGTTCATATAATAGGAGGGGAAGTTTTTTTTTTTTAATTATTATTTGCGAGATGACAATAACACGATTTACGAATCATGAATTCGGTAATGTTTTTAACTCTCGAGACATCAATCTTTTTCTTTTTTTCGGATAACTGCAATTCGGCGAAGAGCTTTACTTAAATTACAATTTAAATCTTCATAAAATTTTCTAAAAAGTAGAATAAAAAATTAATGTAAATAGAAGAAATGGAAATTTATATGTAAGAGAAGGTACTTTTTGAAATATCTTATTTAATCATTCGCAGACCAATGTCTCGAGAGCTAACGATGCTTTTTGCGTTCTCAATTAAATGAATCTCCCATTCGCATGATGTAAAAGAACATGACACAGTAAGCGGGTACATTTTGTACGCAACACAAACGAGCAACGTTCGCAGTCGTCTATAGATTCAGCAGGCGGCTGTTAAGCATCCCTGGTGCCAGCTACGCTACGAATTCTACGTCAGCGATCAGGCGGTATGCATGATTAGTACTAACAATTAGAATAGTTTAAAAATAACGGAGCAAGAATAAAACAGACGGGAATAGGGGTATTTTAGGTAATTCGGGCGAATTAAATTTAATGATTAAAGTAATATATATGTATAATAGAGCAAGAGAATAGTCGTAGAAGTACACACATTAAGAAAGAAAGAAAGGAGAAAAAAAAAAAAAAAAAAAAGGAGGACGGCGGAAAGGAAGGAGGAAAGAGGAAAAACGTAAATGCACAATATACGATCCTCGGGTATTGTTCTCACTCACGTTTGCTCGAGCATTTGGGTTTGGCAAGAAAGCAATGGTGATGATTGCTCGTGGTAGCAGATAGTGAACGCGCTCAACTATCGGCCGAGCCGTTCGCTCGCGGCTGATTTTCTCTAGCGGAGTTTCAAAGACACTTACTTGACAAGCACCACGTCTGAGAGTTCGGTTTTCACCCCCTGCTTCTTCGGCTCGTATTCCGCTATCATCGGGCGCATTGGCGTTCTCTGCAACATAACGATAAAGTGGCGTTAGTTAGAGCCAGCGTCCAAGTCCATCCCGAGAAAAAAAAAAAAATATAGACACTTTTAGCCTCCGGTTATAAATTTATGATATTTCTGGCGAATAAATATAGTCGACCGAGTGGTCACTCCCACCCTACGACGACGCTTTTAGAGTCAACTAGTTATCGTTAGAAATGTAAGATTATGGTTGGGGTTGAAGTTTTCTCAGCGCGGATTAATCGAGCGGAGTCGAAATGGGCGCGAGCTTGTCGGCGATCAACGACAACGAAATGCACCGGGAAGACGATGACGATGACCCGGCGGTCGTAATTGTCTCTTTTAGAGGGGAGTCGATTGGGCCAGGTCAGTTTTGCAATCGTTGAAAATGTTGCGCGGCCTCGCGTCGTCTTGCCGTCAAGGTTGCTCGTTTCGTTGAATAGCCTGCCAGGTTTTACGATCCGACTGAATCGCCGTAACAACTCCGCGATAAATCGGCGAACGGCTTTCGGTGCGTCATTCGCCGCGTGATGTGTCACGAGGAAATTAACTTCTTCGCTAACGCGCGAATTGAAAAAAAAAATACACGGCGGAGTCGAGTTAACTGTTTGCGGCGCGCGAGAATTTACGTTTACCGATTTTATCTAACTCGCGCCTCTTGCCCGTCGCGAAGTAACAAAATCCTATTCCTCGCTTAACGAATGAACGAATTATCTGGACCGCTGATCAAAGTACGTGATTCGTAAATATAATTTGTATTCACCATAATGTGGGGACGATCGTTCGTCGCCACCACCGACAGCGAGCTCATTTCCATTTCGTGCGAGCTGTCGGCGTTCCCCATTTTTGTCGTAAATTCCACCCTTTCGGACGTATCGAGAATTAGCTGCGATGGACGTCGTCGAGATCTCGCAGGAGGGACGTCATTCGCACCACATGTTATCTATCGGTATTATTTAGAGTTTCACATCAACACCCGATTGTTCGTGCCTAACGAGCCGAGATCCGAGCGCGAGGAACGTCGTACCACTTTGGGGAGGGCCTTTTCGTAGAGCGTATTCTCGCGGCCGGGGCCGCATCACGTTCGTGTATCTGCGTTCGTGCTTTTCGCGGGTCGGAGATGAACGCGGAGCGAAGGCGAAGGTCTATCTTGAGACGGCCTGGCCGCGCGGCACGATCGTCGCGGAGAGGAACGCGCGAGGATGAGCGCGCGCCGACGCGTGTGCAAAACGGGCGGTCGTCCACGTTATATGCTGGCGTGCGGATTAAGAAGTCGCGGGTTGTCCTCTCTGCCTTCTGGACGCCCTATCCGCGAGCGGGGATAGAGCGTCCGCAATCCGGAGCGCGCTTCTATGTACGGCACCGCGTGCGGCGCAGAAAAGCGCGGTAACCGCTGCCAAATCTTTCGGCGACGTCCGGCCGAGGACGGGCTCTTTATATACCGCGCGGCTACGAAAATAGGAAGAGCAAACCGACGCGCTGCTCGCGAGCTCACGTGAATCTCTGCCGGCCATCTGACCGCTAAACCAGGTTTAAACAGGATCCTGTTTGAACGGGACGACAGACGGAGTCGGCCGATTTGGCTCGCGAATTAGAGGCCGCGCGGATATTTCATCGGCGGCTCCTCGACCGGAGGATCAATCGGCGTAAATCTACTATATCCGTGGCCAAATATATATATATATATAATGAATAACGATACGCAAATAGGGAGAAGTGAAGAAGAAGTTACGCTGCTCCCTCCTAGATGTTTGCCCAATTTACTCCGCACTCAAGAAAACGACGCTTTACATTTCCTCGTCCCGCGAAACTGAAAGGCTTCTCGGGACGCTAATGCGCTGCTCACGCTCCGGAAATAGACGTGTCTTCAAATACAATAGTTCCACGATGTGTCGCATTAGGATCGTTATTACGATTTAGGTCGGTGCCGATGGAGCGCAAACCTGGGCGAGTAAACGAGTTTAGAGTGCAACTGAAAATTTACCATGTTGAATCTAAAAATATCAATGATACGACAAATGCGATTTATCAATACAAACGAGCGCTTGTTCGAGCATAAAAATACCCATCTTAATTCTTCACGAATACATCACTTACGCTGTCAAGCGTTTAACCACCGACTACGTCATCCTTACGTAAGCAAAAGAATAATAAAAAAATAATTGCGTATCATTGCGTTTGAACGAGTATACAGGATGTCTCCGGTTTCGCGCGACGACGATTAAACGCCGGCTTCTGAGATAGTTTTCAGGCAAAATAAAAGCATTAATTTTCTTTTCTTTCTTTCTTTTTTTTTTTTTTTTACTTTGGTTGTAATAAAGTAGCTCAGAATTTTTCTCGGTGCGATTTTCCGTAGAAATTAAGTCGGACAGTGTGCGGTATCTACGATGCTTATTTTGGGCACTTGGAAAGTGTCGTCACAAGAGCAACAATGCGAGACGCGTCCGTAACGGCGCCTACGCGTAACATACCGCTGCGTTTCGGTCATGGTGAACGTCAACCACGGACACAACGTTGGGAGACAACGTCTGTGCGTCCGCACACTCTTGCGTGTGGCGTGCGTTCCTTCCCCTCCCGTTTATGAGACAGTTTTCTCTGTGCGACTTTGTAAAGAGCGTTGCGTGTACCACGCACTTCAACGCGTGGATCTAGAGATTCGCACACGTCTCAAGTGATAGGCGTCTTGAAGCGAGGGACGCCAGGCAGTGTGTGATATTCGCACACTTACGTTCAACAGTGCAAAAACCCACCGGAGAACGCGGAGAAACCGCTCGGGGAGAGAGACCCGGTTCCCGCCGTCCTTTCCAATTACACGGCTGCGCGTAGGTCGGCGCGCCTCTCGCGCCGGTCGAATTCGGCGTCTATTTTTGCCTTCGTCGAGGCGAAAACGAAGCGAAGCGTGTAGCGTAGCGTTCCCCCGCGTGATGAAACCGGGAGAGATATCTGCGCCGCGCAAAAACTTTACTCCGTATACCAAATCTATGAAATTCAAACGTTCGGATTTTACTTTTTAATATCGCAAACTCGCAGGCTGAACTTCCCGTTACGCGCACCTAAACGACTTGTCCGCGAAACTATTTCGAGAGACCAGCAACCGTTAAAAGAAAAGAAAAAAAAAAAAAAGATTAGACCTGCAAATAATTATTTATCAAAAGAAATAGGTAAAGATAATGCAATTAAAAAAATATAATAATAAAAATTGCTGTTACGTTCCAGCAAATGTGTTAAAAACGAACGTTTCAGCGTGCGGCAAATGCGCTCCCGTTAATGAATGAAACGCAGCGGTAGCCCTAATCGCGCGGTAAGCGGAAACCGCGAAAAGTAATCGCGGACGTAGGGTAGTTTAATCAGCGGCGGAACGGGGGAAGGGATAAAAAGCGATATCGAAATGGGGGAGTCGGTGCGGCCGAGGCCTTGAAGGCTAATCGCGCATGGTCGTTGTGTCATTAGCGGTAAAATATACATACACCAAGTCCACGAGCAAACACCGGCGCGAGATAACGCGATGCTAAATTCGTGACAGTCGTTAAATGTATACCGATATTAAGCAATCGTGCAAATTGCCGTCTGCCGGCGCATATTATTTTTCCGGGTGTCGTTTCGCACTGCGCGTAATAAACAACGCTAAGTATAAAGAAGCTTCTTGCGTCGTTCGGGATGAAAATCATCTCGACGATCGGAACCCGCTGTTACTTGAAAAAGAAAAAGAAAAAAAAAAAAAAAGAAGAAAATGTACGGAACCTACTTTCCTCGGATATTTTTGTTAATTATTTTAATTATTGCTTTCCACGAATACTCATTTATTTATCACGCTGCTAATGATTATTGCTAATCGAAAATCCTCTCGCAATATCACGAGCTAATTTAAATTTGCATAATCGGAACACGTTTAAAGTATGTACAAGTTTTATTTTGCATATATAAGCAACGAGCAAATTTTTTTTTTTTTTCCTTTTTTTTCTTTTTCTCTTTCTTTTTCTTTTCTGTTTTTCTACGAATGTACGCAGAAAATTATCATATTGATGATGTCGTTGAAAGGAGGCAGTTTTGATGTTTCGAGTCGTCGAAAATGTTAAACAAATCAAAGCAAAATTCTGAATTAATTCAGTGATATATATATAATGTATGTAAATTTATAGCATCCGCCACGTTCGTTTATTCCTGTTAATATAAATAATTTTGTGTACACGTAAGCGGTCGCAAAATAAATTAATTATTTAAGCTTTTATGAGACGTAGGTTTCGCAAGAAACGTCCAGGCGTCTTCCCTATCAATAAATAGACGATTGGAGTTGATGAGTTTAACGGACGTACGCCGTTCAATGGTAGTCTAGACTGATAAAGCGCGACGGCGCGATTTCGCGATAGGCGTTTCGATTCATTGCTATCGATAATGCCCCCTGATTGAACCGTTGAAAAAGAAGTCCGATCGGCTCGCGAGCGCCAATAAAAACGGCCGTGTCCAAATATAAACTCCGCTCTTTAACGAGCGGCCCCCGAATCGTAAATCGGCGCAATGGGCTCTCTATTGAACGAAATTGCGGCGTATTAGAGGTCGCGGCTTTTGCATTTCTTTTCGGCACAAAGCCTGGGTCGACTTCAATGCCACAATAGCGGCGAATTGCGGGGCCCGGGGTGTCTAAATGTGTGTGATCGTGTCGGGGTCGACCCGTTCGCGCCTCATCTACAGCGTACGTACGTATAAGCTCTAATGCGAATCAGCTCGGCGACGGCGACGGCGGCGAAATAACGAATTGACAAATCTGACAGCAACGTCACATCCTCATCTCGACAAACGGTGCGTTACGCACGGCTGCATACGCGTGGGAGTCTCGCACTCTCGTTCCCGCTGCTGTCCCTGAATTATGCACCCGTCTATTACACGGCAGTGCTTCTCAAATTGATACGCGAGTTCTTACATCTGCAGTTTTATTTAAAACACGAGGAGCTCTGGGTCTCCTGCGTAAAGCAACCACTCGGCCTCTATATTGATACGCTTAATTATTACATTAGTCACGTTGGAGCGTAAAAGAGAGCGTAAAATTATTTTTGCGACGCAGGGAAGAAGAAGAAAAAAATCAACTCGTTAATACGTAAAAAAAAAACTTCTGGATTAAATTAATTTAAGATTTTAGTGAGGCATCGTATTCAATTATAATTTGTGTTAATTAAGGCGGACGATTTATACGTATACGCCACGCATTTGCATAAAAACTTTCGAAAAGAAAGAAAGAAAAAAAAGAAAAAAAGCTTGAGGCAAAGGAACGGCGAAAAATATTTCATTGCTAAAAGAAAAAAAAAAAAATTTAAGGAACAGGATGCTGCGCAGCTGTTGGACAAGTGTTATAAGATACACGTGCGTAGCGCGTGTACATTGTCGTTGAACTAGCCGTGTAATAGCATTGACCTTCTTAATCTGGTTGCGTGGTTCGGCGAAATCGTGACCCGGACGAATCAGATTCGTGCAATTATGCCTTGTCACCGGAGACAATGGAGCAGCGGAAATGTTTAAGGAGTAATGAAACATAAGAGGCGACGCCGACAATTTAAACGTGACGTCGTACTCTCGCGAGACAATTAATTTGCGACAAGTACGTCGTATCTCCGTCATATTAATTTTTTTCTTTCTTTCATTTTGTTTAATTTTTTTTTCCTCTCTTTTCGGCCATTATTCGATCTTTTCTGCGTCGCTCGGATGACTAATCTTGACCGGCCGGTCCTTATATAACCAGCCGGGGCGAAAAGGCTGCGGCCGGCTCTCGCGTCCCCTCGCGGCTCAGCTCTCCCCGGCGGAATTTGCGCGGATCGTCCCCGTCGGATTCCCCCCGAGGGCCGTCCGGTTTCACCGGGACACCCGGTACAGCGTCTCGAGACGACTCGCGTGACTTCTATTCCCCGGCGGACCACTGAACTCCAACGTGAGCCCGGCAAGCCGAACGCAGCCCCACGGCGCCTCTCGTGTTCCTTGCCGCTCGATGACCACGACACGTGCACCGCACGCACGAGAAACTTAATTGCGGACACGAAATAGACGAAGCTCGTATTAATACCCCGCGCGCATGAATCACGCCCACTTGGAATTCTCGCTACCTCAACAGTTACATAATTCGCACTCGGCGGAGAGAGATCGGTGTGCCTTAGACGCCAATATATGCGGCGCCTAGCAGCGACGGCGGTCTTTCATTTTTCTGAAGAATTCTCTATTTTAGAATTATTGCTGGAAAATAAGTCACGTTGCTAGTTTAGTCGGATTCGATTGCGTTCATAACTAAATTTTGACATCGTAAGCTTTTATTTTTTTTTAATATACGCCGTTCACAGATCAAACTAATCGACGCCACTTATTGTCTATTTCTTTCTTTCTTTCTTTCTTCTTTTGTATTTTTTTAATTTAATAAAAAGAGCTCGATTGATAAATTAATGCGCGAATATTTTTTGTCATATCGTATCACAAATATTAGATATAATTAAAGACTCAATTGGCTCTACGTCTGATTCTCAACGCTCCAAGTTCGAAGAACCGCGCTCCGATCAGCAATTGTTTCGCGAGCGGAAGTTTAAATATGCGAAGTCGAGTTAACTGGAGCGTTTCATTCGACTTTAACGAGCGGGGAAAAAAAAGCCGTGCTCAATACGAGGAAGCACGAGCCTCCGTCAATGTCGCACCTTGGTGCGCACCCAGACCCAACGCGTTTTCACGATGACGGAAATCAAGCGGCGCCCATGATCATGATCCTACCGTCATCGTTACTTCGAGATAGAGAAAGAGAGAGAGAGAAAAAAATAAAAAATAAAAAGAGGAAGAGCAGCAAAAAAGAAACGGCGTAGGACGTCCAAACGAAATTATCGGAGTTCGCCAAAGTTGAAGAACGCGGGGCGTACCAGACCCGCAGGAACAGCGACGGAACCGAAGAACAGGACCAGAAAGAGGGGACGGCGAAGTATAGGAGGGAGATAACGGAAGGAAGAAGGGGAAATGGCGAAAGACGAAGAGAGAGGGGAAAAAAGAGAAACAGGGAAAGATAGGAAGAGGAAAGGTGTCAGTTGAGGAAATTTCCATGACGTAGCTCCTCCGCCGCCGTGCCACTTGCCATTGTCGCTAGAACATGTCACGAAGCGCGGACTAACCGAAGACGAAAGGGATCTATGGAATTTAAAACAACTTCAGCAACTCTGGCTTCGATTGCGAAAGAAAATAGCGGGAGACGCGGTACGAATAAGGGGCCCCGGTGAGAAGCGAGAGAACCGTAGAAAGTTTCAGTCTAAAAATCGCGATGGTAATCTTCAGCAATAAAGGAAACTCGAAAAAAAGAAAAAAATATAGCTTCGTTCGCAGAGATGGAAGAAAAATTGCCTGTACCGGCAGTGCACGATTTCTGTTTATTATCCGCGCAATGAAAATGAGAATTAGAGCTCTGTTCTCGGGTTAAATTTAACTCGCGAGACGGCTGTTGTGCAGACGGTTTGTTCACCGCGTGGCATCGATCGCCGATACAAAGTCAACGCACGGCCAGTGAGTCTCGAGGAAAACCACCTCGTTGTCAATCGATCGGGGTCACAGCGCAAACTAAATGTTCGAGCAGACGAAATAAAAAGCAGCGTTTGTTCGCCAGAGGAAACGAATAAAATAAAAAAAAAAAAAGAAAAGAAAAAAAAAGAAAATAGAAAAAGAAACCCCGCGCCGTCAACGATTTCAAAGTTTTATGTTTAATGACTAAGAACGCTAAGTAGCCTTTATTGCGTTAAATTCCATTTCATTAAAAAATAAATGGCGCCAGGAGGGTGCACGTTAGTCGCTACGTAATCGAAAAAAGCCAAACATTATTGAAATTTTAAATACCCGCGTTGCACGACGACGAAGGCCGGTTCGAAAATATATTTTTACACCGTGACCGAATTTTTCCTCGCGTAATCAACGCGCTATGCTTAAGTTATAATTCTGCTGGGCGCTAAAAAAAAGAAAACAATTATTTTACTTTGCGCAATGATTAATGCAGAGTGTCACGCGTTATCGCGCGATTTCTCGTAAATTGAATCGACGTCTTTTCGAAGACGGTTGGACTTCCGGTCGCGCTTATCGCATCGCGATATGATGTATAAGTTACCAAAAAACAGACAGCGGTGACGCGGCGCCGGCCGTCAGGCAAAGTAAAAAAAAAAAGGGATCGGAAAGTTTTAACGAGCGAAAGAATTTTTTTTTTTTTTTTTTGCTACGTTCCCAGATAATTTGCGATATTGCACGAATGACGCAATCCGCACATTTTCCACGCACGCTACTTTAATTCAAGGAGAACGATCGCCGACGATTCCTCTGTGAGTCGCGACTCTTTGCCGCGTTGCATTTCACGATGATTCAGAGGGGAAAACTGACTGAAAGATCGCAGAATTTTCAGCTGATCGTTATCGCGAAGTATCGAGGCAACGTTGCGTTACGTAGTTCGCGAGAATACTTCCTTATCTCGAGACTCGAAGTCATCGATTTACCTACATTGCGTAACGTAGATGTTAAAGTTTACACTACCGAGTTTACGACGATAAGACGAGAAATGATAATGCCAGATTCGCCCTAGAAATTAGGTGGTGTCGTCATCGTTCTAAAATAATTTCTTTACAATCAACAGGTAACCGTCGAAAAGAAAAAAAAAAAAAAAGGAGAAGAAAAATTTTCAACTACTTTTTATCTTAAAGTGAAAAATGGTTTAAAGATAGAATTTAATTGCGACACTGCCGTCGCGATCAACAATTGGGACTTATGAATAATTGATACATTTCATATATTTATTCGTTTTACATATCGGAATTAAATTTTATTGAAAAGGTTAAAGAGTGATTTCATCGAGCGTCGGTTCGTGCATTCTAATGAGCGCCGGTTGATTTTCATCGACTGCAAACGCGATGGAAAGGAATGCGAAATAGTCGAGGGGGAACAATGTGGCGTTAGGCCTGTCCGACGATCCGCATAAATGCGTTCACCTAATTACACAATTGCCATCTGCGCATGCAGAATGTGCGTAATCGACCGTGACGCTCCGAATTGCGCGTATCCGTAATGAAGCGCATTACCCGGAATCAAAACCTCTCGCGTGATTCTTATCAATTTGCGGCGGCGCGAAGTTTCAATCTGCGCGCTTCGTGCGATCGTAGTTTAGTCGCGTCGCGTGGTCTTTTTATTATTCGCACGCATATTTTGTTTCATGCCGGATGCGAATAAACCGTGCAAAAGCGAGGGCGCGGAAGTAGGCTGAGGCAGACCTAACGCCGATATCGCTCGTGCAAATGTCGATGACGTTTACGTGGGCAATATTACCGCGCGACCGTGCCATGTGACGATTGTACACGCGCGATAAGAAACGCGTATATGTCAATGCCGCGAAACGTCTTGACGGTTCGTGTCACTGTCTCTCGTAATTAGCAATGGAAATTCGAACGGTGCGAGCTGCGCTGAATTTAACGGTGATTTAACGAAGCCGGAGGGGGATTTAACGAAGCCGAAAACTCGCTGCGTAAAACAGGACGGAAGTAAGGCGCTCCGCCCTGAAATGATTATCGTTTTGCCGTTTCTAAAAATATCGCCGTTTCACGTTATTCCCATCGGCGAGAAATCGATAGGATCCGGCGATACGCGGTAATCTCGTTACTTCGATAGGAGATAAGTTTCGGCACGGCTGGAAAATTGATTAATCGCGCGGCGACTTTTAATGTATCGGTCAGATTAGCGATAGAGGAGAAGTGACGAGTTTGATGACGGATTGGCGTATAAAATTTGACGTAACGATAAGACGTTCGGCGTAACATTTGATCGATTTACTCACCTGAATTCGGCCGTGCACCGGTACTCCGAGACCCTTGGTGTTGTGCGACATTCTTGAAATTGGTATCGGCGTTCTCCGGTATCGTTCTGGTCTCAGAAGACTGGCTAGCTCCGGGTATGCAAACAGACGTATATAAATATGCGTGTATAACTGTATATACTTATGTATATACGATTCCTTCCGCTCTCTTTCTCTCTCTCTCTCTATCTCCTCTTCTCTCTTGCTTTCCGACGCGGTTATTGCGGCGAGCGAAGAAGGCGGAGGTGCTCCGTTCCGAAATTCGAGCTCCAACAGGCGAGGGAAGCTGGCGTCGTTTGGTGTGAGTACACACGCACGTGTACGAGAATGAATGAGGAGAATTGTACCGCGTGCGCCTATTTATACGCGGCGGTGGGCGCGCGATAATGGGCTAGTGCTCGTTTCTCGGACGAGCGCGGACGTCGCACTGATCCTTCGTCCTCTTTCCACGTGAACTTCCCTCCGCAGAGATACGGCGTGGTAACGTTGAGGAAATAGCCCCGCGGGTAGGAGCAGAGCGGCAGGGAGGGTGGGGACAGTTGCTGCCAAAGCGGTGACCACAGGAGGAGAGGAATCTGCGAGGTTGATATGTCGGAGGAGCGTCGTGGAGTCTCCTTGGATGTGGCCAAATTTTTTTTTTTTTTTTTTTTTTTTCGCGAGATTAACACCCGCCGAATCCACCCCTTGTCTCCCGTGCGTCGAGGGTGAGGTGGGTGGCCAGGTCGAGACTAGGAGACAATTTTCGGCCGCAGTTCGCCAAGACTTTTTCAAACGTTGGATCCTAAGGTGTGTGTGTGGCGCGCCGGCGGATCGCGATCGGCGAAGAGACTCGCGCGGGAATGACGGTGCGCGATACGGAAAGTCGCGTCGCGGTTTCTCCGGTTCTCCCACTACTTCGGAGTGGCGGGTACCCTCTTCGTCCCTTTCGACGTGCCTGCCCCTCCCTCGGACAAGAACGCTTATAGCAACCTCCTCGTTCGACTAGATCGGCTCGGAGGCTCCCCCTCTTCGCGAAGACGTCTCGCCGAACCTCCGTCGAACCTCCGTCGCACCCCTCCGTAATCGGATTTTAACCACAGCTCTTTTATTTCATATTTTTATTTATTAGACAATTTTTTCGTTTTTATACGCAATTGCTCAATCGATTCTTTAGACGTATATTTGTTTAAAACGTATAAAGAAATAAATTAAAGAAAAAAAAAAAATTAATTTATGTAATCTGTTCGGTCGATCCGTTTGGAAATAATTATGTAAACTTAAACAGAAATAAATCAGATAGGATTAACGATCGAGAGACGTGGCGACTCATCCGTAGTCATGAAGACTGGTACAGCGTCTTTTCCGCTTTTCTTTTTTTTTTACGTCAAATTTCCTTAAAATTAAGAAACGTCCACTGCCGCGAATTTATAACAATGCGGTAAGATTAAAAAAAAAAAAAAAAGAAAAAGTTAAAACTCCAGCGATTTTCGTAACAGTAACCCGATATTACGTTTACGATTTCGCTATCTAATATCGCAGGTAACGCGAAACTTGCTGGACGGCGCCTCGCGTACTTCTGCGTCGCATTAAAACCCTCCCGATCTTTGCCGTAACGTTTATATTATAATTCTAGACACGTACCTACTTGCATTACGTATCGCGATAAATTAGCCTCCGGTATGTAACTTGTTCAGTATGAATGGATCGTGAACAAAGGGACTTTTCTTTTATTTCTTATTAACAAGCGGACAAATCGTTAGCGCGTCAATGGCAGTTCGTTAAAGTTTTCACCCATCACTGATCTCCCGATCGAAAGAAGTCTTTGATATCTCATAGATGCAATTCTTAGGTGCAACATTGTCTTCTCGCAAAAGTTATTTGATAATTTCGGGTGAGAAGTGACAAATAAATTATTTTTTTTTTTCTCAGCGCTGGAAGAAACCAATCGTACGTAATTAAAAAAAATCGTTATAAATTTCTACGGTGAACTTGCTCGGGTGGTCTCGATAACGAAACCCTTAATTTTATCGATAATGGCACAACAAAAGTAAGCGCCTTGTTTAATCGAGCGATGATACTAATAAAGCAGCTACTGCCCGAGGTGTCTCGGAGGCATCTTAATCTCGTCCATTTAATCTCCGTAAGCAAAATATTGATGCGCCAGCTCGTACGTCAGCAGATTCGGGCAAAATGTTGCGGTAGATAGCATCGATTGTCTGCGTTAAGCTCGAATTCTGCCGGCAAACGAACTGATAAAACTTTAACGGAAGTTGCCACTGTTGTAACCGGTTAAAGTATAACTCTCTCGAGTTTAGACGATCGAAACTTTACGTCTCACACTTTTGCCTCGAAAGAAAAAAAAAGAGCGGAGGCTCGCGAGCGCAATATCTGATATTTTCATTTAACTGTCGTTAAAAAAACACATGGAAAACTTTTTTAATATAGAAAATAGTCTATTTTTTTTTTCTTTTTTTTTTTTAACAAATTATACTTGAATTATTTTGAAGAACGTTCCTTCTTTTTTCAAGACACGAGCGCTCGAAGTAAGGATGCTCCCTCGGGACGCAGAAAAAAAAGCACGCGGGAATTGAACATTGAATAAAAACTACATTCGTTATACAGATATTTTCCGTTCGGTAAAACTGGATTGCGTCATCTGGGACGAAGGTAAAGGCGGTCGTTTGTCTGATTTTCCGCGTTTGGCCTGGGCAGAACGACGGTGGAGAGAGAGCCCACTATAGAAATGCGAATAGAATAGAATAGAATTTCTATCGCGAGATTTCCCGTGCCATTCAACCATATTAAGCTGGCTCGATTGATCGGGCCCGTTCGAAGGACTTCGCACGTCGGCACGGATATGTCGTTCCACACGTTGATTTTTCGTAAAACCTCCGTCGTAAATCACCAGCGCCTTACCGGTAGATGCAACGCTATAATAACGAATGTCACCGGGCTCTTCATAAATCATGTACTTCACACGTGCGATAATGTTGGCAAACGCTCCCGGTCCTCCACCTTTCCCTCGATCGTGCCAAGTACGCGTAAAACGCACAGTTGGTGCGCCGCCGTATTATGCATTTACCTCGAGGACGTCGGAATATATCGACATATCTGCCGACGAATGTAACCTTGCTCCGATATTCTTTCCTCAATTAAGCCTTGGAAAATATCACAGGCCCCCGCTTCGCGAACGTTAATTTACAAAGCGAAGTGTTTGAATTCCTCATTCACATTTCGCTTTTACTCCCTGAATTAATTAAAATCTTAAACGCGTCTATACGGCTCGCCGGTGCTGGAACCTGTTCTAAGTGTTATTAATTTTTGCAGCCTCCGTGTAATAAATTTTTCGTACCAATTTATTATCCATGTAAAGTCTATGTTTTAAATGGAAAATAAAATAATTTCCGTACAGATTGAAGAAAGAAAAGAGAGAGAGAGAGAGAGAAAAAAAAAATTAATGATATCAGAAATTTTCAAGCCTGAAATAATTTTAATTACTTTCAATTACATTAATGGTTTGATTAAAAGGATCGGGATTAAATAAATAATTCTTGTGTACTCTCTTTTTACAAGACTTGGTGCCATCCAAGTGTACCAAATCCCTGTACATATTTGCACGGGAGATTTGTGACTGCCATAATAATTCGTATTGTCTCATCTGCGGCTAAACTTTTCGAGGTAGGGGAAGAAAGGCCGCATTACTGAAATTCGTGGCTCTTTCAAAGGAAACGACTGATTACGCTGTCGTTAATACTCTGGCGCACACACGCGCGAGCATACATGTATTTGACGAGACACATCTAATCCGAGCGGCAAGGTCCTTTAAGAGACCTCTTACACCGAGAAAAGACCAGACTCCGCGGGAACCTCTTAACCCGAGAGTACAATCCGCTTCAAAAATTACTCTAATGTTGGATCATTGTTGATCTGTGAATTTTAAAAAGAAATAAATTTTTTTATTGCATTAGAATAGTCGGAAGCCGATCCATTGTGTTCTTCTCATTTTTTTTTTTCTTTTTTTTATCGTCGCGATTAATGATTAAATATTAAGAATTATTTGCAAGTAAATTTGAATCTGCCGGCGTGATTTTTAATGCGTTGAGCTTTCGTAAAATAAAAAAAAGGAGAAGAATATGTTTAAATCAAATTCGTGGTTGGGCGGATTAAATTTGCACTCGTCGGAAACGTCGCAACAGATCGAATATGTCGAAATAGGAAACGCATACACGCTTATTTCTGCTTGAGCTTGCTCGCGATCGTAACAATGGATCCATGTGCTCAAAACTTCTCGCGCTGTAACATGAATCTCACATATGTTCGGTCTGAAATATGTTACATCAAAAATATGATGAAAGAAAAAAAGACTAACGTAAGGTACAGTGTAACGCCAGAAAAAAAGAACGAATATTTACCGCGAAAGAAAAAGCTTGCATTCAATTCTACAATTTTTTCTCGACAATTCTACAACAAATATATATATATATATAATAATAATGATTATGAACATAAATTTAATTTCTTCACCACAAATTTGAAAAGAATTACCGTCAATTCTAATCTTTAGTTTCCAGAGAAGATTTTCAGGATGCGCGTTCGTTCGAAAAAATTCTCAGTGACGTTAATAAAAATAAAAATAAAAAAAAAAGAAAGAAATAGTAAAAATTCTTACGTTAGAATTACGTCGCGTTGGTTTTCCTTTTATCACACGCGGATGCAGATTTATTTTAGCATTTGGTTTTACATTACCGCCGATAAGGAATCACTGTGCGCACCGCGGGCGTCGCGGTGGAAAGCGACGGAGATTAGCGACGGCGCTATTGGATCTTGGGGGAGCAAGAATGTAAAACGAGCCGCCGTCTTGCCCTCCCATGGTGATCCATTTGGTACGTAAGGTAAAGCAAAGTAAGCTGAGTAGGGTCGATCAGTCGTAGTAACTTTCCATCATCATAAATTACTGGCCGACAGCTTCGTCCTTAACTTCCCGCGATATCCGACGTCGGTTCGTTGCCACCGCCTCGCCAATAATGCACATGCGACTCGCATTTGCACACGCATCGCGATATGTAACGTTAATAACACGGCGAACGATTGCGACAGATTGAATGTCGCCCACGTGACGATGGAAAAAGGACGTTGCGTTTTAAATGATAATTCTTATGAGCGAAGCGGTCATGAAAAGATAAGGCGCATTCTTTGCGCGCGTTGCTTCTCTACCGATAAGGCCATTTACGCCGCGGCGAGCTGTTTCGTAAGCTCGTTTTTGCTAAACGCGTCGCGCTAAGGCCTCTTTTTCGTAGTCCAACACGACTTCGCTTCACTTGGAAATTAATTTTCCGCGTAATACAGTATATATTTGTGCTAATTTATTAGTAGGAATTAATGTTGCGCTTTCGTCGTTTGATACGTGAACGGAAAGTAAAAAAGCATGGAGTTAAGAACGAAAAATATGAATAATTATACTTTTAACTACCACGGTTCTGGCTATCTTATTTTTAATTGTAAAACCGTAAAAAGTCGTAAGTGGAAAAGTTATTTTCGTGATTATCTTTAAAACTAAATTGTTCCGACTTCATAAATAGATAAGCGATATTAAAAAAAATTACTCCCGCTTTTTTTCATTATTGTAAGTTTGCCGTTTCTCTTAATGGAGAGTAAGAGAAAACAAAAAATTTATTTTTTGATTATCAAATTTTATACGTGACGTCAATTAAATCGACGACTCAAGCCTGCTCTTCGTAGTTTTTTGCGGTCACGTGCGAAAATCGCCGTATCATTCAAATTACCATATATTGCTTGCGTAATAAAGATAATTGCAGTCACTATGCAGAATAACATACTCGCTAGTCACTTCGTTGCATATTTTTAACTTCTATTTTACTTTCCACATCTTTCTTTTTACGCTTTTCCATTTGATTCTATGACGCTTACGAAGAACTTATCGACGTAACAGGCGAAAGCCTTATACTTCAAATACAAACTCGGATCAGTAATATTTAATTCACACGTACATATATTAAATTGATACACGGAGAGTTTGGAAAGATCAGCTGCATTAATGAAACTATAATATTAAAATACCTCGTCTTAAATTACTTTTTATTTTTATTTTTTTTTTTATTTAATCGAAAACGGTTCTTGTCATGTGAGGACTGTAATAGAATGTTAATTGTAGTAACAGTTTACTTTATTCATTTAGTAACGGAATCGTTGGTGCGTGTGTGCAGCAGGGCAGAAAAACGAACTCGTTTCCAAAGCTCCTCGCATAAACCTTTCGGCCGCGCTATTTCGCGCGACGCGCCAGGACTAATGTCACGTGGCACTTGTAGCCCGTTCACAATCTGGTTTTTAGATGCCGCACGCGGCTACGAAACCGAGCTACCTACAAGACGACGGCAACCGACTGTGTTTCCAATGGAAATTTCCATTGGAAGTTAGCATGCCGCGCACACGGCGCGACCGTACAGTCAACCATAAAAGCGGATGCTTTCCCCCTATTGCCCGTCTATTTAAAACGGCCGTGACGGTGCTTTCTCTATTGGGTTCACCGTAAACTTAAACGTCTATGCCAAAAATTCTAGTAGGCACGTTTCCATTATCGTTACTTTATGTCTTCTTTCTTTCTTTCTTTCTTTTTTTTTTTTTTTTGCTGGCTATATTTACGTTAATTTTTCGATGAGCTTGCACTGTTATCTTTCTCATGAATAATGGAAACAGCGATACGATTAACCATTTCGTAAACCGCAAAACTTTTATATGAAAAAAAAAAAAAAAGAAAAGAAAAAAATAGTGCAGCTCCGATTCGACATATGAAAAATTTACCCAGGCGTTTCTTTGCTTTTCAGACGTGGTTCGCCATCGTAATTGATTTGACAAATAGCCTTGTATTAAAAAAAGCTAAACTTTCAGATTTATAATGTGTGCACTTCAAACATTTGCATAATTGCACAATGGAAGTTGATCAATGATTCATTAATTGTTTCGTCACGGTACCTCTGTACATTGCGCTGATGAGCACGGTTTTCCTATTACCGGAATATTTACGGAATAATGAATGAAATGGCTCGGTGATATATTACGTATTATAACATTGCTAATTATACATACGAAAATTGCATCATATTGGCAAATAATTCCACGCGGTCATAAATACATTTTTTTTTTAAGAAAACACTTGATTTTATTGTATTGAGAATTGATTCAACTACTTTTACAATTCAAAATTTCGTTGTATAGCCTGATATTTTTATTAAATGCATGTTTTATCAGTGATAGATTACGGACACGAGGTTTATCACCAAGTCCTAAATGATAAAAACAGACCTAGATGACAGCACTGGCATTACCGGCGACTGTTTTAAAAATTATTAATTAAAAAATATTAATATAATTGACGAACAAATTTACATACTACAATTGTATTTAGTTGTTTAACTAAAAAAATGAAAAAAATATGCATATATATTTAAATTGGATGGAATTAAATTTGAATTATTTTCAAAGCGAAATTCACAGCAGCCGAATAATAAGCCAAAAATTCATCCGACTGGTTTGTTTTAAACCGCAAAAAGATCACGAGAGACTTCAAGGAAAGTTGGCGAGATTCAAAGAAACAACGACTAAACTATTCATCAATTTATTCGTGTGCAACTCAGCCACAAGGGAAAGACGCGCCGATCGATTTCATTATTCAACGAGAGGACAGATCACGAAATCGATTTTACATATGTATGAATCGAATAAGAGCTAAATAGTTTTAGTTCTAAAAATTCGCAGTTCTCCAACTGTAGCGCGCGGCGGCGAACGTGCTATCACGCAATGAACTTTCGATCTTATTCAGAGTCCAACAATCTCGATGAACATACATAATTCAGACAATTTATATACGAAAAAAATCCCGAGTATTTTATTTTGACATTTTGACCGCCTCGCGCGTATTTCATTAGAGTAAAATGATAAAATAGTACAGAATATTCCAATAAAAATAAAGATCGGAAATGCGCTTTGTAATTCTGTCTGAATATACCTTTTCCTGTTGGACCTCCTCTAAGGAGAAAGGCGATCGTACGTGTCCAGCAGAAAAAGCAGCTCTCAGCAAATTTTTTTTTTATTAAAAAAAATCTTTTTTTATTAAATCTTGCCCTCTTTGCTGAATTTAAGCAAGAAACCGATAATCTGTTAACCGCTCACCGAGCAGCTTTTTCCGCCGAATACAGTCACGGTCGACAGAAGTGAAGTTAACGATCTAAAATTAGAAATCTCTAATAACGCTGAACTTTGAATGATCCCTTGCCTTTGATTTCCGCGATTAATCGATTGCGTGATAGAACGCTCACGCTGCCGGCGCTGCATCTGAATGTGCTTTGTAAATTTCCTTAAACGCTAGCCATTAGTAAAAAGGCAGACCCGATTTTGATTTTTTGCACCTCGGTCCCCGATCTACCGTCGGAGAAAATTCGCTTGGACGAACGACTCGCTGGCAACCGGACCGTCTAAAAAAAATGCGTATCGCAATCGCGCGTATTCGTCGTTCATTGAAATCTTTCGATCGCTACTTATCTCGTACGTAGAAGCGCACAATGAGTCCCGCCGAACCCGTTACTCTCGGCTCGTGTCTTCGAGCGCAATTTTGTATATTGCGCAAATAACAACCGGTTCTTAAAAGAAAGGAATTAATTTACTTGAAACTATCTTGAATTTATATAATTTCTTCGAAAGAATGAAAGAAAAAAAAAAATGTATATACATATATATATTTACAATAATTTTCTTTTTCTTTTAAATACACGCGAATTAATTAATTATGTTTCCTCGCCTCAACGACACTTTGAATAAATAAACGAGATTTCGATTTACATTTATGGACTTGGGAGGACTCTCAGGATGCAGTTGAATGCGAAAGCACTTTTCGTCATTCACGTGCATCCGAGGTCGAGCCAAGAGTCTTGGAATCGGCGCGAATACTAGACAACTGCAAGGAGAATTGGACAACCGTCACACACTCACATTTTAATCTTTATTGTAATAGACTGCATTGAATTTTTCATCGCACACTTTTTACCTTCTTGTTCTTCTTCATTTAACAAAAAGTGTCGCATATGCGAAAAGATCGAATCTCTTTAGTAACGACTGTCACTCCATCCTTTCACGCTTCATCCTTCCTTCTCTCTTTTCTGTTTCATTCTTTTCGCTCATTTTTTTTTTTTTTGTTCACTCTCCCTTTTTTTTTCCACACGTGTTGTAAGAGAAGTTTCATCGTTTCGCATGCTAGTCGAGGCATATAACAAAATTCGATATAGACTACAACAATAATAACGTTTTTACTACACACTCTTTTCACACACGCACATCCAATCACGCGGTCTCACGCATCCCTTGCTGCACGTTGCCGGTCAGATACATACAGTTCGTGGATTTCGAGATATTCGCGGCATCGGCGATTTTTACCGGCGATGCGACGAGCATCGCATTCGGCACAGTCCATCACGTTGCATTTATCCTTTTGTCTCTCTCTCTTTTTTTTTTTTTTTTTCCTTCTCCGTTCTCATCCTTTTTTTTCGATATTTAATATATTTATACAGTATCTTACAATCCCTCTGCGTATCTTTTCTCTCTTCTCGTGTCTCACTTCTTCCGTCCCGCCCCCTCCCACGCATTTTCTATGTACAATTGAATTTTTTGACATTCTCTCTGCTTTTTTTTTCTTTTTTTTTTTTAAAGATATTAGTAAATGATAATTACCAGCATTCTATCTACACCGTAAACGATTTAATAGTTGATTCTTCTCTCCTTAAACGCTACCGTGCTAATTTTTTATTTATCATTTATATCACATTGTTCACATTATTTTATTTAGCTTGAGTGCTCACAATCAGTGCTATACTATCTTTAGTTTTCTTCCGTCTCTCAACCCGTTTAGTTTATCCTCGCTAACGCAATTATTTACATGAGACTATTACATCGCTTAAAATAATTAACCGACAGAGGTTTTCAGTCACGGCTAAAACAGCTGATTGCGAAATGCCGCTTCTGCAACATTTCCCGCTCGATCACATTGCTTTTTCTTTCTATCATTTTCCATTTCAGTCCCGTTTTATGTTTCTTACATATGTGTGTATATGTATATGTGTGTGAATAATGTGTGTGTCACAGGACATGCGGTAGTATAATTTGCAGCCATTGCACAACTTGAGGTCTCATCAAATTGAAGTCGTCCGAGTTGAAAAAAATTTTCAACAAATTTGTTTTTCACTTTTGACTAGTACCTCGAACTGGGTTTATGCTTTTTTTTCAAATTAAATTTCGCATGTTGCATCCCCAACACTAAGAAACTCACAATACGATCATCGGCAATTAACATTATAAAAGACATTAATTTGTTTTCCCTTCTTTCATTAAGACGCCAGCAGATTAAATGAAAATTCGGTAGGTACGTGCATTTGGAATATAACGACTTAAGATTCGAAAAAAAATTCTACACAGTAAATTGATTAACGTAATCGACAATCTACAATTTGTAGCGCAAAGAATTCTTTTCATATTGATTTTCGGTTAGCGAAATATTTCTGCTTTGAATATTCGATTGAATATTCAAGCAGATTCAATCGAGATACATTTCTGTGATCTTGTAGCCCGTTAAGCCACTCATTTACATCTTAACTTGAATATCGCTAATTATATTATTCGCGATTAAATAATTTAAAGGATACAAAACAAATTTGTAGATATGTAGGAGTTAGCGGTACTAGTAATATACATAAACTAAGAGCTGATAGCCGAGGGAGAGAGATCGTCACAATCTCGCGCGCGCGCGAAAAAGTAAAGGAGACTATTAATGTGTACCACGAACGAACTCATTGTCTCAGTCGTTGCTGACGATCTCGTTGCTAAAATACCAAACGAAGGCGTACAGTAGGATCTTACAAAAGCGAATAAACGTACGAAAGATCGTTCGATGGATAAAGAACAGATCAAAATTACATAAAATTGAAATGAGGATTTTTCATTCTATAAATTAATCATTCATATCGTTAAGGACCACACAGGGAATCTTAAGTAGTCGAAATGCAAGAGACTTCGCAATCAAGAATTTAAGCTGCTCTTTTGAAATATAAACAACGCTAAAAATTTCTAACTCCGTTAAGACTTATGAATTTAAAAGGGTTTGACTCAAATCCAAGACTCGTAGACTGCGAGTTAATTATTTTCGTACAAAACTGCACGTCACCTGCGATTAGATCAAAATTTTTACTTTTAAAGATCAGAAAAAATACATATAAAAAGAACTGCATATAGATGTTGTTTTCTTTTTCTTCGTGCAACCACTGTCAGCGTGAAGCTATTTTTAATTTAATTCAAAGTTTATCAAGCGATATTAAACATTTATATGTAGATTTCATTGCATCTTCTCGCTTTAAAAAATTTCTATTAGTAATTTTGATCTGTACCTTTATTAGACGATTCTCGTTTGTACAGAAAATAACGAAAAGAAGTAGAATCGATATTTCGATAAATGCGTGCGATCGTTTTAGCTTTCCAAACAGTTGTGAGCATTATCATTTCCTTCAACTCTACTCGAGCCGTTCTTACTTAGTTATTATGCAAGGATCGCGTTACAGAAATGAAATGTTTGTACAAAAGTATGGAACGTTACGGTGCACACGTATTCACGAGACAGATTACAATGATGACGGCGACTTAGAACATACGTTTTCTAAATATTATCTATGTGACGAAATCTGAGCATGAGGAAATCAATATATTCGTAGCGTGTGGTAATTATGCGTTCGTGAAAAGCGCGATAGCGATTCGTATAATACGCAAGTAAACATATAATAAATACAGAGAAATAAATACTTAATATGTATTAAACTTATATAATCTGCCACCGTTTTTAAATAACTTCCGTCTTTATCATCGACTTAATACAACTTGCGATTGAATTATCGAAATTAAACAGACGGACCTCCGGCGGATAAAAGGTTTAATATCCGTTCTCCACAGCCCTTTGATCAATTTTAAGATACAAAATTTCTCGTGATTTTTGATTTTTCAAGTTTTCACTCTTTAAATAATTAAATCCAGACCGTTCCGTCGTATGCCGTTAAGCAGGAGCCTTTGCTTTAATTTAATATCATTCTAAGTATACCGTCATTATCATTTCCTGTGATACTTCAGTTTAAAAATATGATGAAACTGGTCAATTAACGAATCTTACAAAACAGTCAAGCAATTTAAAAGTTATGTAAAAAGTAAAATTATTTCATTGCGAGTCGATGTCTTCTCCCGTTTTATTTTATCAAAAAAAAAAAAAAAAAAAAAAAAAAAAAAAAAAAAAATATATATATATATATATTTTGGACAGACAAACATAACATAAAACACTTAAAAAAAAGTTATCTGTCAAAGTAACGAAAAAAGAAATCTTCCCGAATCGAGAATATAACGAACCAATGATCCAAATAAAGTACGAGACCAGAAGCCTTAAAATTTTAAAAGCGTCAATTCGTCACCATACTAACGTGAAAGCTTTTTCATTCTTGGACACGGACTCTATTGTCATAAAGTAATTCTTTATATTTAATTTACTCGCGATAAACTATCTTTCTTAATAAAATCAAGGTACCGTGTACAATATACATATCGTATGTTTTGAGCAAGGACTTTTTCTCACGCTTTTCTCAGTCGATTTACTTTTCGGAAGAGCTTGTATTTCAAATGTCAGTCCCAAATGACATTTCCGAATGCAAGATTACTTTGATGTTAGAAGTAACACGATAAACGAAAATTTTTCTCGCACAAAATTCCATCGTGATATTTTACTGTTTTTGTGATAAAACAATTTCAGATTTAAATTGTATATTCTCGCTAATTCGTTACTAACACATCTAAGCAATTCCAACAGATAATAAAAGATAGATTTATTTTAGGTAAACGTAGAGGTTTACTAGAAAAACACCGACAAACCGTATTTTGATATTCCAGCGCGATCAGATTAATTTCGCCTTTTCTTGATTCTGTCAGACGGTCGAATTTGAGGTCGAAGAAGATTGCGTGTTGGAAACTGTCGCTGCCACCGTTGTCGAAGACGCCGTCGACGTTGACGGTGAGCTCACGACGACAACCGGTTTCACTAAAGTCGTAGTATTAAGATACTGAGCGTTTACGAGCGGCATTTGTCCCACGGACTTGAGAATCGGCGTAGTGATCATTTTCCCTGCTAGGCTTGACGGTGCCAAAATGTGAGCGGTCACCTGGCTACCTTGGGAGACAACGGTCATCGGCGTGACAATCGGAGTCAAGCCGGAAAGAGGCGTATGCTGGCCGACGATGTGGGCTATACTCTCTGTGGATGGAGAGTTCTGCATCATTGTCGAAGTAGGTTTACCCGCAGCGGTTTGAAGTGATACTCCATGACTTAAAGTTAAGCCTGCAAAATATTAAACGTAAGGATAAAGTCAATGAAAAATAAATAAAAATAAAATTAAGATTTAAGTCAAAATTAATAATAAATTTCCGTTTAGGATGTGAATCTTATTACCATTTGCTGGAAGTATGTTCAATTCCGCGCCACCAGGAAGCCTTGCCAGTTCCGAACCATTACCACCGACGAGTGTTACACCACCGACCATCTTATGTGTAGTTTGTGTATCTCCAGCTCTTATTCTCGTCTGGGCGTCTATAAAACAAACCTATTGTTAATTCCAGAACTCTAGGATTTTTTTTTTAGAAATACATCTTCTGTGTCTTTCAAAAGTTTGAAAATAAAAATTATTCTGTAAAAATTCGCGAATCGTATTATACAAAATCAAGTCTTGTTACTTACTCGATACATTCAGGGCAGGTGAATGTGTGGCAAGGACCAATGATCTACCTTCGTTTCCCGAATGCACAAAAGTGACGGGTCTAACGTCACTCGCGGATGATTGCACAGCCAAAGCCAGTGGCCTGTCGTTGTTAGATAAATTGGAGTGCACGAATGTCACTCGATTATCGTTTGCGGCAGACGAGTGAACGACGAGCGCCACGGGCCTCGGTTCGTTTCCACTGTTTGATTGCACGGCAATCAACGGCGGTCTGGACTGATCTGACGAGTTTTGCACCGCCAATGTCAAGGGTCTAGATTCGTTGGGGGCGTGAGTTACCAAAATCTGCTGCCGTGTATCGCTCGGTATTACCCTGAGCCCTGGCCCGATGTGCTGTAGAGCTGGTACAATAGTAGCAAGGCCCTGACTCGTGTTTAACATCTGGGCGCTGATCGGTAAGTGCAGCTGATGCGGCTGCTGCACTATACTGGCGGTGGGGGAAGTGGTGACCTTCTCCTGAAACAAAAATGCCACCCTAACTATCTTGCAGATAAATTTTAACATTTTAAATATGTACGTACATGCGTTCCAAGCTAAACAATTAAATAAAATTGAAAGAATAAACTTGCTTTAATGGGCATGTTACACGTTTTCAAAGCCGTTTCCAGTTAAAAATCT
This sequence comes from Cardiocondyla obscurior, assembly GCF_019399895.1. Classification (NCBI taxonomy): domain Eukaryota; kingdom Metazoa; phylum Arthropoda; class Insecta; order Hymenoptera; family Formicidae; genus Cardiocondyla; species Cardiocondyla obscurior. The sequence goes on from NC_091877.1 coordinate 3,056,557, forward strand.
GTAAACGACTCTGCAAACGCGTAGTAATTTGCTCTAGCACCAATTTATTGCAAAATCGCAACATTTGCTATTTCGCCTTGGATAAGGTGCGAAAAAAATAACTCCGTCTTTTTTTGCAAGTTTTATTAAATTTAATAAGAGAGAAAACTGTACCTGCGACGGGGTAGAAATGCTAGGCGCGGATACTGTTCCGGCAGTCGAACTTACAGGTGGACTCTCCCTGGGACCTCGCGCAAGATTCAGGTCTTGCGTTTGGCAAACGACACCTGCGGTCGCGGTCTGATTATGAATGTTAGAAGTCGTGCTAGTGGACTGCAACGTTTGCGGGGAACTGGCCGTTGTTACGCTGTTTAGACTGCTCGAGCTGCTGTACCTCGTGCCACCCCGTGGCAATCCAGTAACATCAATCTCTGTACTTTCTGTAATAGAATAAAGTTATTTATTAGAAAGAGAATATATTAAAGAGGGAATATGAAAGTAAAGTAATCTTTGAAAATTTATTTTACTAAGTTTCTCTACATTTCGTATTTTTAAATACATCTTACCATTTTTAGTTACCACATCCATCCCGGGATTTTGTTCCAGCAAAAGAGAATTAATATCGATAGGATCCCAAGTTGCATTAAGTTCTTTCCTCAATGCCACCAATCTCTGTTGAGCCGCGATCTTCTCTCTCGCGAGCCTCTCCATCTCATGTTCGTAATCTCGTTCTTTCTTTCGCAATGCCTGTAAAACATATGAAGAAATTTAATTATCATTATTATTAATTTTTCAAAAAGCTTTTAAAATTATTACCAACATTCAAGCAGAAATTCAGATAAAATTTGAATAAAAAGAAACGTGATACGATATCAATTTGTAAGACAACTATATTAATCAACGTAGTTTCTTATTTCTTTCTTTGTGAGAAAGTAGTGAAATTTTATTTTTCACGTCAAACTTGCACTTGGACGCTGACGCCTTTGTCGTTCTAATAAGATATATTGAGTGTAATATCAACGATAAAACTCCGGGAAACAGCTCGTCGCTGTTACGTGCCGCGCGGCATGACATCGATGGCCGTTCGGTCACGTGGAACCGATATAGGTAATGCCTTTCGCACAAAAATGCACGGCGCGTACGGAGATGACACAATATTGGCGGAACGAAGGAGGACACGGTTCAATCGAGTTCAATTGTTAACAATACTTCAAAAGTGCGAATTAAATCCAACAATCAAGTTTTATTTTTCAGTTTATTTTTCCCAACTTCTCGCGACGTGTCGCACACCCGTGAAAAACTACCAAAGAAACCTCTAATTCTTTTTCTTTTTTTTTTTTGTTTTTTCAATTACAAATCCCTGAATTTAACGGGACGCGACTTGCCTGTATATACTTGTTCGCCGCGTGGAGAATCGAGAGATTCGAAGACTTCTTTTCGTCCTGCGATGGCAGCTGTCTCTTTAGAAGTTCAAAGCACTCTTTCAAATGGGCTCTTCGATTTTTTTCCAGTTTGTTGTGCACTTCCCTTGTACCGGACCGAATCAGGCACGCTCTGCAATAAAAAGGTATAAGTCGTAAAATGATGTATCGGACAAAAGACGTTGGTCTGTTTTTGCCTGTCGATTCTGCGTTTACTACTTTAGGATAGGCGGCATTACAGTGCCTTTCTACGTGCTCTATAAAACGCAATCATGTAATGCCACGCGCATTATGGCCGCGCGATGCAACGCGCTGAGCGGCGCTTCGTGCACGTGCCATTCACCCTGGACACGTGCACGGCGTAAATAGGTATAGCCGACTGTAACGTCGGCGACAGACAGCGTCAGCTTCGCGCACGGAGAGGAGCGGCGAGGAGAGAAGATGAGACGAGAACGCGAAGCAACAGGCTGACGTATCGACTCGCGATGAAACGCGTCGGTGTCGCCGACACAAGCGTGCGTCCGTCATAGACGGACATTATCGTGCCTATTTTAGACGGACTCTACCATAACAGCACTGATAAAGCATAAACGCAACAAGCAAAGTAGATTAATAAAATCTTCCGACAATGTTAATTTCACAATCTTCTTTGACTCGATGTTCGACTAATTCAAATATGAGTTAATGATTTTTAATGAATCTTGAGACAATGCATTTCAGCACAAAAAAAAAGGGGGTTCGGAATAATACATGTTTGCAATTTGTAAACAATTTAAACTAATCGAGCTTACCCAGATCGGTGTTTTTTATTGTCGTGATTCGTTTCAACGTCGACAACGAGGTTTCCCGCACTTTGTTGGGATTGATTCGGATTATGGTTCTCCATATAATGATTATGCGTGCTATGGTGGTCACTGTGATGATGATGGTGATGCTGGTGATGCTGCTGCTGTTGCTGGTGATGTTGCTGTTGTTGCTGCTGCTGCTGCTGTTGCGGTGGTTGCGAATGATGATGAGGATGATGATGAGACACGGAATGGAGCGCAGTCAGTTGAACAGAGTTTGATCCGGTTGACGACGGCGCGGCTCGCGTGTTCGCGACCACGGAGGTCCCTCGGGAAGTTAGCGAAAGACTCACTCTGTTGTTCTCCAGCGGATCTTCCTCTGCAACATCATTAAAAATTTAGCTTTATCTAGGTGAACTTTGGTTCGTCGCATCATTTGTTATTTCGAAGAAATAAATTTTCTTTAGGCACTATTTTAAATAAATATAGAAAGGTTTGCAATTAAAATAAATGATATAACAGCGTTTGGGAGATACTTTTGGAGCGAGTCGATGCTGCAAGGGTCAGAGTTTTACGGCATCCCTTATCGCATTATTCCGAAATTTTTTATTCCGGATATAGACACACATTCACGAAGGTACGATCGCTGACATTCCGCAGATGCAGACGACAAAGCTCCCGGGGCTTGCCATTCTATTCTACACTCTCGAGCTTGAATGGCCGCGCTTTTGCCTAAGATTAGCAGATATTCTTTGGTGTAGCGACGGCTTTGAACGAGCCAACCGCGCTTTGTCGATTCAATTTTTTTTTTTTTCTTTTTTTGTACGGAACCGATAACTCTGTAATCAAGTTTGCAATTTATTGGACATTATTTCATATATACGAAATAATTAATTAAAAGAAAAATATAATAGACTATTATACATATACGCAATATAATTGTACTGCATTTATTTACAGGAAAAAAAAAAAAAAAAAAAAAAAAAGTATTTTCCGTAGAAATTAATCGTGCTTTCAAAGTAATCGCTTCGATCGATAATTTTCGCCAAGATAACAGATTACTGCGTTATTAAATGTGCAGGCGGGTAATACCGGTGAAATATCCACGCGCAGACCATTTTCACGAGAGTATTTCGCGTCGTTAGGGAGTATCGTGCGTCTCTGAGCCAGCAATTTATGTTTCGCCTGGACAAGAGAAGATAACAAATTCGCGAACAACCGCAACGTCTCGCTACCAGGCACGAAGAGCTTTCCTGTCTCCTCGGGGGTGCGCTCGGTCCACCGTCGGCACGATAAATTAGCGCGGCACGTGTACGCACATGCGGCTGGCCCATTCATGTGCGGAGTCGACTTGGCAGCCGCCGCCCCGTCGCATAACTCGCATCTCTTCCTAAATCTATTCCTAACGCCCGAAGACGTGAATCGCGCGTGGTGCATCCGCGCAACGCAGACTACGAGGGGCCGAGAAACAGACGACGGCGTCGCGATATGCCTTTCGAAATTAATTCGTAGACGATTAATTATTATAACAAACGCGTACGTGCATCCGGCATTTTCGTCGTTTCGTAGGGAAAAAAAAAAATTGTTTCTGAACTTTTAAGCTCGGCTGTGTCGCAACGGAGTCTCCGGGCCTTTGCACCACGTTGAATTTAGAGATATTTTTTATTCCGGAAATCTTAAAGCGGTATATCTTTATTTTTTTTTTTTTTTTTAATAATGTACATAGAGCCATAAAATTATGTAATGTATGTAATGCACGAAATAAATACGCAAGAAGAAATTAATCTGTGACATTGATGTGTGCGATATTTAAAAAGTCAAATAACCACATTTGAAACGCGATTCTTGGTTTTTAATAAATTTGATTAAATGTAGAGGAATCTTTTCTTTTTTTCGGTGTGTTGAACGAGACGAAACTTAATATCCCCTGCGCGCACGTTCGGTCGATCTCACATTAAAAAAAAGAAAAGAAAAAAAAATGCTCAGAACGTCGCCGAGTATTAGCGAGTCCGCGGCGAATTGCCGCTCGTTTCCTAGTTTGCGGTAATAAATTTCGCACCCGACGTTATTTGCATATTCGCTCACATGCGAACTAAACCCGCGACGTGATTTTCCTTTCAAATGATATGCCGATCGGTTCAACGGAATTTTTTTTTTCCTTTTTTTTCTTTTGCGCGAGCGCGCGAGTACCCAGCAGTTTATTCGGCGTGAGGAATGTATAATATATGTTACAGGATAACGCCGCATCCGCGCAAAATCGCGCCGCGATTACTGCTCGAAAAGGCTTTTATTATTCGCTACTCGCGTCGTATCCGATTTCTTAAAAGCGCATACGGTTAGCAGTTGCATTTAAACACTTTTGTAGACAAAAACGTAACCCTCCGGATCGCCCCCGACCCCACGCGTAGGTGAAATAATTCGAGAACGTTTTCGGGCCGTTTGAAGATCGGCTCCGACGTCACGTTGCCTTTCGCAGTTGAATTACATCGATGACAGAAATGAGCCGTATAAAATGAAAGGGTGGGATATCGATTCTGCATTGCAAATTCGATCGGACGTTATTAGTCATACGTAACAGTTGAGACACCGAATTGATATAAGTATTAATCGATCCATTGATCGGCGTTCTCCTTGAATGTGGAAAACGGAACGGTGATGGATGTTTCTACCCCGCCGGTGGGTGTGTTGGGACTTAAAATACAAAAAGGAGCGTGTGGAAAATACAAAAAGTATTAATTCGGAGGCAAGTCACGACGGGCCGTTTTTTTTTTTATTTTTTTTTATTGGATCGGAATAAGAGTTCCGTCGGGAAAACTTCCATTTGCGGGAGCAATGCTCGAGAACGTACGTCACCCGATGACGTAATATGTGATTTTCTCGTGAGAATGACCGCGCCGCGCCGGTTAGAACGCGTCCTTCAGAAAAACCGCACCGTTCTCCCTTTCCTTCCACCGAGAAAGAAATCCACGTGCATTTGCAATCATTTGCGTGCGGTCGCGGATAATCGCGCGTTCATATAGCCGGACACGATGCCGGAACGTGCTAGTCGTCAATTAAGCGAAGTGTCGTTTGCGAAGGAGCTAACGAGTTACCGCAAGCCTCAAAATTTTTATGTATCTCGCACAAATATTGTACTGGGAACGCAACTTTTTTTTCACTCGATAACAATTAATTAGTATTAAATAAATCTTGTTTATCGCGTTAAAATACATTAAGCAAAAGCCCCATTTATCACTCACGTTCTACGAAATATCTTCCTATAATCACGAATTTTGGCACAGGCACGTGTCTGTGCATCTATGAATATCGAGTTCGGATAGACAATGTTTCTTCCGTCCTCCTCTTTCGTTTTGCCGTGAGATTTTTTTTTCTTTTTTTTTTTTCTTCTTTTTTTTTCCTCAAAAAACCAGTGATCCGTACTGCCTACTGGTGTAACATAATATTTACATTCCTCGCATTTTCTACACTTTGCATATCTCATTTCTCGCATGCTCAACTTGATAGTCGCGAGGTATAGGTGCTATTTGACTTGGAAATATTCTACGAACTATAAATAGTCCGATTTCCATATCTTGTATCCGCAGACATACTTCAAATTCATGGCCCTTGACGATCCTCCTCGTCGAAATCACGCCGAGGGAGATCGCGTCGTTTTTAGAAAATGCACGCGTTGCAAAGTAGTGATAAAACAAGCTCCGCGGCTGAAAGTAAGGATCGAGAATTCCGAAAACGTAATATTCCTACGGATCACGACGTTTCGCGACGATGATTAATAGAGAGAATAAAAAAATCAAACCAATCAATTCACATAATGACAGACAGTCGCGAATTCTTATTCCGCGTGTGAAATCAACAAAAAAAAAAAAATTTGCAAGCGGAAAGCGCAGTAAACGGATGTTAATCGAAATCGTAGTTGCTTTTAAAACTGTACATTTGAACATGTATAAAATTTGAATTTTTTTTTTAAAGCTACAAGGTTCATTAATTAAAATTTTTAATAGGTCTTAATATTCTATCTGGTAATATTTTACATAATTTTTAAATAGATTCAAGTGTTTTAATTTTTTAATTTTACCTTAAAAAAAAAAAGAAAAAAAAAGGGAAAAGAAAATGTTATCTTTCGGTTATTATTTCAAGAACTAACGATAGATTAATCGTCAAACGAGAGATACAGTTTGCAATACATTTCGTTAAATTACTCAAGAGTAATTGCAAGCGGACAGTTTCCTTTTGGATTTTCCACGATTCTCGCGCAAATAATTAAACTTTACAACGCGGCGCGAGAGAGAATAATCGCGCGACAACTCGCTCGCGAGATGAAATCCGAGACGTTACACCTCTCGTTTTGTCCTCCCGATGAAATTGAAAACAGTTCGTCGCAGAAGACCACCTCGGCCTCCCGCATTTTCCGCGTGCGAGCATTTCACTGCCAGATTCGAAACCGAAATATTCGCACGTATCGCGAAAATACATCGGCGACATGCGTTTATTCGCGCGACGCCGTTATTTCGCACAGCTCACGCGAAATATATCATTTCGGAACAGTGGGGAAAATATACGCCAATACTCCTCACCGTTATCTTAAATATTTATAAAAATAACTCGCGAATTATCTCTCAAACGTGGTTAATTAAATCTTAACGAAAGAAAAATTGTACATTGCCATTTGTTTCGATCGAAAAAGTTGAAAGAGTTTTTAAAAATCCTTCGGGGCGAACCGAGTTTAAAAGAGATTAAATTTTTTTTCACGGATCGTCAGCGAGAGGGATCCGTAAGGATTTTCGTAGGGTGGCCTCGGAAGGATAATCTTCCCTTTCGAACACGTTTTAAAGCGGGCGCGACTGGGATCTCACCGAGAAGATAGTGTCGTATCCATTTTTTCTTCGGGGGCGGCATCCAGTCGCTGCGTCGTGGCGACTCGCCGCCGTCGACGACGTCGACGACGGCACTCAGGCTCGCGCGCGATTGCATTACCGGCGACGTGATACCGTCCGAGAGCAAGAGAACACCCATTCTTCTTATGACGGAACAGATCGGGGCGCGCGCGACCGGGACTTCTTTCCGAGCTTTCGCTCCGGGGAAAATCGTGCCTTCCTCGCCGCTAACGTCGACGCCGTCGCCGCTGAATCGCCGGACCTGGCGAGTACCGATAGCGGTATCGCTCGTTCAGCGCGGACCCGTTCGGGACTGCAACTGTCGCGGAAACGCGAAGCGCACGGCGCGGAGAGAGGTCTGACGTCGCCGGTGCCGCCGCGGCGGTGACGGTTACGTCGATCACGACGGCGAAAGGAAAACGGTACGACGAGGGCTAATAACGGCAAGGTCGCCGGCGCGATGGGAAAAAGTCCAACTTTCGAAAGCCGTACGAGCGATTTCGAGGGCCGCGTCATCGCTCGTCCACCGCGAAGGGACAGCCTACGAAGGGACAGTTCTCGGGGCGACTTTTACCGAGCGGTGCTCGCATGTCAAAGGCTTCCCGTTGCCGTCATTCGTACGCGCGGCGTTACGCGTTACTCGAAACGATACGGGAGCGTCCGGACCACCGATTTTTGCCGATCCCGCACTTAACGGCACTCGACGAATCAAGCGGATGCGCGACATCGCTTCGCCATCGCGGAGTACAGTCCGGTCGCGATACGCCCCGTGATCTTCCGCGCGGACGATCAGCTGTTTCGCGAGAACCGGCGATCACCGAGATCGGACTGGACTCCGGAGTACCGCGTGAACCGCGGGCACCGACTGAAATCCGAACTCGCGCCGCTGGCATCGGGAATGACGTCCTCGTGCCTCCCTTCTCGCCAGACAACGCGGGTGGTGGCGGTACGCGGTAGCGGCGGCAAAATTCCCCTCTCGCGACGGTGACATCCCCCTGCTCGACACGATTACTCCGTCCTTATCGCGCGAAGGACCTCTTCCGCGACGACGCGTGACACGTCGGCGCTCGAGATTACTCCGGAATCCGTCCGGTCGCGCACATTCTATCCGGAGCATTGCAGCGAGATCTTTAAGTGCCGGATTTCTTCTCGATCACGTGTCTCCACAGCAAAAACGCCCAATTTTATTTTTAAGAAGGGAAAAAAAAAAAATTTAGCACGTTGAAGTTCAAGGGATTATTTTACTGTCAACTTTCGTTGTTGATAAAAAAAAAATATCTTTCGACGTAGAGGAACATTGCCGTATATCTTTGATATTACGAGAAGCAAGCTGGATCTTTCCTTAACATCTCCCGAATTAAAAAAATTGTCTTCTACTCACCATCGATAATCAGCATCTTTTCTTCACAAAAAAGGTCGTCTGACTCTGTGCGTTCTCTTTTGCATTTGGCACCTGAGAGAGAAAGAGAGAGAACAAAAAATCGTATATTTATTATATATTACTCGCAAAGTTGAACAAAAATAAAATTAAGCTCTGCTATTTAATTCTAATAAAAATGACTAAACTATATTGTAAAATAAAATCTTTTTCTTTTTTTTAATCCGTCTAAATTCGAATCTATCAATCTCTAAAATTCGCTATGTTATTTAAAGCGAGAAAAGTAACTTTACAGATAAGCCGGCCTCTACTTCAGGCTTATCTTCGCCCGGACACGTTCGCAGCTTTAACTCGGATATTTTTTTTTTACTCCATGCACGTTACGCGTGCTTAAAAAACTTTTTTTTATTACCGCCCCGCTTGCTAATAATAAATAATCACCGCTCGATTGAACGTTTTGCTTTTTCCTCTCGACGATAAGAATATCAAAGCGAATGCACGCGCGAGCGTGCAGGCGTAGAGGGCGCGTTCTCTCGCGCACGGTACCGCGTCTCATCTCTACCTCCCGTCTCTTATCCCAGATTTTCGCGTGAGCATCCTAACGCCGCGAAGGCAGGCGACTGGTGGTGAATCTACAGGTCGATAAGGCATGAAAAATTGAAAGAAGCGCGGACTCCACGTGCTAGATCGGAGGGAGGAGCGGGCGAGGGGAATCCCCTCCCCCCTCTAGAAGGGTCCGGATAACGCGCGGCTGGTGGAAGCCGCGATCGCGCATGGAGGGGAAGTCGTACATGCGTGTAATGGAGCACGAGGGCGAGGGAGGGCACCCGACTCCCCGATGCAGCTCCGTCTCGCTTCAATTCGCTCGTCCGCGGCTCTCCTTCACCCGCGGGCGGAGGAGCCGGCTACGTCACACAGATTGATCAGGACGCCACGCGGCCGGCCGTCGCGCGGAGTGGTGCGGTTTAGCCGGGGACGACGTGCATGCGCGCCCGAGCCGCGAATTCGGTCCGCGTGCTCGCCGGTCGTTGCCGACGGTGCACCTATATTTTTCTCCTATCGCTCGTAGCTTTGAAGTATACGCGCTCACGCAATGGAAAATTCATCACGAAACGAAAGTTGTTTCTTTTTTTCTTTTTCTTTTCTTTTTTTTTTTCTTTATTTTAAATTAGTTTTAACCGGAGGCTACGCTAAACTTTTTCTATTTGATTTTATGTATATCTACCTAGCAATGTGGAAGGTAGCGCTTGTTTCTATTGATTGAGTTTCGAGAGATGTATTCCAGATTTTGACATAATTTTAGGCTTGTGCGAGCATTTTGTGATTCGGTCAGTGTCACGTATGGTTACGTGTAATTAAAAAGATTACACGTTCGCGGAAATTATTTAATCGCCCCGGAAATCGTATCGTTGGTCTTTTTTTCTCTTGCAGAGACGAAATTCGTATGACGCGATAAAATAATGAGGGAAGACAGTCGCGTTATAAAGTGGAATTGCATCCTTTAGCCATGTGCACGATAGATGGTCTTAAATTGTCGTTTAACACACGTTGCCTGGTTACATCAGGTATAATCGCGCACAGTTGTGTCGACACGACACGCGCACCAAGATAACAGACCGGATGCACGGAGATAGAGAGCGAATTACGGCGTTTAAACCATCCGCATTACAACGAGCGTGCTAGCGATACGCAAACTTTTCTATTTCGAAGAACAGCGGATTTGATCAAAGCGAACGTACGCGAGATTCGTCGCGCGCAAATATACCAGAATGCGCTCGGTGCTGTTTGGCTCGTTAATTTTAATAGACAATTAAATGTGCATCGATGCAACATTATTGAAACAAAAAAAAAAAAAACAGACGGAAAGAAAGGAAGGGAGAAAGCATTAACAGCTGCGCGCACGAGTAGATGGCGCGCTCATGAATGAAGCCCGAGTGGCCGGCCGCACCGTAGTTTCAGAGTCAGTGACCGGATTGCCTCCTTCCTACTCCGTTTTTCTCCTCCGCCCCCTTCGTCTGGCAGCTGAACACGCGCGAGATACCCCGGGTTTACCATCTCTCCTCTTCTCGTCGCCGCGTCGCCGTATCGCCACTTTGGTCACTATCGGTCTTTCTCCTCTCCGGCCTCCCTCGCCGCGAGTTTCGCGCCGCTTTACCTTCCCCTACTTTACGTACCCCGTGATGATTCGACCTCGTCGGGTACCTATGGCACTCCTCCGTCGCTGGTCCCCCTTCCGACCGCGAGTCGCTCGACTTCCGCCACCCTCGGAGAACGTTCCCTCTCTCCCTTTTTTTTTTTTTTCCCCCCTCCGCACCTTTCCCCGCTCGCCGCGTGCAAGCGGCGGGCACACGGAGTGCGCGCGTACGTTGATTTCCACGAGCGGAGAGATGCCGAAGTGCACCGGTGGAATCGGTCGAAATCCTTCACGCTTCTTCGTGCCCTTCTCCACCGCCACCTTCTCCCGGCCACTCGTCGCCAAGCGCGAGCGAACCTAAAGCCCGCCTCTCCCCTCTCGCATCTCGCGTTTTCTTTGTCTTCCCCCTCGTAACTTCCCCCCTCCCCCTGCAAATACTCACCTTTATCCGCGATGCACTTTCGCGCGTGTCTAGCTACGTCACGAGAAAGGGAAAATTCCATCGTCCTCGGTGTGCTCGCGGAAGAAGAGAGAGGGGGGGGGTGGGGTGGAGGAGAGAAAAGCGTAGTAAGCCCGGCTAACGATTGCGAGCACGGGATTAACGCCGGCGAAATGCGTGCCGCGTGATAACATTAGCGATCAAAATTACGTTAACTTCTCAGCCCGAAGCTGTGCGACGCGTGTATTTTACCAACGAGCTTTCAAAACCGTCGGGCAGCCCCGGCGACTTTCGCGAAGGACGCAAGGGGGAGAGAGCGAAGGAGGCGAAAGTAAGGGAGTCGATTTAATTACGCGCCCTGTCCCATTTCCCGTCCAGCTTTTCCTCGTCGGGAGCTGATCTCGCCAGAAGCGACGGTTACTCCGGCTACCCAGCTCCGAAGGGACGCGACGTCGATGATTCGATTAGTTTCGCGTACAGGGGGACGAGTCAGTCGTTTGACGGACAGGTCGTACTTCCAGACGAAATCAAACGTTCGATCGTATAAAAAAATAAAAAAAAAAATAAGAAAAAAAATCAACGGCGGCCGTCTTACATAAGATTAAGGACGGATTTTCGGACACCCGAATTAATTCGAATATTTGTTACTTAGCGATCTGGATATTTTTAACGTCGTATTTTCTACCGCCGCTTAGTTTCGCTTTACGAGAGATCGTGAGATAAGGGATGGTGTGGCCGATGCAAGGCCAAGGTAGGCCATGCCTCTCGTTCCAAGGCACGTTTACTTGACACGTCGGGCTCGTCTTCGTTACTTTCTCCTTGCGCTCGTCACAGTTGAGAAGCACTGCCACGAGGTAAATCATACCTAATTTGGAGGCGGCGAGCGCGTGGTCATCGCACGCAACTGCGCATGCCAGTGCTTCTCACTTAAAGCAAATACGATCGCCAATACAACGTTGTATCATAAATGTTACATTTATCGAGATTATAGAATTGGAAAAAAAAAACAAATTGATTAACTATTAGTAACAGGACCGATCACCTCAGACTGAAATTGAACGTGATATACCTCTCGCTGAAAACTTGCGTCTCGCCGAACAATATAATTTTCGTTCGCATTCTGGCCTTTGACTTTCTTACGAAGATATCTTTCGAAAGGTTGCGGTTTCACAGTTGTTACAATTTCTTTTATCAGCGTTATTGATTTCTCTATCTAATCTAATCGAAAGGAGACAAGAGTTAACGCGTTACCTTCCACCCTGCGACTTTTATTGGCGAATACGATAGAAAGGGCTCGCGGGTCTGCCTAGCAAGCGAAACGGTATTCAAGCAACGTTAATCGACCGTATTTCGCACACGTGTTATCTCTCTGACGTTACAGCTGCAAGTTTTCCACTCCTAAAAGCGTTTCCAAGTTATCGTAAAAAATAAAAAGAATAACAGTAAACCTAGACTTAAATAAATCCTAATAAACCTCGTTAAAAGAAATGGTCAGCGAATTAACGTGCGCGAGTCGACGGTGGGCTGCGTCGGGCGGCCTAGGACGAAATTCCACTAACGATAAGAGGTGCAACGTAACGCCATTGCATCTCGTCGTAATGACGCGTCGTAAAAGGTCAGCGGAGAAGCGGCGCGTGGTACTCACCACGTGGCTCGCCGGAGGCATAAGCGTGATTGGAGTGGGTCGGCGCAGAAGCAAACGAGTGCTGGTCACACGAGGAGGAGGAGGACGAGGTGCTCGCCAGGCGCTCCCGCTTCTTCTCTTCCTGTTCGACATAGTAGGCCGCTTGCAGTAACGTTTCCAGGCTCATCCTGCGGCCGGTTTGCTGCTCTATCCCGACGGTCGTGGAGGGGTGGAGGGCGCGCTGGTTCTGATGGCGGCGGTGTTGCTGATGCTGCTGTTCCGCCGAGTTTTTGGAGTCGCGAACACCCGCCGAATGGTCGTACTGACCCCGGCGCATCGAACCGCCGACGTCGCGGCCGCCGCAGCCGCAGCCGCAGCCGTAGCCGCAGCCGCAGCCGCCGTCGGTTCCGGGACGCCGGCGACGAATCCGCAGGAGCGAGTTGCGAGCCCGATTCTCTGCCCGTTGCCCTCCGCACCCCTCCCCCTGCGCTGCTGCTCTCCGCCGCGTGTGACGAGCTGCGTGCGCGGAAAGAAAACGGGTCGTTAATAAGCGGGTATTACTTGTATCGATCAGATGAGAGTAACGATTTTTCCCTCGGCGACACTTAAATCTTGTTAAATATAATCTACTAAATATACACGATATGTATATACATAAATGTATATATATATTTTTTTTTTTCTTCAAATAAAAAGGAGAGATCACCGCACGTGCAGCATCTCCAGCGGCATGCTCGGAGGGAAAACAAATCTGGCAAGACGCTCGCGGCACGAATTACGGCGATATTTCGCGCGAAGCTCGGTCGAGTTGGATTGCGTTATCGGGTTTATCAGGAGGGTGTCGTGGACGTCGCGGACACGGCCGGTGTGTCTACGACGTACGTCACGTGACGTACACGCGTGACGTAACGCAGTCGCGCGGGAAGCCTTTCTATCCTCCCCGCGGCCCCCGGTCGCCCACCCACTCACGCGCTGCTCTTGCAACAACGCATCGGACGGAGCACGACGCGCAAGCGCGTCGCAACTTCTTCTTTTTTTTTTTTCTCTACATCGTAGAACGAACGGCACGTATCCCGAGCTTCGCGTCGCCGGAGCAGAGAATCGAGCAGGCTCCGCGCTGAAAAAGCTCGGGGGAAATACCACGAGACGCCTCGCATTCGTGAAAGCCCGAACGCCCGAAAGGGTCGAACTTCGAAAAAAAAATTGCTCAAAGACCCGAGTTAATTAACAACGTGCGAGGAGCCAGGGAAACCTGTTCCTCTTCCCTTATCCCGAATAAACCTTGCGTTTCGTTATTCGTTCGAGAGGGTATAACCTCGTGGCCGATTTATCCTCGTACCTCGAAACGGTCGCAGAACCCGCTGCAACATGTGCGAGTCAATATCGCCGATCGCGGATCGGCAATTCGCGAAACCAGACGAACGTGCGGCGGCGCTCTCGCAGCTCGCTTCCCCCGGCCAATCTCAAACGAACGTGCGTGGCGGAAAAAAAAAAAAAAAGAAAGGAAAGAGAAGACCGGCAACTGCGTTTCGTTATGTAGCGTGCGCGAAAACTGCCACGAAAATATACCATGCGTTGTCGCGCCGAATCGACGCGAAGAGAAATCACGGTCTCTGCCGTAAAGAAGAAAAATCGAATAAAAAACAAAAAAAAAAAATACGAGGAAAAAAGAAAAATTTGTTTCTCGCGAAAACGATACCGCGGTAAAATAGGATCAGCCGTGTGGTCAAACGAACGTGGGAGCGAGAAGGGCGGTATTTATAATAATTTCAATCGAGAGTCGAAGGGGAAAGGACAGAGTGGGAAGGCGATTAGAGACGGAACGGGGCTTTCGGGCTGAACGTGCTGATTTCAGAGCCAAGTGCACCTCATTGGACGAAGTCGCGAAAGCGGACGACGTCGGGCGACGCGCTGGTCGCGCTCGCATTCTCCGCGGAAAGGAGGAGGAGGTGGGACGAGAGCGGAGCACGCTCGACACGCGAAAATAGAGGAGGGAGCGAACGCGCGGAACGGAACGGAACGGAGCGGACGCGGCGCGACAGAACGATTCGCGGCGATTAGCCAGCGGCAGAACGGAACCGTCGTCGGTTGCAGCGGAAGCGAGGTGTGCACGAGGCTTTAGAGGACGCGAGAGTTGGAAGGCGCGTGGTGGCGGCCCCGAGGTCCAAAAATTCACAAAGCGGACACGCTTAGTAGCACGTTAGAGCTGGCCGACGCATGCAACGTCGGCCAATCGCGACACCGGCGGTCCGCGACGTCACCGGCTGGACGTCGCGTTATTGGCCAGCTCTATTATGGCACGGAAAACACGCCACGCAACCATCTCTATACACATGTTAATTAAATAGGCGCTAGTAACGGAGATAATGGTTTGGCCGCACTCACGTTCCGTCACTCTCCCGCTCGCTCTCTCCGTCTCTTCCTCTCGCGCGTCCGCTTCGTCCCGCCCCGACACCCCGGCGCTCTTTCTCTCGAACGGGCGTGGTGGTTCGAGCGAAAGAGAAAGACACAGTCGGAAATAAAGAGGCGAGAAAGGGCCGCACTTCCGCGAAGACTTACAGATTGAAAGACGTCTCGTGCACGTACACCCTGGCGAGGCACGGGAACCCGGAGCGGCGATGGGACACGCTCGTGTCGCCTCGTAATCCTCTAGTCCTCTGCTCGGGCTCACTTCTCAGCCGTAAAAAAAGGATCGGCGATCCTCCTGTCAACGCGCGTGTAGTCTTGGCCCGAAATCGGAATCGGGACGTCGCGAAAGCGGTCGTTGACGCGTCGCGGCGAGTCGGCGCGAGTGAAATGCCCGCGTTCGCGACCGCGCGACCAAGCCGACCGTTTCGGAGCGCGCGGCGAAACGCGGGTTATAACCTGATCGATCTGGCGCGTGGCGGTGGCATTTTACAAGTGCTGAAAACCACTGCGCATCAAACTGCCATGCTTGCTCGGCCACGATTCACGTGTCCGGGCACCGTGGTGCGGGCCAATCGTCGCGCGGATCGTGACGTCACCCGGCTGTATCGACGAATGAGCGCGGCCCATGTGACGCAGCAGTCCCGCTGGGCGTGTGAGACGAGTGTCGCGGAGCGGCTTGCCTTCGTGCGAGTCGTTCACTCGCACCGTCGATCGGTCCCCGTCGTTGCCACCGTCGTCGTCGCCACCGCCATCGCCGTCGCCGTCCCCGGGATCCCTCGACGGAACTCGTCGCCGCGTCCCGTCCCGACGCCCGCGGCAGCCGTTCCCTCGCGCGTCACGTTCACCGCCGCGGTGAACGCGACGCACCACCGGAATAACGTGCGGTACCGTTTCTCCCTTTCCCCGCGCGTTGCGCGACGTACGGGCGCGCGGGCACGTACGCGAAACGCACGCGAAACAACGACGCGCGGGAGCACACCCGACACCCGGCTCGCCCGGGCAAACACTCGCGCTCCGATCGCGGCGGCAGCGGCGTCACCCTCCACCACCTTTTGTTACGTTCCTTCTCTGTCACATGGATCGACGCCGCGCAAGCACGAACGCGCGCACTGTTGCCACTTCTACTCCGTCCGTCCGTCCCTCCGTTTCTCCGGCCGCTCGTCCACCCGTCCACCCGCCCACCGGCGGACGGGGTTATGCTCTATTGTTTACTTTCGCCAATGCGCGAGCGCGCCTATCACGCGCCCACGAGCTCCACGAGGTCGCGAAAGGCAGGCAGAAGCTGCGAGATGACCGCAGCTGCGCTCGCTAAAAGCGTCATCGCGTTAATTTTTCTTTTCGCGATTATTTTGCGAGGAAACGGTTATATTTTAATCGACAACTTGCAATCCCACTCGACGTAAAAATAAAATTAAAAAAACTAACATACCACTCGTAGAATCACAATTATATAGGGATAATACAGGTGCAATGGATATTCGCTGTTCTGAGCCGTTTTTGTATCTTTCATTCTTTTTTCATCCGACGTTTAATTTTTGTGTATTCTCTTCAAGTATTGGGTTGCAATGGAAGGCAAAGTGATGGAAATGACGGAAGTGACAGGTGTGACATGACTGATGAAAGTGTCACGCAATGACAGTCGTATTTGACATTTTTTCTGAAACAGATGCAAGAATAGCTAAGTCAAACTGATTTGTACAAACATATGTAATTAAATCATTAAATGCCCATTAGTCTTGATGTACCTTAATTTTTTATTTTTGTCCCAACTGTTAAAACTAATAAAGTTTAAAAGTAAACTAAAATTAAATCTAATAGAAATAAGTAAAGTGTTTTATTCTATTATTTCATTAATAATTTTTGATTTATCTATGTATTTTTTTTTTTTTTTTTATAGAAGTATATCAATATCATATGTACTTTAAGACAAGTTTATTTGTACAAAAATTGTTGACTAGATTTTACATGAAATATTAACTTCTCTAATAGAAACTAGTCTACAAATTGATCTCTGAAAAAATATTTTTATACTGTTTTATACTAACTTGAAATAGTTTAAAATTCTGCAAAAATAAAACGTTAATATTACATATATCTATATATATTGTCTAATAAGTATGCCTCAATGTATTGTAATTCATGTAGGAATACATTTTTTTAATAACCAAATATGTGTTACTTTAAAAAAAAAAACAAACTTTTAACTAATTTTTAACAAATTACTCTATTACATTCTAGTAATAATATGGCATCGTTATATCGTAAAAATATATGTGTTTTAAAATATCAGAAAATACTTTATATTCTCAGATTGGAAATTCGAATATTTTACACAAAACTTTTCGTTGATTTCAATCTTGATATACTAATTAATTATATTAAAATCAAAGCACTGCAGACAATCTTGTATAAACTTTAGTGAAAAGTTGATTAGTCCAAGTACTATTTATTTGCTATTCAAACTCAGAAAAAAATTTCTGGTTCGACTATAATTACATCTGACTGATACGTCATCATATTTCATTAGAACCATCGAGATTCCTGTACCGGCAAATTTAACTAAAACATTTTAACAAAGTAATAGTTATCTACTTAAATTACTAACGTACAGGTGCTTCAACTCTGTCTTTGGCGTGTTTTCAAAAAGTGCCGCACGATTCTGGCCCTCTCCTTTTTTCACCCAATGCCCATATACGCGAAAAGCGCAGCCGTCAATCACCTAAAAACGATTATGAAAGTAATTTTTAATAAAATGTAATAATTATACCTAATATTTTTTTTTTAATCACTTTCTGTTGTGCACTTGAATTGATTCGTTATAATACGAACGCTTTTTTTTTTAATTATGTATTATTACTTACCTTTCGCAAAATTTTTATTCTGTATGGATCGGTACAAGCTACATATGTCGAAAGTGGCTCAGGTGTGATATGAAGTCGTTTAATACGAATAACAGCTCTTACACAAATAATTGCCAACTGGAATCTCTTCCTTGCGTTGAACGATTTTGCCTTCAATTCCTACATAATAAATAGAACATATATTTATATATGTATATATATGAAAATAAAAATGTATTATCTACTAAGCAAAAAGTGAAAAAGCTCTTTAAATATTATACATTTATATGTATGTAAAAGAAAAACAATTAATTAATAATTATAATAGAGAATAAAGTTTCTTTTTGTTACAGTAATATGATGTAATTGAATATAACGTAATGCCTAACATGTGTTTTTTAATATTATTAGTAAATCCTCCTGGGCAAGAATATTTTTAAGTGATTAATGCACATGTGCGAATACAAGCCACGCACAAGCTTTGTTAATTATATATGCAAGTAGCTTAGTTTCCCATTCTCCATTGATTTTCAAACGATACAAATACTTCCAATCCTACTTATGATTTTAACATAATCGATCTAAAATAAGTGTTAACTGTTATATAAAATTAACAAGTTCTATATTAAACATAGTAAACATTGCTACCGGACAAAATAAAAATAAAAGTAAACCAATTACCAAAGCTAATTGAGATATCCTACTCAGACGTCGCGAGTTAGAAGACAGAGAACGTTTTAGAGGAGCGATGTCCTGATCCCACAGCTGTAAGGTCAATAACTTATACTTTATAATATAATGATTAACTTATCATCATTTATGACAATTTTTTCTGCTTTAAAGAAGATTAATAAAAAATAATAAAATATATAAGGAATTATATTTTAAACGTCAGTTATACCTGCCCCATATATAAAATCTGTATCACAGTATAATAAAATATTAATGTTTTACATGTGCACTTTGTTTGCTTTCTGCTGTGCATGTTATTGATAGATATAAAATTATTTATAACAGAATTATGTAATGTTTCAAAGAGAGAAAAAAATGTTTCTCTTAAGGTACTTGATTCAGATAAATATACAAAACATAAGTTTTAAAATGAAAGGAATGAGTAGGTGCAAATAAAGCAAAATAAATTAATAGTAAAATGTCGTAAATTTGCAGTAGATTGTAATGTGCATAAAGTATGTACATTAGTTATTAAATAAAAAAAAAAAAATATATATATATATATATACAATATATATATTTTTTTTTATTTTTAATTAGATATGAATTATGGCATTTTGTTTGATATATTTAACATCAACAACTTACAACAGTGTGGAAGAACGAATGATCCAGTGCATCCTTTATAGAAATTCTTCTTTTGGGGTCAACAACTAACAACTGTCTTATTAAATCCTTTGGAGCCTCTATAACATAAAGATATAATGCATATTAATATTTAATTTTCTGAAAATACAATTTCTTATTAATTTTAAATTTTACCCGTTATGTCAGCCCATTCGGGAGAAGTGAATGAATAATTTCCGTCCATTATATTTCTTAACATGACCATTTGCTTCCGATGCCAAAATGGAGGGCAGCCAACTAATAGCGTAAACATAATCACGCCACAAGCCCATCTATTACATCATACATACAAAAATGGAAAATATAATAGAATTCTACTTTAACACAATTACAATATATTTAAAAATTAATTTCTGTACTTGTGTACATGTATAAGCAATTAAATAAATAAAATCATGTACTTGTTCATGAAAATGACATTAAACTACTGTGTATTCTATATGTATGCATCTATTTTTTTCTTAACTCTGACAAAATCTTACATGTCAACTTCAAATCCATAACCTTCTGTATTGTCAAACATATTGCACTTTAATACTTCTGGTGCTAGATAACCAGGCGTGCCACAAAGATCTGTAAAATATAACAAAAATATATATTTTTTTAATTTGTAAGACATATATGTATAAAAAAAAAAGAGAAAATACACAAACCTTCTAATTTTTCTCCAGGTTTTAAAACTCTGGCAAATCCAAAGTCTGTTATTTTCACATTCAAGTTGTCATCAAGCAATATATTCTCAGGTTTCAAATCCCTATGTACTATCCCCTGATTGTGTATATGCTGGACTCCTTCAAACACTTGTCTCATAATATAACGTGTCTTTTTTTCAGAGAGTGTTACAACTGATGTGAGATAATCAAACAACTCTCCATTCTTGCATAATTCAAATATTAAGAATATAAATGTACTAGACTCAAAAACATCATGTAACTCAACTAGAAAGAAGAAAAAAAACAACTGTAATTGTTCTGTAGGTCTTTTCATACATTCATTTATAAATAAATTAAATGTGTTTTGCAATTGCCATCTTAAAAAAAGCTTGAAACATACTTATATACGGATGCCCAGCTACTCTACGAAGTATCTGTACTTCCTGCAGTGTAGCATCTTTCATAGTGTGTCCATCTTCCCGTGTCTCGTTGCTGATGTCTATAATTTTAGCCGCGTACTCGATTCCCGTCTCCTTTTCGATGCACCTTCTCACAGTGGAAGATATACCCCTGAAATCCACAGAGATTAATTCGATTTCGCCGAGCGACGATATTTGCGCGCGGCAGCCCGTCAAAATTTGTTTTAATTATGTAATGTCATCAATTCGATCTCCGGATATACCGAGAGCACGCGAGATGCAAGCGCGAGGGGATGGCTAGGGTGAAGGGTAACCAGAGAGCGAGACGCACCTTCCCAGAATCTCCTTAGGTTCGTACTTGGCGTAGAAGCCCTTTGCCGCGTCCTTGTCCGGCAGCAAGTCGTCCCCTTCATCCTTCGCCATGATTCGCGTCGCGTGCGGCCCGCTGGCTCGCTCATAAGAAGAACGCCGTTTTTCTCGCGCGAGCCCCAGCGATGCGTCGGATCGAGGACAACGCACTCCCTCCGAAAGAGATTCGTCACCCCGCGGGTTATCGGAGCATACCGCTAACGAAATCCCCTGTCACGCAACGGTATTGTCACGCTCGCATACTCCGCGAGTCTCCGTCAAACAGCTATAAACAGCAGCCCGAATTAAATTCGCATTAGCACGCCGTAATGTCGAGGAGTATCCGCGTATATCCGCACAATATGTACGTACCGTAGATGGCGCAAATGCGTATCGCCGATCGGAGCCTCGGCGAATCAGGCAAGGCGGCCACGCGATCTCATTGGCCGACTCATTGGAGCAGCCTCTGCAACAGTTGCGGAGTAATTTTTTGTTTTTTTTGCTCCACCATTTTTTCTCCCCCTCAAATAACTCGGCCACTCTAGCTTGTTCTATCTAATTTTTGTTTACCTCTTAATCTGAGATTTGGCCAGATTTAGCCAGATTTGGCCGTGTTCGAGAATTTGTTGAGTGTTTCGTTTGATCGTAGTGCACGTTATTAGTGAAACCGTACAGCTACGTGGAAAATGTAACCTGTCAATTTTGTAGTCTGCGTAGTTTCTCGATGATACGAGGTTTTTTAACACGCCTGCGGATTTTGCCAAAATATCTCGGAGGTTATATCGTCGCGAGTTATACCGTATTGTAATTAATCAAATAATATAACAAGATGTCCGAGGACGAGGTAGAGAGCTTCGAAATCACCGATTATGATTTAGACAATGAATTTAACATAAACCGTCCAC
Organism: Cardiocondyla obscurior; assembly: GCF_019399895.1. Taxonomy (NCBI): domain Eukaryota; kingdom Metazoa; phylum Arthropoda; class Insecta; order Hymenoptera; family Formicidae; genus Cardiocondyla; species Cardiocondyla obscurior. Next base: position 3,078,124 of record NC_091877.1, read on the forward strand.
GACGTAAACTCTCGAAGAAACAACAAATGCTGGGTATGTCTTTAAACATGCTGCAGAATATTTTATGTAGAATTATTTTATTGTTACAATTTTAATTTCTTGTAATAATTCAATTTTGCAATTTTTTTTTTAATTTTCCGATTAATAGGAATATGGGCGGATGACAGCGATGAAGATGAATTATCTGCCAGGCCATCTTTCAAGACCTTTAACAAAGGTCCTAAAAATTATACAGTGCCAGTTGCTTTTGTTGCTGGCGGTATCCAGCAGGCAGGAAAACCCAAAGAAAAAAAAGAGGAAGATGAGGACGAAGATGAAGATGAAACACAGGATACTAAGAACAGTACCTCCAGGTAAAATTTGAACATGTTTTATAAATGAGTTTCTTGATTTTTCTTAAAATAAATTTTTTAATTTATAAATGATATAAGTTCGAAAACGCTTCTTTTTAAAGCTTATTATTTACATTGTACATATTTAAGTTAGATATGCCTTGCATCAACGTTTTATAAATTTTATCTATGTTTATATGACTTTTCCAATTTTACCACAAGTGAAATATGCTCTTAAAATCTTTTTTTTTTTAAATATTCTGTTTTAGTTCGGAAGATGAGAGGCCAAATAGTTCTAAATCGCGTCCGTCCTTTTCTATGAGTTTGGATAGCGACATTGCTGGCCTGCGTAAAAAGCGTAATCAAGTAAATCCGTTGCTGATGAAAAGTGGAATGGGTAGTTGGGAAGTGCATACAAAGGGCATTGGCGCTAAATTATTGCTGCAGGTACTTTATAAACAATAATTATGAATTATTTATAAATTACGGCAGCATAATGTAAAATAGTAAAGTAATGCAAAAAAAAAAATTTTTTATTTAGATGGGATTTGAACCTGGTAAAGGTTTAGGTAAACAGTTACAAGGAATAAGCGCGCCAGTGGAGGCGCATCTCAGAAGAGGAAGAGGTGCGATTGGCGCATATGGTCCAGAAAAAACGCCGAAAATTCCCGAGAAGAAGAAGGATGACGATGGAGAGGAAGCAAAAGAGTCCAAGTCCAAGGTATCGCAATGGCGAAAGGGTGACAGTAATAAAAAAAAAGTCAGATACGTTTACAGAAGTGTAGATCAAGTTTTGGAAGATGGAAAATTGAAGCCAAATAGAAAAATTCCTGTATCGAGCGATATGAGCAGAGTTAAAGTTATTGATATGACGGGGCCTGAACAAAGGATACTTAGCGGATATCATGCGATCGCTGGTGGTCAACAGTGTCCCGACGAGACCGTAATTACATCGGATAAGAAATTGAAAAAATTAAACTTTGCCCTGCCTGAATTGCAACATAATTTAAATTTACTTGTGGACATGTGCGAGCAAGATATTATTCAAAACGATCGGCGAATGAGGCATTTAAATGATAGAGTAATTGCTTTAGAATCCGAGAAAAAAAATTTATCTAAAGTCGTCGATCAGCACAGTCAACTGATTGACACCTTGGAGAATGTGTTTGTTATCGTAACTAAATTGATGAACGAGACGAATGAACTGTCGCTGCAAGAAACTGCGGAAGCTTTTAAAAATTTGCAGGATAATTATTATGAAGAGTATAAGATGTACGAACTTGGTGAATTAGCTAGCAGTTTTGTAGCGCCAAAGATAAAAGATTACCTACTCAATTGGAATCCATTAATGCAACCGAAACAACCGATAAAATTATTCCAACAATGGAAAGATATTTTGGAGAATGGAGTTAGTACAACTCTTCAGACACAGACTATGCAATCATACGATCAATTGGTATGGAATGCTTGGATGCCATCAATCAGAGGAGCCATACAGTAAGTTTTTTATATTTTAATATGTATAAAAGCAGTTTTTTAATATATGTTTTCTAATATATTTTTATTTATAAATTAATTAGGCAGTGGACGTGCAGACAGCCTGAATCTTTAATCGAATTAATAGAATACTGGATGCCACTATTACCTAATTGGATCTTGGAAAATATATTAGATTTATTAGTATTGCCGAAATTGACATTAGAAGTAGAAGAGTGGAACCCTCTTACTGATACCGTACCTATCCACACATGGATTCATCCTTGGTTACCTTTATTACGTAAGCATACACATACATAACTATATTTAATTATACAAACGATCTGTTGTAATAATTTTTATTTCTTATTGTTATTTAGGAAATCGTTTAGATACTTTAATATATCCAATAATACGTAGAAAACTCGGATCTGCCTTAGGAGGTTGGCATCCGTCAGACAGATCCGCTAGATTAATGTTACAACCTTGGGCAGAAGTTTTCTCTAAGGGAGACATGGAAGCGTTTTTAGTCAAAAACATTATTCCAAAATTGCAAATAGCCTTATCCGAGTTTGTTATAAATCCACATCAACAACACTTGGATCAATGGAACTGGGTATACGAATGGAAGGAATTGATTCCCGTTCATATCATGGCAGGATTACTCGATAAATTCTTTTTTCCAAAATGGTTACAAGTTTTGGCGCTTTGGCTCAATCATTCGCCTAATTACGACCAAGTTACAACATGGTATATGGGCTGGAAAGGGATGCTGAGTGACAAATTACTGACAGAACCCGTAATAAAAGGTACGTTGCATTACAATGCTAAATTTATCTTTTTTTTTTTTTTCTTTTCGTGATTTACGATTGTTGAAATCCGAGTCTTATTGATTTACAGAGCATTTCAAGAAAGCATTGGACATGATGAACAGAGCCGTCAGTGGACCACAAAACCATCAACCTGGCGCACTAGAACAAGTTTCATATTTAACAAGCTTAGAGAGAACTCAGCCGACGATATCTCAAATGGCACCAATTGCGCAGCCAAGAATGGAGGTATTGAAATTACATATTAATTGTTTAATTTAACGTTGTTATATTAATTGCAAGAAATATTCATATATTTCTATTTCCTGTGATATTATATTATTTTTCTTTTACAGAGACTCGCTGAAGCGGTACGAACGGCCTCACAAATTCCGCAAGGTTTCAAGGATTTTGTACAAAAAAAATGCGAAGAACGAGGTATATTATTTATGCCGATTCCGAATAGGTATAAAGAAGCCAAGCAGGTTTACAAAGTGGGCAATGTTCAGGCGTATATCGACAGCAATGTTTTATTTGTATGTCACAATGGTACAAATTGGCTCCCAACACATTTAAATGCCTTATTGGATATGTCTGAACTTTAATAATTTATCTAATAACTCGTAATAATTTTTAAAAATATATATATATGTATTACTTGTACAGTTTAGATTTCGCCTTCTTTTTACGACACAGAGTAATGCTTCTTTTTACCAGATTATTTCGTCCAAAATCGCGCCAAATTATGATTTACACGCTGGTAAGGAGTTTAAACTGTACAATTACTATATATTCAATATTGTATTTATGTTGTAAATAGATTATAAAATAAAATAATTTTCTTTATAAACACGATTTTTAAATTGACATTTTATTTAATTTACACCTTTTTATTCGCGGTGTATGTTTAAATTTAATATATTATATACACCGAAGATAAATAGCACGTCACTTTTTGTACAATTAAAAATAAAAATATAAATAAAAAAAAATAGTACAATCAAAAATCAAAATTAAAAAATAAAGCGTCTTAGAGTCTCACGTGGAAAATTTAAATTTTATTTTAGCTTCCGAGAAATCCCAAAATACGACGCTGACGGCAATTCGAGGTAGTAATAAAAGTCAACCGTCGCCAAATCAGGCGTTTTATTTTTTAGTAGTACGTACTACAATCAAACTCGAAGCTTAATCAGACGAATATATCATTGCGCGTCAGTGACTTTTAAATAGAACCGTTCATTGATTGGAAGTAAATAAGGAATAGGCGCTAAGACGGTGCAGCACTCTACATCCGGAAGTTGCGAATTAATCGTACTTCCGTCATTTCTGGAGTAGTGCTGAAAGAGAGTAGTTCACAAACAAAACGTACAGCCGTTATAGGTTAGATCGCGAACCGATATTACGGTTTTCCAACAATAGTTATTTATTTGACGTTACGGGGATACGCGTTATCTCACGTATATGATATGTGCACGTATACGGCTCGATATCGAAATGTATGCGAACGAGGACCGTGGTTGACGAGACGCGTGTATTCTGCGCCGCAAGTTTCTCGCGGGGCCTTCTATCGTTCTATCTAGTCTTCTTATCGCTGTCTTCTATATTATGAAGAGACGCCAAAGAAGGCCAGTCCTCACGCTCAACAAGCCTCAGGGCACTTACCACAGCGAGCACACGCAAAGTAACTATCATTATTTCTCTTTACTTGGTAAATTGAATATATTAGTTTTTTTTTTTTTTATTTCTATCACTTTCTGTATCTTATACTTTGCGCTAACATTAATAATTATTGAAATATGCACTGAAATTTACTGCACATACATAGCAATCATTTACCTAGTATTATAAATTATTGCAGGTAGAGTTAAGCCAATAAATAATGTACAACCTGTACAGAATGAAGCCAATAATCCATTGGCCAACATGTTATGCCAATATAATTCCGATAGTGACACAGAGGATCCTAAGAAGGATACTCAGAAATTAGATGATCAAGTCAATGATTTTTTTAAGGTAACTGATGTTGTCTGGATCAAGATAAATTATATTTACTTTGTAGTATATATAGATATGTATACATATATGGGCTAAATCCAACAACTTTTGTCAACATTTTTTTATAGAATCATATTTTTAGCTTTTAAATAAGATGTACAGGTGGTCTGGATTTTGTATATGTATTATATATTTATAGGAAATTCAACTCATTGCTCCTGAACAACCTGTTCCAAATGTTGCTACTGCAACAAGCTTAGCAACTAAGGCAGTTGAACAATCTGTGCATCATTCAAACCAATCATGTGAGAATTTTAAACAAATAATGATTAAAAAATATATATTGCAGAATTATCTAATACTGTAAAAAATTTGTATTTTAGTGTGGCAAGAATGCTATGATGAATCTAGTGGTTATCCTTACTATTGGCATATAAAAACTAATGAAGTAACATGGGATATGCCAGAGGAATTACGCGTCTTAAAAAAACAATCGGAAGTAGGATCTGGAGTAAAAAATTCCATCCAGGGGCCACACTGGGTGGACTTTTCATCAATTGCATGTAATTATCATTTTTAATAATTTCTATTTTTAATAAGGGAAAATATTTATGACCACTGGTTACAGATCGACAATCTCAAGCAAATATACCAGAGGGTATGATACCGCAGGAAGTGGTGGCAAGAAATCGTAACAGATTTCTACATAATGAAACTTCCAAGAAAAATAATACAGAAACCAAGCCGGAAATTAAGAGCGAGTCTCCGACAAAGGACGACGATTCGGATGATGGGTATGATATATTTAAAATAGATTTGTATTATTTTTATATAATTAAAAAAAAATTATTTTACAGGCGAATAGAGATGATAACATCTTTTGGTAGCGATGGAAGTGATTCAGAAGATGAAAATAATTCTTTAGAAGAGAGTAAGATATCAAAGCCTTTACCTCAGCCGGGAAAGTCCAAGCCTGGACCGTATGTAAAAAGCGCTGCAATCGGACCTGTTTTTTGTCCAATGGGAATACAATCACCTAACAGAAATTTGTATCATTCATCTAAACCTGATTCAATCGATATAAACTCCACAAGTCAATCTGAAGAACTTGAGGATCGTAAAATGATCGAATCCGACAACAAGACTATTACAGTTCAAAGCGAAAAAGAGTTTCTAACGGGAAACAAAAATAGAAAAGATATTAATACAGTTCCGAAATTAGATTTCAACGTATCTTTAGTACCTGGTTATGGAGATGATTCAGATGGGGAAGAGGAAGTTAGATCTAAGCAGGAGGTAAAGCCTCTGTTCCCGATTGCTCAGAACGAGGAATACGTAACAACTTCGTTAAAAAATACTCACGAATCTTCCGCGAAAAATTCTGGCAATGTACAAGCTTCGGATCAATGTAATGACAATAAGGATGTGCAAGAATTAAAGAACGATCATGAAAAAACGGAGGAGAAGGAATCGAAGACAGACGAAGATAAATCTAAAACTAATATGTTTTTAGAAGATATGCAAGTATGCGGCAAAGCTTTTCAAAGAAAAAAGAGAATAGCATTTGATGGTAAGAATTTATATTAATTATGTTTTTAAAATGCTTTTAATTTTTAATGATTTTCTCATTAATTTTAGTTACATCCAAAGTTAAACAAAGCAACGATACATATCAAGAAAGTATAATTCGAGATGATAACAGTGATCTTATGAGCACTGAAACTGCTTCACGCAATGCCGAAGACAGTAACGCGGAAGGGCAAAATCAATTGTGTGCAGAAACTCCAAAGGAATGCGATGAAATATGTAAGGAAACAGAACAGTCCGTTAAGATCGAAGATAAGCTGAACTTGAAAGACGAATCATGCGACTCGGAAGTGTCTGCAGACTACAAAACGATGTCAAGTGTGGTCGAAGAAAAGACTAACGAAGAGATGAACAATTTGTCCCAGATTATAACGGAGAAACTAAAATTTCTTTCGGAAGGAAGAGAGAGTGTCTCAGCCGTTCAAACAATGCAAATTCAATTACAAGTGAGTATTCATTTTTATAAACGTTATTTTGCCTTGTTCTATTTTCAAAACGTTTAACAATCAATATATTATTAATATAAATTGCTCTGTTTGTTATTTAGACATTATCTACTGCATGGACTGCAGGTAGCTTAGAGGATACTTACTTTCAAAAGTGGCTAACTAATACAAATCATGAATTGGAAAGATTAGAACAAGATGCGGCACCAGCTGGTTGGCTATGTCAATGGGATAGGTACAGTATTCCATATGCAATTTGCACTTTTGGACATAAATATAGGTGCCTCATAATGAGGAGACATGTCTATGTTCAATGGCTTTAAATGTATCATTAATTTATATAACGAATATATATTTATACAAATTCCATATACATGTACAATTGCCATGTATTGCTACATGATTTCATTCATCATTGAAAGAATTTATTCGTTTTTAGCCAAAAGTTACATAGATGCAAGTTAGTTAAATAATAGATTTAGTATTAATTTTTTTCAAGAAACGTATTTGAGCAGTTAAATATTTATGACAATTTTTATATACTGAAAGAGTTTTTAACAATTTTTAGATCTAGTATATATTCAAGGATATTTTTCTAATTGACATAAAAATAGATCGTAAATGTTAATTTAGTAATATTCAAAAATAAGTAATCAATATTGAATTATATATAATGGTTATATACAATAGTTTTTATATTTGTAGATACATTTTCTTTTAATTTAGTACAATGACACAGCCTGATACAATCATTTTGAATGCAACCATTTTTTTAGCTTAAGTGAAGGTGCAAAGCTTGTAAAGATTACAGTCCCGAAGTGTAATATATTTTTTTAGTGCTATATTTAAAGTCTTTCAAGTCTTGTGATATCGTTAATGTGATAATTAATATGTGCTGTGATAAAATAATTTTTATGTAAACGCTATAAGCGATAATCAAGTAACAAGTAAGTAATTAATTAAAAATATGTGCCATGAACGGTTATGAGAGAAGTGCGAAGTAATCGAAATAACAATTATTAAAATGAAGACAAGAAGACATCATATAAAAAAGTGAAAAAAAACTCATTTTCTTTGATTGCAGGGTTAATAATTTACGTTAGTATGATAGCATATGAATGATACATTGTAAAAAATGTATCGTTTTGATGAATAATTATTAAAATATTTAATAGAATTATCAATATTATTTTTGACAGTGATATAATTAATTGAAATAAGAGAATACTTTTTTGTGATTTAAAGAAAATTATTACTGCTCATATTGAGAAAATTTTATATAAATATGCATATATAAAAATTAACTTTACGATATTTATTAAAGTAAACGAATATTATAATTTTATAAGATACACATCTACCTTGTTTAATATACTAAATATTTTAATAAAATGCGAAAGAAAATGCAATATTATTTTTACGCACATATGCTGCAAAGTGTATAAGAAATTTATCTGGTATTATATCATTTTATCCGTTAATCTATTCGATAACGAACGACGATTAACAATGTAAGTATTATCCTATTTTATTATACTTAACAATATCTGGTAATCCTTGGAACATGCTAATGGCAAATAAACCAGATATTAGGATTTAATTTTCATCATTATTTTCCCTGCACTTCAGTCACAATGCCTCACTTCTCCTTCACTCTGCAGTAATCTCGCATTAATGCTCCCCATGAGAAAACATATTTTGATAATTACATAATTACATCTCCCATCTCTCCTATAATGAAAGGCCTTCGTCGAGTAAAAACGAGATACGACATTGCAGGTAGGAGTGATTACTAGATTATGTTCTATTAATTTCTGCTTTCGGTTAAGAAACCGGTGACGCGAGTATACCGCGACGAATGTTTCACCACGGAAACATTATTTAAGCGTGTATTGAATGTAACATAGAAAGTTATAATAGAAAAACGGCACTACCATCACCAATGTCTCATGTATTCCATTTTGGTCGGGAAATTTTTCTAGGTCACATAAGCGGTATTACTATCACAATACATCCACTGGGACATTACAGTGGACTTATCCTGACACCGGTATTGCCGGTGGAACTGAGGAGATGGAATTGTGCACTACTCCGCCACCAGAATCAGAAGAATTGTCAGTAATAGGTATGGATTATTTATGTACATAAATATTTCCTCTACGGTAATGTGTTAATAATAAATAATTTAATCTTTTTTTTTTTTTATCGTTATTTGTAATATGTTAGAATCACCTGGGACAAAGAAAATAAAGGAGAAGCAAGGAGACGAGATAGATGATAATAAGACGGATGACGAAAACGCAGCAGAGAAACCTCCTACGATTTTGGAAGCACCATCTCCACCACGGATATCTGACCCAAGCCCGCCACCGCCTCCAGGAATATTCGCCGAAGATTTGAAAAAAGACAAGAAGAAGAGGGAGAGGTCCGACGACAAGTTCTTGGATGCAAAGAAAAAGCGTTTGGGGAAAGGTAATTAATTATTAGTAGTGTATAATGTAAGACTGCTGAATAAAAATAATTATTCTGTATATTTATTAAAAAAAAAATACTTATGATAATATCGTAAATGTAATTGTGAATAAAAAAAGATTTGCATTTTGTTCACAGACAGAATAATGACTCTGGATACACAAGTGGTAAATCCAGCATTAGAATCTTTATCTTACGCACATCCACAAGTGGCTGTGACGTCTCAAACTTCAATTCCTTCGAGCCATGCGAATATGGAGCCTTTGCCACCTGGTGTAGATTTGCCGGATACGCCTTACGAATCTACCCCTCTAAAAGGAATATTATATAACGCGGCATCGCAGCAAACTAACGCAATTTACGCGCATTCGATAGCTGATCGAACAATACCTATCCTAAGCCATCAAGCGGGTCTTCTTCAGGAACCATTTGTTCATTATCCAACTTTTCATCAACATTTGCACAATGTAAGTACTCCTTTGTGTTCGAATATTAGAAAAAGATTACTGTTATTTATGCAAATATATTTGTATTTCGCAGACCCTCGCTGTTGCAAACAAGCATAGTGGACAGGGTGCGATTCAGTTCATGGTGGGATACGCACCGATTTATACGAATAACAAAATCATCGCTAAGCCACCAGTCAAAACCTCAAAGGAATCTTTAGGATCTGCCCTCGATTCTTTTTACAATGATATCGCGCGTATTGAAAAGACAGAAACGGAACGGATTGGACAACAACCGGATGTTCCTGTTGAGGAGCAAGTATCTACCTCAACTGAAGAAGCGAAACCGGAAATAGAATCGGAAACAGTAGCCAGCGAAATAGCAACGAAAGAGCGAAAGAAGAAAAAGGTAAGAGTTTTATCTACACAGTAGAATTTTTATTCTTTACGATACGTCAGACTGAGTGTAGATTGGTAACTTTCGAAAGAGGAAATAACACATATATATATATATATGCATATATATTTGATATAAAAAAAAATTATGCTAAATTAACTATGTAATTCTAGGCAAGGATCAGCAATAGTAAAAAACATAAGGAGATGTCGAGTATGGTGGCAAAGTGGCAAAGGGTACAAAAGAATCTAGAGGATGCTGTATAAATAACGCAAGACGATATATTATTAAATAGAGTTAATTGCCAACGTCGTATAGACTGTGTTATTAGCATCCTTAGATTTCACTGTACATATACATTGTTAAATATTTTCTTCTACTGCGAATTAGTTTAAGTTTTTAATCATAGTCTGATACGTATGTATATTTACCGGCTGTAAGAATTTTGTAGAAATATTATTGAACGTAATATTTATCTCTCGTGCAACTATTATGTATTTTAACAATTAATTGCGATCTTTGTGATAACTTATGCACAGTAGAATCAATCAAGTAATGTATTATTATTGTCATTATTGCCGCTACAATTTTGCACTTTTATATAGTTAAAAATAAGAATGCATCTTTATAACTTGATGCATTTCTTTTAATGCCGAGAGATATACTGCAGCTTCATTGGACTTGATGCAAATTATTTTTGGACATGCACTAAGCGCGGTTACAAAATGTGAATAATGAACTCGTGTTTAAATGTTTATTGCAAACAAGAGAAGATGAAGAGTAAAAATAAAGAACCTGGTATTTGATATTACTCTTCATTTCTTTATTCTCGATTTCCTGGCCGTCAATCTCGTCCTCGGCGATCATGCATTTTGCCCGTTTTTTAATCCCTTTCTTTTCCAATCGGAAGTTAAAAAGTTAAAAAAAAAATTAATTAATAATAGTAAAGAAATGATAAAAATGTAAATTTCGAAAAATTAAATCTGTAGGGTTGGGCGCGTTTTATTATTATCTATAGGTGTTAACCACTACGAAAAAGATCATCTTAGTTGAACCCAACTCCGTCCGCGTCGCTAACGGCGGGTGAGCGATGTCGACTATTGACGCTTGGTATAGTCTAGTACTCGCGATCACTCTAGTCGTCTGGTCGTCCGGCGAACGGGCTCTTATGTGCGAATTGTATTTATATTAATCTAAGTGCTAGTGCTGGCTACTTCTCAGACTTGGATACACCGCCAGGGTCTCCGCAAGTTCGACAAGTGCGCCGTACAACAATTCAAAGCGTCTCGTTTTCTCGAGGGAGGGATCGATCGTGAATCCCGGGACTCGTTTCTCGTCTACCTTACGTCATCAGTTTGTCGGCGAATGCAGGATGCCGCGACGCGATTTGCGGTGACTCGCTGATCAACACCGTTTGATTCTCCAGGCCGGCCATGAGTGCCGGTGATCTCGCCGAGTTCCGGACCTTCTGAGAGAAGAAAAGGATCGATCGTCCCGTGTTCCGCCTTGCCTAAAACGGTCATTATGCTCGCGCCGATCCGCGTGCGCCTGTTGCTGCCCCGCCGCACCATGAGCGATCCCGAGACGAGAGGTAATGACAGCACTTGATACTCTCCCTCCCCCGGCTCCCCGTCTCTCCTCCGCTTTTCCTCGCTGCGTAACATCGACGCGAGCGGCGTAGGTGTTTTATTTCCCTCCGCGGGAGAGAGAAAGAGAGAGATATATCGATGACGACAACCAAATGACATTAAACTCGCTTGCCGGTTTACGTTTATACTGTAACTCCTCGCGACGTCCTTCCGTTTTCGTCGTAGGTGTGAAGGGAGACAGAATGACGTCGCGGGTGAAGATTATCGGCGCCTTGGGGTGAATGGAGCGCTACTATTGTGTATCGCTGTCTCGGCGTTATTTTTATGTAATTATATATAGTTCCTGTTCCACTCGGGACGGAACTCCGCTTGAGGGCAAAGGGCGTAGTACCCCGCGACAAGACCGCGTCGTACACCTGCCGGCCCTTCCACTTCTCCTCTCTCGCGGCTCTGACATTTTCCGAGTTAAAACGCGTCTTGCGCAGCGAAATTGATCGAGCAACAAATCGCTTATCTGGCGCTCATTCTTGATCTTTTGTCGAAGGTAGACGAGCAACTTGCCGCTCGGCTTGACCGCCAATACCTCGTTAACTATAATTAGACATAAACGGATAATTCATCGCTTTTAGAACGCGCTCTTTAGGTTTTTTTTGTTGCCGCGTGAAACGAAAACTCAGGAGTCAATTCTCTTTTTCAGTAAGCAGTATCGCCTTCGATAACAGGAAGGAGAGATGGAACTCAGATTAACCGGGACCGCAAAAGAAATCTGTCTTGATATTTTCAAATGCTGTTCGTACTTCCTAATTTTTTTTTTTTTCTCTTTTCTTTTTGCGAATAATATTGTTATAGAATATATTTATAGAATATCGTTTAAACCGCTCTGAAAATTATAGAACGATCAGTCGTCTATTCGGATGCAATAATTACTACGTTCTTTTTGCAGCAGGAAGGTATCGGACTAATGGAAGTGCAAGATTAAGATTTCATGGTGAATGAATAAAAAATGAGGAGTCCGCAATTCGTTATTTATGAGGTCCGTTTTGGATACCTAGTCGTCTGAAGAGAATCGAAAAGTTTGGAATTATGGATCAAGACGTGGACGACTGCTGATAATAGCAAATGTTAATAGAGATCAAGATAATGAGACGTTTAACCATATTTCTTGTACAGATTGAAAATTTTTAATGCAGAAGACGTTTCAGCTGGCAGCAAGAACTGCGTTTAACTTTTGTTATCTTGATCTCTATTAATGTTTGTCGAATCGTAGACTTAATCTACTATTTTATTCTCGCGCAAAACTTCCGAGGGCAGGCAATTAACGTTTACCGGTTTAAATAATATTATCGAGGCCACAAGGCGATGCTTTTCGTTACGCGGGGAGGCGATTTTGCGCCTTGGGGTTCTGTGCTGTTATAAATAAATTTAGATAAGTCGCCACTTCGCTCTAGTCATGACTAGAACCAGGACGCCAAGTGCAAGCGAAGTGGAAAGCCGCGTTCGAGATGAGTTTTCGAGTGAATCCCGGCATATTAATTTGAGGACAGTCGTACATTCATTCTGTTAGGTCGACGATGCCGATGCGTTGATATAAGATAATAATAGTCATCTGTATTTACGCCGCGAACGTGCAGCCTAGGAAAAGTGCGAGTCTAGGCACGTCGAGGACGATATCCGTCGACAAATTAAGCTGAACATTTTGTGCTGAAAGCGTGACTACCCGAAAGTTCATCGGTTGTTAGAAAAGAAACGAAATGTTTAATTGAACGTGAATTCTACTTCCATCTACGCGCTGCAAATTGTTCTTTATGCGTGAAGAATTGCTCTTTAAAAAAATTTGATAATTTGAAACAATTTCTTCTTCTGTGTTGCGCAAACTTGAGATGCATCTGCGTCTTCGAGATGTAGATATGAATAAGTCGGACAGAATCGCATGTTTACACGCGCTGCAGACACGCGGGTCTTTCGTTCGTTCTGCTCAAATCATGCCGAGTGTCAATTAGCGATGCCGACGCGAGCGTTCTCGGCCGCACGCTGGAACGGGCCGGCACGTTAATTTTAGCGTAATGGATCGATCTAAGAGGAGGATGCGTTTTTAAATAGCCTCTCCCCTGAGAGATCTATCGTGCACTTGTTTCGGAACCGTACTGACGATGAAAATATATATCGCTTGTGTTGAGATCGTAATATCCGTTAAAATAAACGTAACGCGTACACCAGAAAATCGCCGTTGAAATTTGAAGCGAATAAGCTCGCTACGTGACGATATAAATCAGCATTATAGTGTGGTTTATCATCATAAAAAAGGTTCGGCTTCACGTCGAGTGGATTAATGAATCAGCATTGCGATAGGAGTAACTAACACGCGCGTGAACAATGTTTCTTTACATTTATCTTTATATTATCAAGTTGAAGAAAAAATTGTCATTATCGCGCCACGTAATTCTCATTAAAAAATTATCAAAATTTAATATAGTTTTTAACTGCATATAGCAGTTCGTGTAGCATTTACGTGCCGCTTACGTTCTCGCCATATAGTTTTCCTTCTGTTCGTGTCCCGATTGTATCTGTGCGCAAGATACCCGATAATTGTCTACAATTAACAACATGAATTGACCGTAGGATGCAACGAAGTCAGCTGAGGGACATCTCATCCTGGATGACGCGTCTGTTCCCGGAGCCTGGAGACGGTAGCAGTCGGACGGTCGAGGGATTCAAAATGTTCGGCTCGAGAAACAGCTCGGCCACCAGTACGTTTTACACGGATCTGGAAATCACGGAGGACAAGCAGGAACTTGAACAGGAGCAGGACGAACATTCCAAAGCGCCACATTTACCGGAGCAGAAAAGTACAACCAGCGAAAATGGAAACTCACAAGATTCGGATGCAGCAGCAACAGGTGTTGAGGAGCAACGATACGTCAGACATTCCTTCCACAGGATCGCAAGTTTCGGTGGCTTCCCGCGATTTCAGCCATTTGTCATGTCCGCTTCCACGCCCGCCGAATGCATTGATATCACGAGGCACGAGGAAACTTCTACGGAAACGTCCTATATTAAAATGTCGCATAGTGTTCTAGAATATAGAAGTAGCAGGTGTGTGAAAATTTGAACGAAAAGTTAATGCAACTAATATATTTTAAGTTTAACAAAATATAAAGCTTGTATTTTTTAACACAAACAGGTACGTAGCTTCGGAGAGGAGGTCTCATCAGTATACATTAGATACCTACGCGGTAAGCGAATCTGAGAGCGAGGAGGAGTCAGAAGAAGCGAGATCTTCGGAAACAGACTCCGCCATAGTGGCTGATCATACGGAAGAGTCAATATCAGAGCCTAAGTTGCTTACGAAGAAGGGTTCTCCCGATTCGAAGCGAAAGAAGGCCTTACGCGTTGCGCAAGAGTTACTAGCTACTGAAAAAAATTATGTCAACATTCTACATTTGATCGACCAAGTATTTCAATTCAGGGTTGATCAGGAAAACAGAGCACATCCGATGTTCCCTCCAGAGACTGTCCAGCACATGTTCTCAAATATTAAATCTATTTATAAATTTCACAACGATTTTCTATTACCGCAATTTGAGGAGAGAATGCAATGTTGGGACTCAAATCCGAAAATCGGTGACATAATGAAGAACTTTGCGCCATTCCTCAAGATGTATACAGAATATGTAAAAAATTTTGATTACGCAATGAATTTGATAAGCACTCTACAGAATAAGGTTCCCAGGTTTGCAGCGATTGTTAACGAAATTCAAAAGCTTGACGAATGTGCTAAATTATCATTAGCACACCACATGTTGAGTCCTATACAGAGGCTACCGCGATATGAATTACTCCTCAAGGATTATTTACGAAATCTAACTGAGGATAATCCAGATTACGAAGATACAAAAAGTAAGTCGATAAATTAATATAACTAAAACTGTATAAATTTTTGTGTATGTTCCGAAATATATATTTTAACGGGTTATTTATTGTGAAACATTTTTGTGATTTTACAGAAGCTTTGGAATTAGTGTCAACTGCCGCAAATCATACAAACGAAGCAATGAAAAAGATTGATAAATTTAAGAAGCTTTTGGAAATCCAAGAAAGTATATATGATGTAACTGATCTAGTCAGTGCGACTCGCGAACTAGTAAAAGAAGGACGTATAGTGAAAATCTCAGCGCGTAGTGGCGATCATCAGGAGAGACATTTATTTTTGGTAATTAATAATTAATAATTTATACATCGTTTATTAATGTTTGAGAAATATAAAAATATTCAATTGCAATTGCTTATCTCTTTCCAGTTTAGCGATTTATTATTACTCTGCTCAATAAGACTGATACCCGGTCCTATGTACCGATTAAGAGCTAAATTTTTGGTGGAAAATTTACAAGTAGTCGAAGGAGATAATCTAGAAACTGCAAACACGTTTTACGTAAGGGACGAAAATAAAAGCGTCGAATTGTATACGCATGGTGCAGCGGAAAAGGCAGCCTGGTTGGACGCACTATTCCAAACGATGCAAGAAATCATGAGACGCAAGGCCAGTTTGAAAACTGGAAGTAATGTTAAAACTTCTTTGGTCAAAGCTGACGACGTAACAAGGTGCATGGTTTGCGAGGTTATTTTTTCTGTGATGAAACGAAAGCATAATTGTCGGGCTTGTGGAATAGTGAGTATTGAGCGAGATTAAATCTCTGATTACAAATTATTTTGTAATGATAATTATTTATACGATATTTCTATTGTTTTGCAGGTGGTTTGTAGTAAATGCTCAAATCAGAAATTATTATTTGAAGACAATAAGAATATGAGAGTATGCAGGTTATGTCATGCCGCACTTACTCAACCGCTTACTAAATCACCGTCGTCACCGTCTGGACCAGTGCCAAGTTTGCTACAGGTATCGGCGAGTGCGCCATCAGTATTATCGGGATACCTGTTACTGAAAACGCAGGCCAGTAAGCCTTGGACAAAACGATGGTTCGCGTTGCATGTTGATTTCGTTCTATATTCGTTCAAATCGGAATCGGAGAGCATGGCCATGACAGCGACGCCTATGCCAGGCTTTATGGTTACGGAAGGTATAAAATTACCCGATGAAGACCCCTTAAACACGAAAGATCGGATAAGAGCATTCAAGATGCATCACTCGAGAAAATATTACTATCTTCAAGCGTCTTCTCAAGAGGACAAAGAGAAGTAAATACAGAAATTATTTAAACCATCTGCTTTCTTAGATAACTAAATAAATAAATGGAACTTAATATATTCTCCTGAATTTTTAGATGGATGAATGCATTGGAGTTGGCTACAAAGGCAGAACTACCTCATTTAATGCAGGTGGAAAACGAAAACGCACAAGAAAGTCAATCGATGAACGATGTACAATGAAAAACGAAAAAAAAAGTTCTCGTTACTCCTCCGTGGAGTACAGGGCCTCTAAACAACGTCTGTCACTCTTATTTAGAGCATAGGGCTCCGTTTTACAATTTTTTTTAACCATTATTATTTTCACGATGATGGTTATCAATTAATCACTAGAGAATGGTCTTAAAGGCAGTAGTAAGAGAAGGCTGTAATTCTTTTACGGCCTAAAATACTCTTGGGGAATCGCCACTTCCGAGAGGATAGCGAATAAAGCCTTGTCGATTTTCGGATGGATTTAAACTCGAATCCTCTGAGCAGCGCGCGGTCTTATTGCGCTATGATCGCCTCGTATGTACAATGAATATTCGTACCTTTGTATCAACCAAACTAGCCAATTTTTTACTACTGTATTCGTAAATAAGAAGACGATATGGCAATGTAAGATAATCGTTAGTGGTTAATTAGCTATATTTAAAATGACGTTAACTTATGTTTTATATATATATATATTATATATATATTGTTATTAGTATATATATATTACAAGAGAGAAATCGAGTCAATAGCGGCCATCGCCGAAAAACGCTTGTTGTTTTGTATAATGTTCTGTTATAGTATATTTATATATATGTCTCGTTCTATCACGATACGCTGTGCTGACCGTAATATGCAATGGAAGTTGATACATCGCAACGCTTTGAAAAGTTAATTATGTGCTTCAGTGATAGTGTGTTATTTAACGCGTCTACTAATGTGAGCGCGCGCGTGCAAAATCGCGTTTTTTATTAAAATTGATTTTATCAAATATGCAATAGATTCGATAGTTTTATCAATAAATTTATTCCGTCAATTAAAAATTTTATAGCTTTTAAATACTACTTAGTAGTTCCTATCTAGCGTTACAGACTATCGCAATAACTACAAATTTTATTACATTTACTAGAGGCATTTTGGCACAAAAGTGCATTCGCATATCTACCGATTATTCCGCATCTGTGCATTTATCACGTTTCTTGAACTGCACATACAAATCGTCAGCTGCGTACGTGAAATGGCATTAATGTCATTTAAAACATCCTTGTTGTTCGTTTAGCAGACGTAGCAGAGAGTGTGATTCGAGAAGTTCGTGATTAACGTCACTTTTGCAATTAGTAAAAGTAAAAATAATACCATAAAAAAAAAAAATTAAGACGATTATTGTGTAAATTTATATGTCGAGTTGATATACGTGTATAAAAAGAAAATTATGACATATCTCTTTTTTATGTGATATACATTTTTTATAATCGACCTACGTTATTAGAGCCTAATATCGAATGCCAAAGATGCACAGAACTTTTTATGTTCTCTCTGTTCTCAATGGAATAAAGTTTTGCAAATTAGAATATTTAGAATTTTCTGTTTCTTATACATTTATTTTTTTTATTATCAACCTAAAGCCTGGTGTGATAAGCATATACGCAGTAGATCCTTTCTCTTGCATAATCCCAAAATTCCTTTTCCCATAAATAATATCTATATTTTTTAAAAAAGCAATTGTGTGAAAAATGAACAAAATCGCAAGTACGACTACCGTATTCTGGATCGGTAAAAGCTCGTAAATGTGAAATGCACATGAAAAATGACGAAGGATACTTCAACACATTTTTTTAACACAATTTTCTTATCATTTTTAACATCGCATTTGTTTTATATTCTTACCTTGAAACAGAATATCGTTGTAACTGTTATTGATGCTACAGTATGAATGTGTAACATTTATCATTTATGCGTATTTGAGCGTAAAATAAATTGATAACATACACGTTAAGTGACATACATTGCACATTAATCAGATAAGATAAGCGTAGCAAGTTTTGTGTATATATATATGTATACATATATACTTATTTGTGCCAGTCCAGACGCAGGTGTAATCTACGACACTTCTTTCTCCAGCTAAACTATATAGTAAGTATTACAGTCGCAATTTCTTTTTAAACTTTTTATATTAACGGAACGTTGCAGCATAATTTTAGAAACTTGTAATTATATCTGAATTATTTCTTAATTCATGACAAGCATTTTAACTTATATATTTTATTAATTTAAACATTTACAGCGCATTCTTCTACTAAAATGACGTACTTAGTGTTTGCTTTAATCATTATGGTCGCTACCAACGGCGTAATGACTGCTCCTAGTGTCGCGGATTCTAAGGCTGTATGTTCTCCTTGGCTCGGATACGTAAGTATATGATACAAAATAAAGACAAAATAGCTTGACTTATTTTTAAATTTAAAATTATGTTCACGTTTTATATAATTTTAACTAATTTTAATTTTAATTATCGTTATAATAATAAATTATAGTGTCAGACTACCGGGGAATGCTGCCGTGACTTACTCTGCATGGGGTATTCACTTAAATGTGTACCCGGAAAAATTGCAAACGATAACAGGCCTGTCGGAGATGGACCGTTTCCCCCAAAATATTAAAACGAGAAAAATTCAACGCTGACGTTAAATGCTGGAAGAATAAAAATAAGAATGTGCAAACCATTTAATTATTACATTAAAAGACATTCAAATAACTCAAGACAGTTATTCAATTTCTAAAATAAAGTATCGGTTATAAAAACATCGCGTGTATAGAGATTGATTCTTTAATTATTTCCCATGTGACTTTCCCCGATACCCAAGTGAGAACGTCTACAATCTGGCATTATATCTTTATCTCAATCAGGAAAGAGATAGATCAGGTCGTCGGCCCGCGAAATCATTTCTTCAAGTAGTACAATCGATCGTTTTTCGGACGCGCGTCGTTGGGCACATTTTCGTAATGAGCGGCCAAAATTATCGATGAGTGCTGTCTGTTGGCTCATCGGTGATAATAGCGCGGCACCAGCAACGCCTCTCACCCGCGACGCAGGGTGGAATTGACGAAGAAGAAGAAGAAAAAAAAAAGCGGGTCCCGGTTCGAAAGAAGCGGTGGCCGAACGGGACGCGAGGTGAGAACGAGGGCAACGTCGTTGGAGGGCGAGGAGTAAAGGACGAGCAATGCTGTTAAGTCGTATGTCGAGTGATGCCAAAGTTAAATATAAATGCGGGCCGTGAGAGAGAAAGAGAGAGAGAGAGAGACGAAGCGTCGCGACGCCCATCCTGGATCGATGATCCAGCACCGGGGCCAGTCTCTCTGTGGTTCGCGTCGCGAGATCCACCATAGGAATCTTCCTCCCTTTCTCTCTCTCTTCTACTTAACATTTCGCCAACACCTTGGTCTATCAATCGCGACACAAGTTCCTTATCCGCGATCGGCTTTCAACCGTGAGTTTCACAGTGTATCTTCAAGAAAAGAACAAAAGTGCGAATTACTTTCGGAGTAGAATTTAATTTTCATTGAGGAGATTGAACGGGCATCGATATATATCTAGCTGGGTCGAAAGTTCCTTCAATTTGCCGGTAACTTGTGTTACGTGGCTTCTGGGATAATTCAATTATAATTTTACTACTTTAAATTGTTCAGTAAACTTTTTTTCAAAGATATAAAGTTTTCCCTTGTAAGATTAAATAATATCTATTCAAGTTATTGTTGTTAAAATTATGATTGAGAGATCTTGGAATATCCTATGTTCTACAAGTCGCATGTGGGTGGTTTGCTTGCGTATGCGACGGTCACGGATGATTGCGTAATTTATATATTGATCGTCATATTAAAATGATTTTATTTTAATTCGTTACTTACGATACTGGGATTTTATCTTTTAACCCAAGATTCTGTGCTTTCTCTACCGCTATTAATAAAACGAGCCGTACGATAATTTTAATGTTCCACGCAATATTAATCTGATAAACAAATTTCTCATAGTCATCAAACAAAATTGTAAGTAAAATGATATAAAAAAAAATTCTCCATAGTCAGGTATATTTCTTTGATCCAGAGCGAGAATTGTTTTCAATTTGTTTTTTTTTTTTAATAAAGTTTTAGAGTACCTATTTCATCTAAGAATCTATAAATAGATAAACTTTGCGCAACACACCAATAATACAAAGTCAAGTTTAATGAATTCTCTTGAAATAGCCGAAGAGAATAATGCAACAAATGAAACTCGCATCGAAGCTGAGTGATCGCGAAGCTCATTCAATGATATGTAAAATTCTACGTTCGTAACGTGATCGCCGATAATGTTGCGAGGTTGATAAATGAGGGTGAGCGCCAATAATAATTGCCGAGCAACAAGCTAGTGCGGACGATTCTGTCAGCGACATTCATTTCGAACGTCGACTATTTCTGATCATCAATTTAGAGAGATCTTATTTTTGGATGCAGCATCCGAGGTCCAGGATCCAGCCGGCCGTTAACGTTCGACTGGCCTGTTGATCCGTTCTCGCATTAAATTTTTCAGCAATCTAACTCCGAGCTCTTTACTTTAGTTTTATTTTGCGTGACCAAGATCATAATTTCGGTATTTAAGTAACAAACAATTTGCTGCCACTATTAACATTCTAACATTAACGTCTACTATATATTGTATATATATATATATTTTTTTTTTTTTAATTATTTGCCAATAATAATATTAATACAAGTATTGGATAAATAAATATAAATATATATAAATTAATTTAATTATTTTAAGGCAGAAAATCAGGGAAGAAGCTGTGACACTTATCGGGAGATTTATGAGCGAGATAGATCGTTGCTTTTCATATCTTAAAGATTGCGTTTGTCAGGTGATTACGTTCCGCAGTCCACGTGTGCGGTCAACCCGGCGCGGCCGCGATAGACGATTACAGCTGTTAATATCCGTGTCAGTTGCCGAAATACCCGACGCAGTCATTGCGAATATACCTGCCGGCTTGTCGGGCGCGTGTATAAACGCCATGTCGATCGGAAATAGAAATAGCACTATATTTAGCCGGCCTACACTCGCGGTATCTGGCTAAAAAGCACAAGACTTTTCGTCTACGTGCGTTTAGACCGCACAACGGACTTCCCCTTTCGATTTAACGGCGCGTAAAGTAGCTCTAAACAATAGAAGGAAGCGTAGAAATAGCTCTCGTTGCACGTGTCGCTAGAGACTTCGAGAGGTAGCGAGAACGACTTGAAAATCCCGACATTGTTATCTCGTATAATGTACTCGCCGGAAAGAGAACGATTTTTTTTTCCCCAGAATTCCTAACGCTTCGTAAAAACTGCGTAAGTTGAGATGCAATAATTGTGGCCCGAGAGGAGCGTGACGCATTTGATACGTCTGGCCGAAATTAAATAGACGTCGAAATTGAATAGATATAGTCTGCCGTTTTCGCAGCTGCCAAGATCTGGCGGTATCAACGAACTCTACGGTCGAGATTAGTCGAAACGCATCTCGATAGATTTCCGAAAGGTACAAAGCGGCCGCTCAAGCCGCATCTTGTCGCTAAAATTGATAGATATTCTCAAAATTTTCCTACGTTACACCTGACAGCCGCAATAATAGAAATCCAACTGTTTCATTGGTTCGGTGCCGTGGCTATTTATTATATACCTTCTGTTCTCTCTCTCTATCTTTCTCTCGCGTGCTTGCGTTCTCCCTGACATTTTGATAATTACACGCGGATACCATTATTTCCGCATTAGTGTGCAAAAGTTCATAGGTATACATACGTACGAGCCGGCACTCACCTATTTCGAGAAACTTTTGGCCATGTGCCACGTAGAATAGCCGACGCTATTATGCGACCCGGAGTTCACTTGTCTTAAGGTTCATCCGTGGGCTTTTGTTTTTCCAAAAATATTCACTGTCAGTCAGACGTCAGACTCGTGTCTCGTCACTTGCCCATCGGTACGATGTTCCGCGATTTTACTCAGTACGCGAGTTGAAATTTTACAGAGAAATACACGTTCGATTGATCAGCATTCAATTTAAAAATTAGACCGACTAACATTGAAATGTTATTTACCTAATATAAAACTCGTTTAAATACAGGCTTAGAGATGCGACCTACCGCTTCGACTAAAAATGCAGTCAAAATTAAATATCTAATTGTAATTAAATTACATTGATATGATGATAATTTCGGGTAATTAACTGAATCGTTCTTTTCGTTACAGCGATGTTAGCTTATAAGCGAGGCGAAATGGGCAACAGTTGAAGCGGTCAGAAATGTCGCAGCATCCGTCGAGACCACCCGGGGGTGGCTATGTACCCCCGGCTAGTTGGTCAGGGCGACCTAACGCGCCAAGTCCCTTCAGACCCGCTTCGCCGTACACGCCCTCGTCGTCGCCTCATTCGCAGGGTCGAATTCATCGCGGACCTCCGACGCCGGTCCATCCGGCTCATCCCGTTTCGCCGCTCGTTTATCCCGGAATAATGATGCACCCGATGAGCCCGGTGCCGATCGGGATGCCGATCTCACCCGGGATGTCGCCCGTTTTTGGCTGCCCGACTTCCGGTTACATTCAATGTCCAAGACCGCGGTGGCCCTCGCCGATTCCTATGAGCGGTCAGGCGCTGAGACCATTCATACCGACGCAAGTATGTGTTCTCGTAACAAGAAATCGCGTCGGTAGCGTTTCGTCAATGTACGTCTTCGTTATTGTGGTACTCGTCGATTTTTTTTTTTTTTTAATTTGTTTTTTTTTTTTTTTAATTTCTTTTTAAGTAATATTTATTTTAAATGACGTTTATGCCCATAATAACAAAGATTTCTAGCGACGATAGAAAGAAACACGAGATATTAATGTTGAAACGTTATTTCGCGGCGATTTGCAGAGTTCTTTTAGAAGCGATTCGGCATCGCCGGTACCGTGCGCGCCGCCGGAATATCTGATAGCACCCTACAGATCAGGGGATTACGAGTACATCGGCGTGCCCTTAGACCACACGCAGACCGACGAGGAAAGCAGCGGTCCCAGCACGGCCGAAATCATCGCCAGCCAGAGCCAAGACTACGTGGACGAAAAACTCGCCGAGTATCAAGCTACGATCCAACAACTGCAGGGTAAGTTTTATGAAATCCGTGGTAATCGATTCGTTTCGCGATGGAATCGTATCGGTCACGTTACGGAACGCCCAATGGACTATCATTAAACCCTCCCTGATTCTCCTATAAAACCCTTAATTATAGCCTATCTCCCGATCCAAATCGCGTGGCGCGCGTAGTTGTGCACGCAAATCTCGACGATGGAGATGTGAGTGGCGGGATTGTGTGTCACGTTTGTACGCACGTTACGAAGAGGGCCTATAAAATTCTCGTCGACTTCCATTAGGGTGAAACGTCATCCGGAATTTATTTCTCCCATATTCCCCTGTACGTTTTGTCGAAGCTATTTTGATATTTCGCGGAAATCGTAACATAAAATTTTGCGCGAATAAAATACGTGCAGTTCCTCGCTATTTTAGAAATAATAAAATTGACGCGCGACGAAAGAGTAAAATTAAAATTAGTTCGGCAAGTGTCTTAGCGAGTGTCGCGCCGGTCGTGTTTGAAAATAAATATTATACGGATTTAGAGGTAAATCTTTATCCCCGGATTTATTGCAAAAAGTAAAAGGAGAGAATCCGTCGAGGATGCTTTCACAATGCGTGCCATTCGCAGGCTCGCAATTCGTCGTGCGCATCGCATACTTGTCGAATCGAACTCTGGTGCAAGGGAAAATAGGATAGAATCCACGGAGACGTAAACGAGTTAAAAATAGATGTGACGAACACCTGCCGCACCGTTCGCAATCGTTACGTTCGCTTTTCCTGTCAGAGACACATCGCTGTCGGCCCCTGGGCGAATCACCTACAGATTGATAGCGCAACGGCCATCCTCGATACACAGATACGTGCCCCAGAATTTACGTCTCGAGAATTCGCGATCCGACTTGGTCTCTATTAAGTCGGAAAAAGAAAAAAAAGAAGAAAAAAAAAAAAGTAAAGTAGCTGTTCATGTTACCGTGCCTATTAGCGTAATTGAAATAAACCACGAAGAAACTACAGAGCAGATAAATAAAATAATTTTT
This sequence comes from Cardiocondyla obscurior, assembly GCF_019399895.1. Lineage (NCBI taxonomy): Eukaryota > Metazoa > Arthropoda > Insecta > Hymenoptera > Formicidae > Cardiocondyla > Cardiocondyla obscurior. The sequence continues at coordinate 3,103,005 of NC_091877.1, forward strand.
TTTTTTATATTTAAATACAATTACATACTAATAAACAAACGTCTTAATTAATGGAACGACGATTGGAATTTGACTATTAATAGATTGCAACGAGCTCATTAAAATTTGTACCGCGTGCCTTTCACACGTGCTCAATAAATCATTCAGCTTCCGCGGAAGCGAATCCAGTTCGCGGAGATAAATCCGCGCAAAATTGACATCTCGCCGGCCGATTAAATTCAACACTAAGGTAACTCGATTTACGAGTTGATGATCGCGTGCCCGATTAAGATGCGGAAATGCTCTGTAATTGCGGGGACCGCTTTGCCGCAGATTGCAGCGTGTCAGAACGATGCTCGCGCGAATCAAGCCGACGAGTGATTCGCGACATTAATGATCGTGTTATAAAATCGTTGCTTATTACATCGATTATTTGCAAATAAGAATTATTCGCTCAAGGCGGTATAATTACAAACGGTCGCATGATAATTCTCGCGCGGAATGACTAAACGATAATAATCTAACTGCATGTAAAACGTAATTTCATCGATTCTTATATTACAACGTGAACATCGATTAACTTTGTCGATTATTTGAATTTTTCGATCGATCCCTCACGTAATCGACTGATTGCTCTGACACACAACTTTCCAGAATATTTTTATCTTTTAAGAGACTTAAGCTTCTTTATTATGCCGCGATGTCAAACAGTCTTAGGCTACTCGAGTTCCGTCTTCCGACGTCGGTATGTTTTTCTTTACGTCTTGACTCCGCCGTGGAAAAGGATTAACACCGTATAAGAAAAATAAACAACTCTAATAAATTTCCGTTTCTTCCTCCTCGCGATAATTCTTTCAACTTATCCTTCAGAAATTTAAACTTTTAAAAATTAAGGCTTAGGTCATCTTTAAAGAAAAGTTCTGTGCACCTCTCGCATTCGTAACGCTAAAAACTTTCTTATGTATTATACCGAATCACGCATGCCGCAACATTTACTCAACAATCGCATAATTATCGATTAATTAAGTCGAAAGTTTCCCTTCGTGAGAGAGACAGCACCTGAAACGACCGCATTGACGATCGACGAGCTAGTCAATCTAATAGTCTTTCTGTAGATAGATTTAAGAGATTAAAGGCCAGAATAAAAAAAAAAAAAAAAAAAAAAAAAAGAGAGAGAGAATATCAAGAGAAGATGGAATAAAATTTAATCGAACGAGAAAAGTGGAACCTCAAAAGACAAGCCGCGGAAGGGACCCGCGGTTTATTTAAGACCTCGAGAGTAAGAGGAGAGATCGGATGTAAATGCGAACGAACCGAAGAAGTGGAGGAGCCTACGGAATCACGGAAAGGTCGAGTTTTGCTTTCAATACAGAGTTTTCGTCCTCGTTGTCCCATGACGGGTAACATCACGTCATCGTTGCCGGCAGGCAAGTGGGAACGGTGGCGGTACGAGACTACGAGGAGGACGAGGTGGAGGAGACGGAAGGAGGAGGAGGTGGAGGTCTCAGCAGGCCGGTAGTATCGAACCGGCGCCCGTCGCGCACGGTCATACCGTGTACATTCCGTACTTGTACATTCCATGCGCGCGCACTCCGCCGTGATGGGTGCTGAGGAAAAATCAGCCCTCGGTGTACTCGTAAGCAAGGCTGCGACTCGCCGACGCGATTGATAAGACGACTCGACGTATTTGCAACCGTTCGCACGCGCTCTTGACAGCCGTCGAAACGGAACAGGTGACGCGAAAGCGGCATACGCAGCCGAACGCAAGGGGTGTGGTGTCGGGAGAACAGGTGTTGGGGGTTAGGTCGAGTTTTCAGGTGTAAAATTAATACGGGAGGAAAGAGGGAAGGATCGGGCTTGACGTGCGGGCTCGATAAGCGAGATACGGTTAATGACTCCTGGGAATAAAGGAAAAGTTAAAAGCGATGAAGTAAAAGGACGAGCGACGTCTCGAATATGTCGCAAACGACACCGCCTAAAGGTACACCGCCGAGGGCGGACAGCCCCGGCGGTGGTGGCGTCGACGGTGGCGGTAGTCCGAGGACGCCACGTGGGAGCCGGCTGCGAGATCGGGTAAACTTTTTCGAGCAGATCTGGTCAGCTGGACGCAGTTCCAGCACCGACGATTTAGAAGATTCGGACGCGCGCAGATTGTCATTTCGGTCACCGGCACACCGGCCGTCTTCCAGAGCGAGCGACTCCTCGTTCGAGGAAAGTTTCGAGAGATTGGTGGAAGAAGGGGAGCTGAACGGCGCCAAGGTCGTGAAATTTGAGAAAATCACCGTGAAAAAGACCGTACGCGAGATCAGTTCGAGTAGCTGTGACCCCGGTGTCGTCCAGCAACGCGCTTTGACGGAATCGAGCAGGACTCCCAGCGAGGAGCGCGTCCTCGAGGACTCGGCTTATCAGAGCCACGGCGTGCAAAGTCACGGCAGCAAGTCCAGCTCGGTTACTTCTTTCACCAGGTTCCCCTCGGAGGAAAGCTTGTCGCAAAGGAGATGCAGCAGTCCCCGGGTCCAGCACTTGGGCCCAGACGAACGGCCGCCCTCGGAGTGGTACGCCGAGTACCGCAATCAGAGCTTCCAAAACGTCGCCGCGAGAATCGAATACGTACGCAGTAGAAGCGAGTACGACGCACACATCGCCGAAATTAAAGGTACAGCTGCTATTTGGCCGGAAAGGCGAGAATCTAGGCCGATGTCGATTATTCTTCTAGCCTCCACCACGTTTCCCTCGATATTTTCGACGCCGGCGAGATTCACCCGCGATAGTCTCGCTTGACAACTACCGGAAATTTTGCCGCCCGAACGTTTCGATAACGCCGCTCATCGACGTTCAATAGAATATCACTTAACAGCTAAGCGAAAACTTATATCTCTTCCGAAAAATCGAAGCGAACCTCTCGCGGAGATAACTTTTCTTGTTTACGATTCGTTCTAACGGCTTGGATAAAAAAAACAAATATATATATATCTCTACAACAAAACGATAATCATTTACGGAATAATTGCGTAATCTTCGCTATATCATTCGCACACTTTCGTACGACTTGGCTGCGTATGAAACTTAATGCGTCTCGTAACGCGCGCTAGTGTAATAGTCAACGACGATCGTAGGAACCTCGGTTCAAGGCTATCTTTCTAGCTCGGTCTTTTATCCATTCTCTTGTACTACGAGAATCCTTTGCGATAGATAACTCTCAAAGTTTCGTCGCCGTATAATCTCGCTGGACGATAAAATAATCGGATGTGCCGAGGTGCGGACTCGTTGGAAAGGGAAACGCATCGCGTTCGAAATACGTGAATTCTCGTATAAGCGAAAGGTTGATTATCCGTCGCATTAATGACCCGCGAATCGAGAACTGTTGCGGGCGGGCTCGTTTCCCAGCACTCCCGCATACTGCGATTTGCTTGACAGGCCACGTGCGCGCCGCACGAGCACAACATGCGATCTTGCCTCGTCGTTTATACGAAATACCAATTACCAAGCAATTAAGAAACAATTTCGCGAGCAAACAGTTAATCGGCGGGATTAACGAAGAGCGATACGTATTAACGAGTCTAAATAGTAAAGGTCCCTCGAGTGGGAAGGTTTGCTCGCCGTGAACTCCCGATAGATTTTTAAAAACCGTAGTCTGCGACAGTAACTTAACTGCGCTAAGAATATTTAGTAATTAAATTTCTAAAAAGGGGCCATTTGATCGTTAACTCGATACGCGCGCGTCGAAGGGACCTTTTCTTTTTTTTTTGTTTTCACTTCCATTCCGTTTATCAGATTATTTATTAATATTATCTATGCGATATCGCTCTATCGATCAACGTATATTTGACACGCTAAGCTGCAAATTAAATGCCAAACGGCACCTTTCCATAAAGACTAGATATATTTGTACGTCTGATAAATCGCCCGAGTTATCGTATGAATGTCAAGGCCATTGCTTGGTTATCTTTCATCTCAGGGCTGGCTTTTCGATTGGTGTACAGAGTCGTTAAAACGGTTTCACTGGTCAGACAGCGAAGTAGGTCAACGCTTGACGATCCGACTTTACCGAGATCGGATTGTTATCGAAGAAAACGGCTTCTCTATCGTGTGACAATTTAATATGTTTTGCATACAATCGTTAGCATACTCCCGCATTGTATGTTAAAAAATTTCAAAGTGTTTTATTGGAAGAAAAAAGAAAAAAAAAAAATTTAATCGTAAATTTTTCGTAACGCTCACCCTCGTTGCATTTTCCAGCGACAATTAACGAGCGACGTTTTTCTCGGAATAAAGTGCAGTATTGATTCTCGCGTACGACATTGATTTACGTACCAGTAAAAATGATTCGTGCCTGCGAATTGTCGTTTTCCATTACATAAAACTTCTCTGCCTATTTTCTGTCAGCTGATAATTAGTTTGCCGTGCGTAAAACGTTTTCTTAATTTCCGTTTAACATTTTCACGCCCGGTAAAATAATCACTCTCCGTCGATCTTAGAGCCGGTTTATTTTTCGTTGCTGAATCATGAACGCGCATAGAGACGCGTTGTTCTAATCTACAAAACATTTTCGCGCCCGTATTTATAGCGCGTTGAGCAACGTAAACACAGTTAAATGCTAAATCGGTAAGATATTGTCGTAATTAGCACGTAATTATTTTTAAACGTATTTTATTAAACTCGAGACGAGCGCATAACCGCAGCTCCCTACCTTTTAACTCGTCGTGCGTTCACGCGCGCCGACCGTTGCTTATTTAAATTTAATGAGTCACCCCAATTGCATAACGTATTATCATTCAGATATCCTAATGACGGCGCTCGATTATACAAAACGTACGTGTACCAAGTTGAGATTTGTTTGGCTACCTTTCATAATTTATCCCGTCTCGTCCGAGAAGACACGGTCTGACCTCATCCTCAGGAACTTGTCCCACTTTATTGGCTCCCTCCTCCCCCCCCGTTCCCTCCTCCTCCAGAAACCGGACATCTCAGATGCTCTCGTCTCGAATGCCTGTCGTAATATTGGTACGACGACCACAGGCGTGATCACGAAATTATTCCATGGTATATGCCTATTTGCGTAACGATTAGGGATATATCGCTGGCACGGGACCAGTTTTTACTGTGTCCCATGCAAGATTATAAATAACGAGTGTCCGAACTCTCCGAAATTTGCCGTTCAACTATTCCAAGGCATACGTCGCTTTATTTTTTAACAAATGAAAAGAAATCGCTCCCTTTCCCTCCGCGCGTACGCTGCCTGTACGTATAGCCGCGTACCTTTCTTTGCATTTCCGGCTCAGCGATTTACTCGCACGACAGCGACGGTCTGACAAGTTCACGAACTCCCTAATACCCTGAGCTTGAGATGAATCTATGCGCTCGGCTAATGGTGTTGGTGGATCCACCAGATACCCCATTCGGGAACGGGCACGCGACTGTCTCCGGTTGCTTTAAACGGCCGATGTCTATTTACGTTTTCTTGATCGCGCGACCGGTTGAACCATCACGACAAGCAATCGCTTAGCGTGGTGAAACGTTAAAAGCGATTTGACCTCCGCGAGTTGATCGTTCCGGTTCAAAGTTTCCCTATCGATCCGCGCTATGTCGTTAATCCTTCCTCCGCCGGGCTACCTGCTTGTGTAAAAATAAATTGATCGCAGCCGAGAGTCAGCCACGTGATACGAACTTGCGAATGATAACGCGAGGAAGTGAAAGTCAATTTCGACTATCAGTTGCAATTTTCGTTATAGACTTTGTAATAAACCTGCGACGTTTTTAAAATTAGAACTGTCTGTCTATTTGCGAATGCCACATTTATTTCGGATCTAAATTACTTGCTGCACGATAAGAAAAATGATAATAAAGCTGGTTAATATTGAAATAAAGATTACTGAAAGTTAATTAAGAAGAAAAAAAAAAAATGTTTTTGTTGTTCGTTAGGCGAGCTAAAAGTCGCAGAAAATTCGGAAGTTTATTCAAGTTCACCCAGGAAAGCGTTTGAGTAAAGATATGAATTTTAAAACACCCCGCATTTGTTCTGGTTCCTTAACCCGTAAACTTTCATTCGTGGCAAATACGTAATGGCTAAAGTTTCCTGTTGCTACGTTGATTTTTACAGTCGCACGGGTACCTTCCGTGACGCCGTGTAATGAGACCCATTAATATATGGTTTAGCTTAGCCCTTGCCTATCTTTTTCTCTCTCTCTCTCTCTCTCTCTTTTTTTTTTTTTTTTTTCTTTTGGCAGTTACTCACAGACAAACACGTGAACAAACGTACGAGTGCTCTGCCATCCGGAATTGTCACGAAAAGAAATCACGACATTTGGTATAGAATCGTCTGAAATTAAACTTATGTAATCGATATCTCATATTTCTTCTTATGATGATCATGCAATGCATTTATTTTTCATATATAGAATTATTTAAAATAATATTTTAAAGTTAACAGAAAGTGACCAACTAAATTTTAAGAATCAGTTTCAAAAAGATAAGTCGCACACAGTGACATTCGATATTTTTACTTTTCTATATAATACAAGCGAAAATTATGCGGTTTTTTTTGTAACAAAACTGATAAAATTTTTTAATTTTCGCAAATAAAATACGAATAGAATTTCTGAATATTTATTTATGAAACAGCCACGAATAATAAGAAATAAAAATTAAAAGCACGTGAGAAAGAGTGAGAAAGAGATAAGGATAGAAGCAAGGAAGATATATGGTCGATATTGAGGTCGAGACAGCTGATTAATGTTACTGTATCCCTGCTATCAATATTCCGCGATCAATATCTCTCAATTGCAGTAACTGAACCTGTTACTCCGCGAGAAAAAATTTGAGCAACGATACAAAATGCACGTGTGTGGAAACAGTTTGGACGATTACGCAGGTAGCATTTCACTCTCATAACACCGATGACATAATCGCAGATTATTTTGTCCCAGAATCCTGAACGTTATTCACGAAGGCGAGAGCGGCGTGCGCATTATCGAATAACATTTCCGCTCGTTTAAAACGATATTTATTTTGGATGTCGTTGGCGGACGTGAGTGCTTGACAAACATCGTGCAAAATTCACTTTACGCGATGCAATTTCGGATATTTTCGCATGCGAGAGTAGATTTAATGAACAGTTTCTTTTTATTTCCCATGCACATCCGCGCTTCCGATTGACTGAATTTAAAATTAGAAATGATACAAACGCGAACGCTTCTTACAAATGGTTAAAACGACACACTAGATCAAATGACGTCTTACGTGAATGAATCATACGAATCAAGATTGATTCTCAACTCAATGTAATCGTATCGTCGTAATCAAGCGCGTAATTGCCGAAACTAATTAATGCTCGAACATCCGCTAAGCGCGCGCTATTTTTTAAGAGACTACCCACCTACAAATTGTGAAAAAAAAAAAGTCATGCGACTTTTAAAAATAAAATCTTTATATTAAAATCTTTATTTATATTAAAATCTCTCGTATTCCGTAACGTTCTCTGACAATTAATGACTTAATTTCTGTTAATTTGCACGATGTTAATTTTGATATTAACGGTAACGCGAGTGCGAACGTGAAAATTATGTAATCAACCGCAACAATTACGGAGACTACATATTTCGACGAACGATTTACCGTAACCATGACACTCGCAATGAATGTTAATGGGAACGCGTGGGAATATCCTGCCTTTTCAATGTTACTGGACTGCACTACGACGCAATGATCTTTAACTTTCGCCCACATCCCCGTGGCGATCAAATATCGAGCGCGGATAAAAGCCGGCGATAGCAATTTCTTACAGTATCCCATATATCGCGAGAGTTCAATAGGTCATTATTTCTCATATAGCTGCTACTGCAACGTCAGCAAATTCCGCGAACTTTCCTCGTCCTCATAACGTAGTTTTTATAGCTTTTGATAATTAGTACTTTACAATCGGCGTTTTCGTTATCTTTATAGGCACGTGCGAGTTTCGAGATTATGCTCTCGTTAATCTTATCGAAAGGTACAAATTCGCGACCACGTCGAAAGAATTCTTTTAAAGATTTTTTTTTTATTTTTTTTAAGGCAAAGTTCAACTTTACCTTCATTGACATTCGCACGTGTATACATATATATATATATTTCTGAAAGAAATTTTTGTGTCTATGAAAAATATTTACGGACGTGCGCGAGGAGAGAGAAAATGTGATTTATGCGAGCGAGGGTGAGATCAAAAGAATGAAAATCACCGGCGATTCTCCGATTCCTAAATAAAGCGAACTGGATTGAATGAAACGATGTGTCTTGGCTAATTACTAGCAGTTCCGCTGATTATAATCGCGCCTAGTGTTGAAGCGCGATAAAAAGGAACGTTGTTTCAGGGGAATGATATATCGATGGTGACATCAAACGCCGCGCCGTTTTATTTCGGGATTCGCATATTTTTGCTTCCAGGAACCGTTGTAATGTCATTTCGTAAGCGCACGTGCGTCAATAATAAAAAAAAAAAGATTCCCAATTTATGCCGCATATATTAAACATTACGAAATGTTATAAGCGAAGTTATAAGTAAAATACAAATAGTCTCGAGTTTTTCGTATTCGAAAATAAACGATTTAACATTTGAAGCAAATGTGATTAAATTGTTCTAGAGAAAGGCGTTAAAGTAAGAAATAATGTACGAAAGGGGGACGCTCGTATTTTGTAAAAGTTCTCTTTTCTTTTGTCACGCGATCTGCTTCGTCAATCGTGTTCTTGTTTGTTGATTTATGCGATTAAGTTTTCTTTCCTGCCGTCGAACAAGCATTAAAGACGGAAATGCATTATCGCGCGAATAATTTACGCGACAGATTAATGTTCGCTTCGTGATCACACGCCTGCGGGTATGTGCCACTTGCACATTCATTATCACGCGTGTGACGTACGTACGGATACCATAACCGGGCAAGGCATAGTAAAAATGACGGAAGATTTAAAAATAAAACGGCGCTAATATACTTCGCACAATCCTTATAATTGATACCAACGACTCGCGAATGCCCGCGAGAAGTCGCGAACACTACTCGTTTCATCTTCAAGCGTTAATCATCCAGCGTATCTGAACGAATAATTAATTCATACTGCTCTTCTCAAAAATACACCCCCGGTAAAAAGAAAAAAAAAATTAGCTCCTTTCAATTTGGCGAAAATATCTTTATTCAATTTTAGTTTCTATCGCGCGAGAGGCGGTGTATTTAATTCTCGCTTTTGCTTTCAGACGAGCAGGAACGCGTGCAGAAGAAAACCTTCATAAATTGGATCAATTCTCATCTGTCGAAGGTAAGCGTGTATCAAGAGGTATTTTCGTCGTAGTTGGAAAACGCAATGAGACAAACGTTCGTGCGCGGCAAATCAACGATGCTAATATATATATTACACTCCATTTCGCGAACGGGTGCTCGATAACGATAACGATAACGATAACTGCAATGGCAGTTTTCAATAGCCTGGCACCTAGCTTTTTTTTTTTTTTTTTTTCCTATTCGACGTTACATAATGCTCTCGATCCTTACGTGACGCGTAATAAAACATGACGCGAGTTACCTCTCGTATCGTGCTATCGGAGAACTTGAACGGCCTGATCTAGCCCGTACCTGGCTCTTGAGTTTCAATACTACCCTACTTCCGCATCCTTCAGAAACTTGCCTCGCTGCGGAAACTCCGTTTGTCGTGACATGCATGCACGATGAATATTTGCACCAAGCACGTTCATTACGTTAAACACTTAAGGCAAAAGAACGAGACTACGCTAATTGTTACGAATAACTTGGAAAGAAACGTTTGTAAAGAAGTTGAACGGGCTTAATCCGAAAATACCTCTCCCTGCTTCTCGAAAAAAAAAAAAAATATATATATATAATCTATTCGTAGGTTTAAAAAAATGCGCGATTCGTAATTACACGATTTACATATTCTTTTCTATTATTAGAGGGTTCCATCGCTTCATATCGACGACTTGATCGAGGATCTGAAAGACGGCACGCGTCTTCTCGCGTTACTCGAGATCCTTTCAGGAGAGAAATTGGTAATTAAATATCGCCACAATTATTAATCTGCGCGACGGATACTAAAACCGATTGTTAAAAAAAAAAAAAAAAAAAAAACGCGTGATTGTTTCAGCCAGTGGAGAGAGGTCGTAATCTGAAGAGACCGCATTTTTTGAGTAACGCCAATACCGCGTTGCAATTTCTACAGAGCAAGAAGGTGAGAATTTTTACGATATACTGGCGAATTAAATTAAGATAACCGAACGTATTTACGTAATTCAATTTTCGCAGATTAAATTGGTAAATATAAATTCATCCGATTTGGTTGACGGACGACCGCCGGTCGTGCTCGGCCTGATATGGACTATCATCCTGTACTTCCAGGTATTTACCGTTAAGATGGAATATTTTAATTATACTTTTTATGAAAATTATGTAAAAGAGCACAGTATACTTGATTAGTATGCGGTAGCTGCTTAAATGTAGTGCTCGTATCACGTATCAAAGTACTTCGACAAATATGCAGCAGCACCGCACTTTTATTCGCCGTCATAAAAATCAATTTCTATTTTTTTTTTCGTTGAAGCTGTGATTAATAAACCTCATAGATCGAAATATTTTTTTACAATCAAGTAAACCTTGTGGTATTTTTCGTTGTAAATTAAGTAATCGTAGCTGCTCACACAAATTCATACTTGACCGTTTCCGCGACGCACGGGTCAAAATGATCTACGACTCCGAAGTTATGGGTGCCCTTCGGAGATACGATATTCGTGAAATCTTTTTCTTCAAATGTGTGGCATTAGAAGGAGACGAATAGCGACTCTCCGAAACGCACCCTAGTCGATCGGAATCACAGATCATTTTAATATTAATTGTACGAACACTGCTAACAATATGTATTCTAATGAACAAGCTACGATCGAAGGATCGCAAGCAGGTGAGTACTTGAGTGAGTAGAGTAAAAAGTAGCGAGATTATAAATGCGACGAATAATTTTGATCATTCTAAGAGACCGAAGCGTATGCACTTGCATGATATTGCGCATTCTATTATCACACGCTAAGATTATTTTCAATAATGATAAAGAGAGAAGGCATCTTACTAATCTTGGATTAATTTTTAGATCGAAGAGAATACGAGAGCTCTCGAGTACCTTGGGCAAACCTGGGGCAGTCAGAGTAGCCTCGAAAGTCTCGGTACCCAAGGTTCGGCGGCAAGCGAGAGGAAACGTATCAGCAGCGAGAAATGGAAGCAAAGTGCACGGAAGACATTGCTTCAGTGGGTCACCAACGCTTTACCCAAGTCAGTATTTTGTCAAATGCGTTTTCATTAGATGATGTTTATTGTAATCATGGCATAGTCATCGATACAATGACGCGGAACTCTCTGGTATTACGATGTTGAATTATTCAGGAACGTTGGGCTTCAAGTACGAGACTTTGGAGAAAGTTGGAGAGACGGAAATGCCTTCTTAGCTATCATCGACGCCATAAAAGCCAATTTAGTGAACTTAGTAGCTATGAGAGAAGCGTCGAACAAAGCTCGGTTGGAAACAGCTTTCCAGGTTGCCGAAGTTGAACTAGGCATTGCCCGGTTATTGGATCCTGAGGATGTAGACGTGCCACAACCCGACGAAAAATCGATCATGACATATGTCGCCCAATTTTTACACAAATATCCGGAGCCAGGAAACACAGCTACTGATTCCTTCGCAGCTGTACAAGGAGAATACGACAATCTACTTAAATGGCTAAACGAGAGAGTTCGGCATCTCGAACAGCTCGATAGATCAAACGCCTATCCACAAAGTTATCCGGTATATTTATAACATTCTAATAGATTGCCAATGTTATTTTTTTGATATAATAATTTATGTAATTTTACAAAAATTATTGAAATTAATGCATGAAAGATTTAAAAAATTATTAAAAATTAAATTAAAAAATTAAAAATTTAAGTTAAATTAAATTAAAAAAAAAATTTTAAAAAGAAATTAAAAAATAAATATAAAAAAAATAAAATATAAAAAATAAACATAAAATATATTTCTCATATTCTATTTTAGGAATATATGTTGTTTAGAGCTGAGACTGATGAGAAATCAATTTTATATAAAAAGATGCAAAGTTTGGTCGATACACCGAGTATGATAAGTATCACACGAGATTCTTGGAGACATATACAAATGTTATGGCAAGAAATGGAACTCTTGGTAAGTATTTTTTTTTTTTTAATTTCGTCAATTGAATGAACAGAACATCGTATTACAGAAACGTTCTTTTCTAGATGCTGCATTGGCTTTGGATGTTAGATTCAATGTTACCAGGAGAATTAGGAGAAATTGGCAAATGGTTGGCAAAAGCTGAAGCTCTCTTGTATTCAGACAATAATATACCACAAGAAATGTCAGAAAGTACAGCGAATATAATCTCGAATAAGCTGGAAGATCACAAAAAATTCTTCCTCGATTTACCGACAATGACGGAGAAATTTCAACGTGTCAAAAACTCACCGCTGGCAAGACAAGTTAGCCCTGAACAATTAGGTAATATATCTGCGCGCTTCGATAGCTTGCCCACTCGTGCTGCCAAGAGAAGAGTGAAATTGAAGTTCCTAGAGCACAAATGTTGCCTGATCGCTTTCCTATATCTCGTCGAAACCAAACTAAAAGGCTGGAATATCAAGTACGGCACGGAAGAAAAAGTACATCAAATGTTAGAGCAGTATCGCAACTTTGTTTCACGAAACAGGATATTTCAGGAGTTTCAGAAAGCTTATTTGGACATGCAGCAAGTCGCGGAAGAATACAAACGTGACGGCGATATTGGTAAATAAGGAACAAATTGTTTTAATCAATCACTAATTAATATTTGTATAACTGTGACTGCGAATAATACATTTATATTAATATATTTATATTTAACTATAAATATTGATTAAAATAATTAGTAATTAATTTAAATATAAATGTAAAGTGTGTAATAAAAATTTAAAGTTAGCAATTATTTTATTTTCAACGTAAATTTTCATCGTTAATTTTTTTAGATCGTGAGGAGAGTCTCAACATCGATCGTTTTATGCGTGAAACGGCCGAGAAATGGAAAAACGTGTCAATGGATCTGCGCTGTGTTCAAAGTATGCTCGAGGAAGTTGTCGCCTATTGGCGTCGATGGACCATCGTTTCAGACGAATTTGAAGCGTGGTTACTTCGTGCCGAGCCGGCCTTAAATCTGCCAGAGGAAGAGAAGATGGATTTCTTTCAAGATATTAGCGTGTGGAAGGGCAAACATCAACAATTATCAGACACTGTAAGTTTCCTGATTGCCACATCTGATGAATCAGTCGCGTTTCGTCTGAAAGAGCGTTACGCGAGTCTGACGGCAAGATGGGAACAGCTCTTCCCAGAGGCCAAACAATACATGCACGCGGGCGATCTCATTCGATCGAGAAAGGATTACAAGACAGGAATAGAAACTTTGCAGAACTGGTTAAGAAATGCCGAGGTTGCCTTATCGACTACTGGACTGAGCTCTACGGAACGGATTAAGGCTTACGGAGAGAAATTACAGACACTTCACAACGAGATCGAAGGCATTGAAAATCTCTTCAAGAATATCAGTAAAAAGTTTCAAAGTCTTATTCAAGATTTATCTCGTGACGAAGTGGATAAGATGATGAATACTTTGAAAAAGGAAAAAGAAGCGCTCGTTAAGGTACGTGCCTTGATACCGATGCAACTGCATTTGTATCACCAATTGTTGGTGCAACAAGAATCGTTAGAAGCTGGGCAAAAGGAAATATCCGCGTGGATAGACGAAGCCGAGAGTTTCTTGGGCAATATCAATCTCGCGGGTGGTAGAGATGCCGCTCTGGCTCAATTAGACCGTCATAAAGCTTTCTTTTCGAGAACTCTTTATTACAAATCCATGTTAGAATCTAAGAACAAAGTATTTGCTAATATTGTCAAGGCTGTGGATAGCCACGCTGACGTGGAAACCGCCGAAGGCGGAGCTACCTTGAGAGAGCTCAACAATCGATTTGTTAAAGTCTCTCAAGCGGCACAAGCCTGGGAGCAACGATTGCAGGAATCAGTGCGACGTTGGACGAAATTCAAAGAATGCGAACGACAAATATCCGAATGGCTCTCGATCGCCGAAGCAATGATCAATGAAAAGCACATCGACAACCGTCAATCCGTCGAGTATCACAAAAACTTCTTCGGCAAGGTGAAGGAAAAATGGATACAAGATCTCGTAAAGGCTGGCCAAGATCTCCGGAATACGTTATCAGTTGATCAGCAACTACCTATCGCGAATACAGTCGAAGTTTTACAAAATCGCTGGAGAGAGGTGCTCACTTTTGCCCCGCTTCATCTAATGAGACTCGAGTTTCGTTTAGACGAAGCCAGCTTTCTTCAGTATTTGAAAGAAATCGAAATGGAGATCAGTTCGGAGCAACAAGCGCTTATCAACAACGACGACGTGGACGGTATTCAGCAGCGCAATAGAGAATTTTTCGTTAACCGCGGCACCGTTCTCGAAGTCGAGCGTTGTTTACAGACCCTGAAGAAGATCAGCGATGCCTACTGCAAGCTTAAACCGAAAGACAGCACCTTGGCTGACGCTGTGCAAAACGCTGAACGTTTATGGGAAGAAACCGCACAAAAAGTGGAGAATTTGAGAGAACAGTTGCGCGAGGTGCCGCAACAATGGGCAACTTACAGGCAGAAGTAAACATTTAATTACAAGTTATAAATTGCAATCGGTGTCTTTTTTCTAAATATCTGAATATCTTTCAATTGATTACAGATTCGATGAGATGGTGCATTGGATGGATCACGTCGACAGCACATTGAAAACAATTTTACACGAGGTGAATACTCTAGAAGAATTCGAGAAGGAAAAAGCCATATTTCAGGTGAGTATCAATTAGTTTAATTTACAATTTTTTTTTTCCATCCTGCCATTGAGAAGTTTAAATACTTAACTTCGCTTTTTCTGCAATCTTTCGGGATAGCTCCAGACATTAACGGTAAATATGTAGACGTGCAACTCTATCTTTAATTTTATTTTTATTTTTTTATTATTTTTCTTTTTTTTTATAGAAATTAATGTTACCCGCTTAAGAATTCAACGATGATTATTATCACGAAATTTCAATCAAGCGTAATACGTATTACAAAACTGTAATTAATTCTTTACAGAAAATATGCCGGGAAGCCGATAGTAAGCGTGAAGAAATGAAGTGGCTGGTTCAAACTCTCGACAACTTGACGCTGAACCGTTCGGATCGCGATGCACTTAACGCCCAGCAGAATTTGGAGCAACTTATAACTCGATATAAAAACCTGATACCGACGATTGAAATTACAATGACAAAAACGGACATTTACTCGAAGAGTTACACATATCGCAAGGAAGTACGCGAAGTGTGTACTTTATTGCGTAAAGTACGTGAGCAATCCAGAGCTGAGGTTGCGCCGGAGGTTCCCGAAAAATTGCAGAATGCAGTAGCTCATCAAGAATCGCGTCTCAATCAATTGGAACAGCAACGGGCGACCATTGTCAGTATGCTGCAACGGGGTAAAGATCTTTTAAAAGACCAGCATGCCCCGCCCTTCGTCTCCTCCGAAGTTCAGCAGTTAGAAACTAATTGGAACGACACGTATGGTCAAAGTATGGAGACGCTAAAGTCCTTAAAAGATTCGCAGAAACTTTGGAACACCTACCAAGAACAAAAGGACGAGATTTTGAGATTAATCGAGCAGGCCGAGAAAGAGCTGCGTCAAATTGAATTGACATCCTACTACGATGCCGCTCAAGTATCTTCTGACTTGCAAAGGAAACAGGAATTTAATGCGAATCTGAGAAAGTCAGCCGAGGAAATGATGAGAAAATTACGCGAGACGTACAGTAATCTTTCTCAAACGATCACACCGCACGTGAAGAAAGAGACTTTGGAAAAGGAAGTAACGGAGACCGAACAGAAGCTTGAGCACACTCTGAAAATTGTACGCGAGAAGGTCGTTTATCTCCAGGAACATAGTACTCGATGGAACAAATTTCAATCTAAGCTTACGGAGCTTCAATCTTGGATTCAACAAACTGCTCCACAATCAGTTGCGGATATCGATGATTCAACAG
Source organism: Cardiocondyla obscurior (assembly GCF_019399895.1). Taxonomy (NCBI): domain Eukaryota; kingdom Metazoa; phylum Arthropoda; class Insecta; order Hymenoptera; family Formicidae; genus Cardiocondyla; species Cardiocondyla obscurior. Next base: position 3,119,119 of record NC_091877.1, read on the forward strand.
CCTCGCCGGAAGAAAGAGTTCGTAAAACGGAAAATTTGCAAAAAGAGATAAAGGAAAAAGCAATAATTTTAAATGGACTGGAAGATGAATCCCGAAAACTCATTAAAGGTAAATGTACGATTTTTGGTTTAATTTACATTAAGTCATATACTTTCTTTTATTTTATTTTATTTTTCTTTTTAATACGCTAAAAAAAACGTGTTTTCCGAGGGTTAGATTAGGTTAATTTTCATCCTTCCTTCCTTCTTTACGTGGCAGTATTCTGGATTATCCATACGTCTTTTAGCACTCCAAATCATTTAACACTATTTCACGGTTTCTTTTAATAATTACTAACATGACTCGAGAGACGAACGACCGAAAGAGAAACTATGAATTATCGCGGCGATACTTCACGGTTAAAATTAAGACGCGTACTGAAGAATCATATGTTGTATGAATTGCGCTCTCAATATTTATGACGTTACTTACTTCCGCCGGATTTTCATTCGAGTAGTCCCTCGAGTTTGAAACAGGAAACTGATGGCGAGACTGGCGAAAGAAACATGTCGGAAATGTCTGAACGCGACTTGCTTCAAGTTGAACGCTCCGCGCGCTTCGCTCGTGACATAACCTTTCCGAAGGGCTTTTTGTAGGCACAAAACGAAACGCAGAACGACGTGTAGAATGATATAGAAGTACAAAAAATGATCGTATGTCCCGCGTCGATAACGACTCTTATCCGTACGCGATACTTCTTATCCGCGGTCGAAAATACGCGTAGTTGCGGAGCGATTAGAAACACGTCCTCGCGCGCGAGCGTCCGCAACTAGACTGAAGTGACCGCTAAAAATTTCGACTAAGTTCGGCCATTCGACTTCGAGGAAAGAGATAATCACGAAGAAAGTGAGACGGCTAATAGGCTCGATCGTCAATTGAACGCTGTCTTTTTCGAGCAGAGTTTTTGGAAGCATCGAGCTCAACGCGAAGTATGTATATATTCCGAAGAGCAGATATGGCATTTTTTGCGGTGACAGCGGGCTAGCGTACGTACGTAATTCTAGACGACAGAGGCAAGGGATGAGAGAACTGGGAGAAATCAGTCATCGGCAAACCGGCCGGCGCGGTATATACATGCGACACTAAATTCACGTTCGCTAGCTGCCGTTGCCATATCTGCTTTTCACCGTACATCTGTTTACGTTTTCTTTTTTACTCTCGACGAGCCTCGAGGCGTCTTTCCTTAAAACAGACAAATGAGGTGTGCTCGACGCTCGGGCATGTTTTTTACGCGTAACATCATTTTTAGATAAGAGAAGGAACTACGTAATTGTATGTTATTTTTTTTTTTTTTTTTTACTATTTTTTGCTTATAAATCATACGGGCGCTATTTTAATTTCGATATTAGTATATCAAAAATATTCTAATATAAAAAGTATTAACTATTCTCTTTTAAATTTGTAGAAGACAGTAAGGATACGCCAGCGAAACAACTTCGCAAGGATATTGAAAACCTTCATAAAGCGGTTGAATCTTTAAATAAGAGTATAGTAACTCAGCGTGAATTGGCTACTCAAAATCTTGCGACATGGAAAGAATACGAAGAAGGTATTCAACGGATAAAACCGTGGATTGAACAGGCGGAATCTAAGGCGGCTATGATGGGTAGCAAACCTACTACTTTGGCTCAAGCGACACAAATGTTAGAGTCGGCTAAAACTTTTGAAATTCAATGCCAGGAGCATCTTCCAAAGGTTCAGAGTTTATCAACGATTAGTCAACAAATAACTGGAAGAACAGTAGCACCTGATGAAGTCGACGCCGTTTACATGCGATGGAATGCAGTTCACGATGTTGCAGTACAAACGGCAACCAAGCTCGATAAATTAGTTTCGTCGTGGAACACTTTTGAATCGGAAGCAAAAGAATTCAATAAATGGTTGGAGAATAGCGAAAAGGAGGCTCTTAAAGAACCCAACGTCCAGACACCAGAAGCTGCAAAGTTAGAGAAGGAATTGGTGCAATTAAAAGAATTTAACAAAGGCATATCCGATCATCAGGCTCAATTAATATCGTTGACCCAAATTTCTGATCATATTAGCCATGGTTTGTCACTGGACGGCGCTTCTGTATTAAAAGGCCGTGTTGCTGAAATGAAAACTAGGGTAAGCAAACTTGCAGATACTGTTCGACATCATATTAATCGTGTTTCTGATGCCTTGCTGACTCGACAAGAATTCCAAATGAAAATTACTGATTTTGAGAATTGGATGACGAGATTGAGGTCGAATATCAACGAAATCGGAGACGTAAACGTAGACGACATTGATACTAATTTACAAACAATACACGCTTATCTTCAAGAACATTCAGAAAAACAACCTGCATTTACAGCGATTTACAATGAAGTGAAACAACTGTCATTGCAAGGGTCCAAGTTGGAAGCTGCTGCATTGGATGAAATTTACTCGTCTTTAGCGAAGAAATATAAGGTTCTCGAAGATGATCTGAGAGAAAAGAAAAAAGGTTTGGAAAAGTGGACCGAACTGTTAAGTTGGCATAATGATGCCAATGCACAATTAAATCATTGTAAGTATGAATCTGAAGCTAGAAAACCAACTATTATTGATCTTGACAGACTTTCTACAGATCTTCAAGTTGTATATACAAAGATCAACACATGGAAGGAGCACGTTTCGTTAATGGACAGTACTCTGGGAATACACGTTCGTGACAAGCAAGAGAGACCGCTTACAGCGACTTCCTTGTTAAATGATCTTGAATCGAAGGCTGCTGTATTGAAAACAGAATTATCTACTAAACGTGATAAATTGGAGAACCTTAGTGCTAAATGGGATAATTTCAGAAAATTGCAGCAAAAAATTACAGAAGAAATTGTCAACACTCAGACGAATTTGCAAAATATTACATATGCCGTTGATACTTGCGAAAAACTTGCGCCAGCGATTGAAAAAATAGACGACTTGATAGAAGATCATCAAAGACGAGAACCAGAAAAGGAAATCTTGCATCGAGAAGGTGATAATTTGATGAAGGAGGATCAGCGAGCAATAACTAACATTCAAGTAGTGATCTCTTCGGTAGATGGTAATTGGGAAAAAGTGAATGAACTTCTGCACGAGCAGAGAAGAAAATATGCTGAAATGGATGCTGATTGGAAACAGTATCGAGAAGCCAAAGAAAAATTAATTAAACTTATTGACGAGGCGAAAAATCTTTGTCAGTCGGTCAAAGACGTGTCAACTGACATTACGCAAGCAAATGTAACTCTGGAAAAGCATAAAAAAGCTTCAGATATTTTGAAGAAAGGTAAACAGTTTTTAGATAAAATGGACGGCAAGGCGCAGCAGCTGGCAAAAGAAACATCGTTAATGCCGAATTTTAAGACCAGTCTGATCGAATCAGATTTATTTGATATACGAAAAAAATATCATGAAATTAATGCCAAAGTGATCGATCGGACTCAAGTGTATGAGACGCAAGTAATTATCTGGAAACAAATTGAAGAAGCAAAACACGAACTCACAAAATGGCTCGGTGATATGAACGAGGCTCTCACCGCGGCTTGCAAACGTTTACTTGACGCTGACAGTGGACAAGCATTATTAATTAAATATCGCGAAGAATTACTTGTGCATCAGCAACTTCATCAAGGTATTATCACGAAGACCGAGCAGCTTGCTAAATTAAACGACGATACGGAAATATCTACCTTGAAAATTCTCAATAATTTATTAAATGATCAATTTAAGGTTGTTAAAGAAGCCGCGGATAAACTTGCGTCGTTTACGTCATCTTTCAATGAGAAAGAGAAAGTTATCAAGCAAGAGTTGAAAAAATGCAGCGACGCGATATCAAAGATCCGTGAAGAGATAATCAAATGTGACGATCTAACTGGAGAAAATAGTAAGATTCTGCATAGAATTAATAAATGTCAGGAATTGAAAACCGAGCTAGAGAAATGTGACTATGCACTTTCGGAAATTGATGAAAAATTAACAGATATGGCATCGGAATATCCAACTATATCTAAGTCCAGCTTGCCGAAAGAGTTACAGGCGTTACAGCTTCGTAAAGACGGCGTGGCGAGTCACGCCGATAAAGTTAACGCCACATTGATAGCATTTTTAACAAAGCTTTATCACGAAAAGTTTGGTGCTTTGCAACGAATGGTAGCGACCCACAAGGAAAAAGTAGCCTGGTGCGAACCCGAACAGAGCAGCGATCGTTATAATCTTGAAGTAAAAATGGCTTCTCTGATCGACGTGGAAGATGGTATCGCTGACTGTGAAGCGCGAAAAATGGACACGGATAATTCGTTGACACTTCTAGGTACCATTGAGAGTAATGAAACAATTTCCGTGCTTAGAAATGAACGCGACAAAGTTGCCGCCGATTTAGAATTTTTAAAAGTCAGTTATCAAAAAATTAAATCCGTGCTGAAACAAAATATCGCTTTATGGCAACGGTACGAACTTACATCAGAGAATGTCATCTCCTGGCTCAAAGAGAACGAGAATAAAATCAGATTGGAGGCCACGATGCTCTTAAATCCAGATGAAATCGACGCGAAAATAACCGAGATAATGGAGCTTGAGAAAAAAATTCAGAATTATGAACGCGAGATGAAGGATTTGATCGTGCTTGGGGAGGAGATTGTCAAAGTTAGCCCAGAATCCCGAGTAACTCAATACGTTGGACATTTAAATACGCGTTACCATTCGGTGCTCAAGTTTCTGGCTCAATATCTAGACAGACTTAGAGAATTTAAACAAATCAGAGCTCAGTATACCGCTAGTGTGAAGGAATTACAATCGTGGCTATTAAATGCGGAGCAGAAATTGAAATGTTTCGACGAAGTTAGCGGCCCGAAACCGATGACTTTTTATCAATCTCGGTTGAAAGAATTAAAAGCGTTTGGGGAAGAACGCGAAACTGGACAAGCGATTTTAAATCGAACTTCGGAAGCAGGCGAAACGCTTTTCGCGAGGATAACACCGGATCATAGAGAATTTATAAGAAGTGAGCTGAGAAATTTACGTGGTCGTGTGGAAGCCTTGGCTGATCGTGCGAACGCAATATATAAGAAAATCGAAAGTGATATGATGCATCGATCTTCGTTCGAGGATAAATATTCTCAAGTAAAGCAGTGGTTAATTGAAGCACGAAAAAAATTAGGCGACAAGCAGGATTTATTACCATCGATTCAAGAGAAGAAACTCGCTTTGCATTTGTATAAAACTATTGCGCAAGATGTCGGAGTTCACCGAAATATTCTGGAACAACTTGAGAACAAGCTTGGAATAGCTCCAGATGAGGAAGCCAGTGAGATGTTGAAGAGCGTGATCGAGGCTCACGAAAAGCTATCGGAAGACGTGGACGATAGAATTGGCGTAATGGAGAAGTACGTTGCTAATCACGAGGCTTATCTTCAAACGTTCGAGAAAATGAGAGACTGGATTAACACAATAGTAAACGAGACGACGCCTGTCAGCGAGGATCTCTCAATAGATCGCGATACAGCAAAGTCAAAAATCGTTTTGATCGAGAACATACTGCAGCAAAAGCCCGAAGGCGATAGAATTGTGTCTGATTGCAACCAGCAATTAAATATCATTTTGGAGCAAACCTCGATAGCCGGTCATCCTGCATTGCTGAAAGGTTTCGATCAGCAGAAAAAAGTTTGGGAGGATTTCCTACAACGATGCGTCTCGAGCAGAGATAAACTGAATCATCTGTTTGACCAATGGTCTGAATTCGAGGGAGTAGTTGAGCGTTTAGAAACTTGGCTTAAACAGATTGAAATGCAAGTGAAAGATCAAAGCTTGAAGAGTACCGAGGAAACGAAACGCGTTCACTTGGAGAAGCTGAAGTCTCTGGAAGAGAGTATCGTGGCTAAAGGCGCCGAATTAAACGCGGTGGTTGAAAAAAGTCAAGGTGTGGAGGCAGAATCCGATTTAGTTGTCAAAGTATCTCGTCAAGCTACCAGGTATCAAGCGATCAAGAATCAGGCGAAGGAAGCCGTCGCGAGATACGAGCAGTACGTAAAAGAACATAATTTATTCAACGAAAAATATAATCAATTTTTAAGTTGGATCAACGAAGTTCAGAACGAGTTGAAAAAACATAGCGAAATTGTTGGCGATCTGGCGGTGTTACAAAGCAGACAGAAGCAGATCAGGGACCTTGGCGACATTCGTACTCGCGAAAATGCTCGTTTCGAATCCGTCATCGATCTCGGCGAGAAGCTCTACGTACACACTTCACCGGACGGTAGAGAGATAATTAGACAACAGCTGAGAAACTTGCGCGGCCTGTGGGACGGATTTTCCGAAGACTTACAGAACTCGACGCAGAAGCTGGATCAATGTCTGATGCAATTCGCCGAATTCTCCTTGTCCCAAGAACAATTAACGGCTTGGTTGCGAGACGTTGAGCGTGCAATGCATCAGCACACGGAATTAAAATCGTCGTTGGAAGAAAAACGAGCGCAATTGCAGAATCACAAGATTATGCATCAAGAAATAATGTCGCATCAAACGTTGGTCGAGTCGGTTTGCGACAAAGCGCAACAATTGGTCGATCAGACGAAGGATACTTCTCTAAACGTTTATCTACAATCCATCAAGCAGCTTTTCCAAAATATCGTCGCCAAATCGCGAGATTTATTGGAAAATTTGGAGGACTGTTGCGAGAAACACCATCGTTTCAACTTACAATGTAAATGCTTCTCTGATTGGCTAAATGGAGAACGAGAAAAACTGTCGGAATGTAACGATGTAACAGGTGAACGATCTGAAATATCTCGTCGATTAACGAGTTTAACGATGTTGAAAGACGGTCAGACACAGGGAGCGGAACATCTTGCAAAGTTAAAGGAATTCAGTGAAATTGTGGCCAACAGCACCGCCCCGAAAGGTCGCGAAGTTATTAACAAAGAAGTGATTACCTTGGAAAATAATTTGCGTCAATTCCTTAACGAAATCGGTAAGCATGTATTATATGTATATTCGAATTTGTACGTGGTTCCAAAATTACACAGAATAATTATTTTCGCATTTTTTTAAATTTTAATTTGTAATTTTTATTTATCGTAATCACTTTACTGATAAACTTTATTTTTCAGAATCTGTCGAGGAGCGACAAAAAGCAGCTTTGGAGAGATGGCGAAACTTCGAAGATCAAATGGAAGTACACACGAAATGGTTCCGCTTTATGGAGGCGATATTCCGAGATCAACAGTTGCATCCTACATTGAAAGATAAAGAAACGCAACTTCGTACATTTAAAGAGAAACGTGAAATTATTGTGCGACAAGAACAGGAGATAGACGAATTCGTAGACAAGTCGCATAGTTTATTGCACGCGAGTGGAATCGAACGTATTAAACCACTAATTTCTCAAGTCAGCAACAGGTACGCTGAATTATCTTTAAAGTTTTATATTTTTTATAGTTTTATACAATATTTTTTCAAAAAAGTATTATAAAAATGCTAGAAATAAAATATTAGTTTTAAGAACGTATAATTGTATTATATTCATATTTAAAATCTTTTATAAAATTGAAATTTAAATCTTGAAAATATTAAAAAAATATAATTATGTATATAAAATGTTATGAAAATGTTATAAAAATGTTGTAAAAATGTTTAGGTATCAGTTGTTGCACGTGCTTAGTAAGGAAGTGATAAATCGTTGCCAAAGCATCGTAGATGATCATCGCGCTTACGAAGAAAAATTAAAGGCCATTGACGTTTGGTTTACGCCTCTCGAAAAAACTTTGGCTATTTTGAAGAAAGATGAAATCAGCGGAAATCTTGAAACGAGAAATTCGCGTTTGCAAGTTTTATTGGCCGAAAAGGAGCAAGCTGAACATCGCTTAGCGAGCCTAACGTCTCTTGGTGAGAGAATTCTTTCAGATACTTCCGCTCAAGGGCGTGAAGTAATTAGACACGATTTGAGAAACGCTCGCGAACGATGGGATCGCTTAGCCGAAGGTATTACTGAGCAGCAGAAAAAGCAAGACGCCCAATCTCTACAATGGTCTAGTTATCAAGAGACTCTACAACAGATATTGATTTGGTTGGACACAATGGAACGCGCAATTAAACAAGATTCCTCAATTGCATGGTCTTCATTGCCGGAAATAAGATCAAAATTACTTAAACTGAAGGTTCTTTTTTTCCTAAATTTTTATTAATTTAATATAAATATATATTTTTAACAACTGTTTTTTACAATATTTTTATTAAATTTTATTTCAGACATTGCATCAAGAAATCTTGGCTCATAAACGTCTCGTCGAAAGCATTTCAGAGAAAGCTAACGCTTTGGTTCAAGTTACTCAAGTCCCACCAGATGTTCACGAAAAAGTCGTTTCGGTTTTAAAAAGATATGAGAAGCTAGTGGATACATCTCAGAAAGGAATATCCAACTTGGAAGCGTTGCTCGACATTTTCCAACAGTTCCATGATTTACAAAAAGCTTATCAAGATTATCAAAAGCGTCAATGGGAACGTTTAGCGAATTACAGTGACTATACGGGAAACAAAACTGCACTTCAGGCTAGATTAACTAAAGTTACACAAATACAGGACAGTCAAAGTGAAGGTGAAATAAAACTGAGTGTTCTTGAAGAACATGTAACGCAAAGTGTGCGTAATTTACCACCTCGCTCACAAGAATTTATGGAAAGAGATTTAGCCAATCTTAGGTAAATATAAAAAAAAAAAAAAAAACTGTTAACTAATTTGTTTGTAAAGAAAAAAGTATTTAAAATAAAAAACACATAATCTTGTTATCAATTAATTACATAAATGCATGTTGAATTTTTTTTTTTCAGATTTGAAAACAAAAAATTCGCTACAGCCGTAAGCGATGTAATACGCTGCATCGAAGAGAGAATTCAACAATGGAGCGAATACGAAAATTCATTAGAACGTTTGCTCGCGTGGCTTACTGATGCCGAAACATCACTAAAGAACTATTCTTTAAAGAACACGCTTGAAGAGAAGCAGGAACAACTTGAAAAATATCAAGTAAGTTCGAAGGCATTATTACAATCTTGCGTTAGAGATAATGCGAATTTTTTTTTGGCTTTACAAACACGAATTTGATAAATGCCCTACTTAACGAATTATATAAAAAAACATCGCTTTGTGTTTATCCCTCGTCACAAAAACTTTCCTGATACGAAGTAGTAACATAATTTGAGGTGTGCATATTTAAAATGTCCAGTTATAATATTCAATTAGACGTTAGATGTTTTCTCTACTGACACCCTTTCACACACGGATGTAACACAAATATAAGTCCTGCAGAATTAATATTACACTATTGTTTTTCTATCTGTACATACGTCTCATACGATCGTGCAAATACTTTATTTAGTCGATGAAAAAGAGAGGAGTAAGCCCTACCTACGCAAACTTTTACCTCCAATCGCAGAGCGTAATTATCTCGCACGCGCAATGATTATATGTGATAAAATTTCCTAGGAACTTCAAAAGATTGCCGATTTACAAAGCACGGATATGACAGAGCTGGTTGCGCTTGGTGACCATCTTGAACAAGTAAGAGAGTGATATGCGAGCTGCAAATATCATTTTGTAACAAAACGAGATTGTGCGAAAGGCAGATGATTGCAACGGCTTCACGACGAGTCTCTTCGACATAATTGCTTACTTTTTTCTTCTTATTATAATCTATCTTTCAGCTTTTATAGCTTTTGTCAAAGCAGGTGGAAGACGCCCAACGCTTCGTCTTACAATTTTATTAGTGTTAAACGACATGCACAATTAGTAATACGAAACATGGATGATATTATTTTATTCAACTACATAAAAATTAGTGTCGTGCTAAAGATTTTATAACGCTAAACGATTATTCATTTGCGTATCGGCAAAGTAAATTTAATTATAATTTCGACGATCCGTTTATGTGCCTTCAATAAATACTGCGCTTTCAGTTTCAAAATTTGTAAATAAAATTTTGTTTTTTGTTGCACGAATTGAAGCTTCTTTGACGCTGAAATATACATCGAGATGAATAAATGAATCTGATATCTCAAGATGATTAAATTTTATTCGTTTATACTTGGTGCATACTGTTTCGCGTTTAACACTTGAATAATAATACTCTAATCTAATTTAACCTGCACGTAAAAGAGAACGTCTTTATTTATGTTCATGCAGGGTGCACTTGTTTACACTGCAGTTATTGCACTAGTTCAGAAGAACTAGTGCAGTGGTAACTGCACTTATATAAACAAATACATCCGAATTGTGCGGTATACTGGTGTTTAATGAATTTTCATAAATACAATTGTGATATAAAAGTAATTTGTTTCAGTCGCTGATTGTGAATCTACGGCAAAATGAGGCTGAATTCGATAAAATGAGCGACGATTCGTCGGAATTAATGCAGATTAGTGGCGAAACTCGATTTTCTGTTAGCGTTCAACAAGTCACGTCACGTTTTCAATCAATTCAAGCGACCGCTAAAGTAGGCATTACATTAATATAGCGACACTTTTATTCCAATTTTTTTATTGTGAAAATAAAAATAAGTTATATAATATTGTTTCAGGAACTAGTAAAAAAATGCGAGCAAGCAGTCGTGGATCATGCCAGCTATTTAGATCGTTATAAACAATGTTCCGAATGGCTAGCGAACGTAAGAACGCGGTATCACTCGTCGAAAGAAAGTGTTAGCGATACCAGGCAGAAATTAATATCAAACGTGGAAAATTTAAAAGAACTCTTGGCTCGTCAATCTGCATCTACTCTTCTGATTAACAGCACAGTCGAGGCTGGGGAACGGTTGTATCCTACGACTGGCACCGACGGCCGGGAAATTATTCGTCAGCAATTGCTAGATCTCCAACAAGCTTTCGAAGAATTTTACGATAGTATCGCTTCAACCGAACGCGAGCTGGAAGCGAAGATCACACGATGGTCTGATATCGACGAGTGTTGCGAGACTTTCGAGAATTGGTTAAAGGACGCAGAGGCTCACTTAAAGCCGGAGATTGAGCTAAGAACTACCTTGGATGAGAAATGGGCTCAATTGCATATATATCGTACTATTCGACATGATGCTCAAGACCAACAAGATTTTCTACTAGATCTTCGAGATAAGGTGAACAATTTGCCTGATCGTACCGACAAGCTAGATCAAAAAGTTAATAATTTCACGAACAGACACAGCGTGTTATTGAAACGTGCGATGAAATTTGTGGAAAGATACGAAGGCATAGTAAACGATCATAAACAGTACAGCAAGGCTGTTTTAAATACGCACGAGTGGTTAGATGCCACGCATAATGCCGTGATCCTCTGGGGCGATGTAGAGCTGGAAAGAGTGTCTCTGCACACGAATTTAGATCGCCTAATGAATCTAATGCATAGTTTACCGGAAGACGAGTCACGAGTGCAACAAATCAGAGCTTTAGGCGAGAAAGTAATACCTGGTACTTTGGAATCAGGACAAGTGAACATCCGCTCGCAGATTGATTCCTCGCAGCAAGAATGGGAAGGCTTAATCTCAGCCGTCAAATCTACTATCGAGGCGCTTGAAAACAAGCTTCAACAATGGAGTGAATTCGAGACGTCAAAGGAACGATGTCTAGCGTGGATAAGAGATACCGATACAAAATTGCATGCTGTCGATCTTAAGCCGACGTTGGCAGATAAAAAGATTCAGCTCGAGAAATTACGCGCTCTTCAAGGTGAGGTCCGCGCGAAAGAATTAGAAATCGATGCTGTTTCCGAGCGTGCTCAGCAACTACACAAAACTGTTACTTCTCGCACTTCGTACATGTCGGAGTTGAGCATAAAATATCAGCAAATCTCTAGCAAAGTCAAAGATCTCAATAACCGTTGGCATCAATATGTTGCCACACATCAAGAATTCGATAATCAATTAGCAGAATGTACCACGTGGCTAGAAGACATAAAAAATAAGCTGGCATACTGTTCCGATTTAAGCGCATCATTACAGAAAGATTTGGAACAAAAAATGAACATCGTGCAGGATTTATTATTATACAAAGAAGATGGTTTCGCGAAAGTTCAGAGTATCGTTGAATTAGCCCAGGCTGTTTTAGCGAATACAGCTCCGGCCGGCCATCAGAAAATCAACGATGCTTTAGCGAAACTTCAGGAACAGTGGAGCGCTTTGGCGTCAAAGATGCTAGAAACGAAGACGAACTTGGATGACTCGATAAACAAATGGGCTGGCTTGTTGGAGCAAATACAATCTATTAATAAGACAGTGGAGTACATGCAGACGTCGATCGATGAAATTTCTCAATTTCAAACAACAATGTCGGAGAAGAGAAATCAATTGGAGCGAATCAAGACTCTTGAAGAGAAAGTTCGTTGCGAGAACATCGAAGTAGACAGCTTGAAGTGTAAGGTTACTGAAATGATCGCGAGCGGTCAGCAAGGATTAGCTGCCTCACAAGCCCAAGACATACTGAACAGATTCGATGAACTTTTCGAAAAAATCAAATCTTTGTTATCCGAACGAGAGGAACAGTATAAAGACCACCGTCTGTACAAGGAAGCTCACGACGATCTTATTGGTTGGCTTAACCGAGCTCGCGAGAAAATACCGTCTATGAAGCAGAGATCGCTCAGCGATAAATTAGCAATTGAGAGTGCAGTGGTGCCGCTCGAAAGTCTTTTGAATAAAAAAGCTCAAGGCGAATTGTTGGTGGAACATTTGCAACATACTGGAAAGGTTGTTTGCGCTAGTACGAGTCCCGTTGGACAAGAAGTTATCCGGAATGAAATCCGAGCACTTACAGAAAGTTTCGAAGGATTGTTCAAAGGTATGATTATTTTAGTAACGTTTATTTAAAAGTATCATTATTGATAATATAAATTGCAAAAAAAAAAAAAAGAAAATTATATTAAAATAATCGCGACTAAGCAATAGATATTTTTAACTTACTAGAAGAAACCACGCGCGCACTATTTTTTAAGAATTCCCACCCGATTGCAAATAATTAAAAAAAAATCATGCGACTTACCGATCTGCATGAGCGTCAGCGGAGTTGAAGAGTTCTGCCGGTGACTGTAACATAAAATAAAACATATTAATGTAGACATGATATTATTTAAATTAAAGTGAAGGTAGAGCTTTATTTTTATAAAGATTTTCTATGAGAAAAAGAATTAATTCTCACCTAAAAGTTGCTCCGCCGATGCAGGATGCCTATCCGAGGCCTGCTCCTCCTCTCAGATGGGACGTGTCGAGCCATCCTTCCGCGCACAAGTCACTCGCGAACACCCCGACCGTGATTTTACAATCGCGCAAAATTACTGATCACTTTCGCGCGTTCCATGTTCGACACTCGCGATTAAAAGAAAGTCGTATTTCAAAAAAATCCGCCCGAATACTATACGAAACTCCCGGAACGACCGACGAACCGACTGCGGTTCGTATAATTATTAATATCGGCGGTGACGACACTCGTCGACGACACCGGATGCAATTGCGTCGATCTGTAACAAAAAGAGATATCAAGTTTAATCGTAGTTATCGTGCCGGAAGGGTTTTCGTTAAACAGAAGTGCGAATTACTTTTGGTACGGAGACACGTGCTTGCTCCGCAATGTGTAGGACGTGTGTGCTTGCGCGACCGCTGGAGAAGGACAAAGCGAGAGTGGGAGTAGTGGGGGAATATACCTAGCGCGCGGCACGTAGGCTCGCGTGCTCGTTCGCACCCCGTCCCCCCCGCCTCACCCCACCCCCCGCGCCTATCTATTCGTTACTCTCGTTTGATCTAATTATAATATTTAATAAGTATGTCCAGGCAAAGACGGTAGAAAGACTTTCACTAGGTCGTCCTCGCTTTCGAAAATCGCGGAGACCGTCTTTGCCTGAACATATTAATTAAATAATACAATTAAATCGAACGTAGCTTTAAAAGTATTATTAATTAAATATGTACATTTTATTGCAGAGATTCAACAGCAGAAAGATCAATTGGAGGCTACCGTAAGCCAATGGCGCGATTATAAGGACGAATATGAGAGACTTAGCGATTGGTTGCAACAATTTGATATTCTTATCAAAGCACAAAAAAATGCTCTTTTACCGAATCTACAAGAGAAAGAAAAGCAGGTGCAAGAAGTGAAAAAATTACTTGATAACTTAATAAAAGGTCAAGAGCAGATTGATAAATTTAATAAAACGGCTGCTGGTTTGCTTTCATCTCACTTGGATACTTACGTCAACAATCAGCTGCGGCATTTAAATTCACGTTATCAGGTCCAAGTGAATCTCGCAAAAGACGTCTTAAACAAGGTCGAGACTAACTTGGCTCAGCATCAAGAATATGAAACGAATCTTAAAAAAGCTCGCGACTGGATCGAAAATGCTAAACAGATTATCCGTCAAGGAACAGAAGCTGCTTCGAGCAGCAGTCGCGAAGAACTTCAGAATAGACTGGACAAGATACAAGAGTTGTTGAGAAAACGTGAAGAAGGGCAGAATCTGATACATCTAACCGTGAATTGCGGTGAGAAAGTCATGAGAAACACACGATCGGATGGTCGTGAGGAGATCAATGCTCAATTGAAAGAAATTCAAAACGACTGGGAGCGACTGGTAAAGAAAATTTCAACCACAAAGGTGCATCTCGAAACGAGTCTGTTGCAGTGGGCGGATTACAGTTCGTCATACTCACAGCTGCAGCAGTGGATTAACGACCGTGAAGCCAAGTTGCAACAGGTGTGCGAGCAGAAAGTCTCCAAAGCTCGAAAAGGTTTAGTAGGATTGAGCTCTCTAGCGATTGGAGAAAGAAAGGCAAATTTGCGACAAACTAACAGCATCGTACAGGATATTGTGGCGTTTGAACCGATGATTCAATCAGTCACCACTAAAGCTGAAGACTTACAACAGGCGACGCCGGCAACAGAAATCTCAATTAAATACGAAACGTTGAGCAAACAAGCTCAAGAATTATATGCGAAACAGAAGGAGACTGTTGAACAACATCAGGCATTTATTGACAGCGGCAATGAATTTGTTCAATGGATACGAGCAGCTAAAGAGCGACTTGGAAAGTGTTCGGAGCCTACGGGAGATAAGGAATCTTTGGCCAGTAAAATCACGCAGCTCAAAGTTTTACAGAGCGAATTGCCGGAAGGTCAGAAGAAGCTGGAAAAAGCACTGGAGCAAGGTAATGCTGCCTGTCAAATCGCAGATGCTGAAGATAAAGAAATAATCGAGGAAGAAGTTGCATTATTGCAAGAAGAATATGATAATTATGTGTAAGTAAAATAATTAAATATAATTTTTTCAATACAGAGAAATTATAATAATAATAAATTAGATTTTTTTTACTTTTATATAAAATATTTTACATATGTTTTGTGATTTATTAACAGAGACTCGTTGAATAACACAAAGAGTTTGCTCGAAATCGGTATAGTAAAGTGGACGGAATACGAGGATCAGTTTTCCGAAGCTGCAGAATGGCTCACGCAAACAGAACAATTGGTTCAGACGTTTAATAAATTGCAAGATAGTCTAGAAGAAAAGAAAAATGTTTTAGAGCAATTTCAGATTCATTTGCAAACGTTATTTGACTGGCAAAAAGAGTTGGATCGTTTAAATATGAAAGCTCAAATGTTGCTGGAAACGTGTGCCGACACGAGAATTTCTAATGCAATAACACAACTTACCACCAAGTATAACGCATTGCTATCTCTGGCTAAAGAAATAATGCGCCGATTGGAACTACATTATCAGGTTAGATTTTTATATATTTTTAAGTTTGGTAATTACAATTTATTATCTGAATATTATACGTAAATATTTATTAATAAATATTTTCGTGTAACGTTTGAAACTTATCGATTTTTTTTTTTAATATTAGGAACATCAACAACATAATACCTTGTATCAAGAATGTCAAGATTGGATCGAACGTACGCGAGATAAATTAAGCGAGTGTAAAGACATTCCCAATACATTGACCGAAGTTAACAATAAATTACATACGTGTAAAGCTATTCGGCAAACATTGGAACAGGGTCAAAATAAGTTGCGTTACGCTTTGGAATTAAAAGAGAAAGTCATTATGAACACGGAACAAAACGGCGCGGCAAAGATTCAAGAGGATACCGAAAATCTAAAAAGCGAATTTGATAAACTGTTAATCGACGTCGAAGACGTGAGACAAAGATTGTCAGCGAGAGCAAACATGTTAGAGGAACTCAACAAAATGCACCGACTTATTTCAGATTGGTTGGAAGAAATTGAAGGCAAGGTTCAATCAGCAGACGTTTACAGAAACGATCTCAGTGAAAAGCGTGCGTTGTTAGAAAAATATAAAATTATGCAAAGAGATATCCACGGTCATGGCGAGACGGTGGACCGTTTAAAGAATCGTCTGAATGAAAATCCTAGTATATCGAAAAATCCTTATGAATTAACAATCAATAAATACGATAGTTTGAAGAAACTAACTTCCGAAAAAATTCATGTAAGTAACTCTTTTTTTTAATTGAAAATAAGTGCATATAAGATAGGTAGAATTAAGAAAAAGATTATTTTATTTTAATTTAATTTAAACCGTCAGTTTTATAACAGCATAATATAATATTTGTTTATTTTAGAATTTGGAAGATCAAGTTAAAGATCATGAAAAGTTCCAACAAGCGCTGAATGACGCAAGTGATTGGGTGCGTCGTACGAAAGTCGAGCTTCAACAATACAGTGATACTCACGGTGAAAAGGAGCGAATCGTCGAGCGAGAAAATAAAGTTAATCAAATTATTTCGTCTTTGCCGAAAGGCGATACGTTGATCTCGAAAGTAATTGAACTTAGCGACGTTGTCATTTCTAAAACGGGACCCGAGGGTCAAGACTCTATCAAACAAGACATGAAACATATACAGACTGACTGGAAATCTTTGCAAGCACAGTGTCACGATTCGCAACAAACTCTTGCCAATTGCATTTCGAGCTGGTCCCAATTCACAAATATGTTGGACGGCATGAAACGATGGATAGATCACTTTCAAAAAAAGATTACGGACGAAAGAACTAAAGACAACAAAACTCCAGAAGACTTGGAGCGTTGTAAACGTTTGGTGGAAGAGGCGGTCAAGCAGAAACCAGTTTTGGAAGAGTTAAATGACAAATGCGAGGCTTTGTTGGAAATTAGCGCCTGTAGTTGGGCGCGAGATAAAACGGTACAATTGCAATCGGCATACACGTCGCTTTTGACTGACGCGCAAGGACTTGTTTCAAGAGTTGAAAAAAGTCTAGCTGATCATACTGAATTTTTGAAAGCTAAGAAAGAAATGGAAGACTGGTTACGCACGGCTCACGGTTCAGTAGAAGACTGTATCGGCGTGGGAGATATAGCTTGGGCAAAGGATAAATTAGAAACTTTAAAGGTGAGTTTATTAAGAAGAAAAAAAAAACAAATAATTATAAAAATGTTCGCTAAAATACAGGGTAAATCATAGTGAATGAAAGCATATTGTTACCGATCGACAGCTCCGTATACATGTAGCGTTGCACAGCGTTAACTAAAATTCGGTAATACAGTAATACAGTCGGTAACTGCTTCCATTCATTACAATTCACTCTGTATACATATGTATAATCAAGATTTTAATAAACGTAGCATAAGTATTTATAATAAAATTATTTTAATTAGTTGGTGGCGACACGTATGACAGAAGGACAACATCTATTATCAACGTTGCAAAATGCCTTTGCAAAAGCAATCAATGTGGCTCTTCCAGAACAACAAGATCAGTTACGATCGGATATGGCAAATTTACGTTCTAATTGGGAACAGTTGAGCATAGATCTTAATACGGTTCAGGCTAAAGTAAAATCGGTTCTGAATCGCTGGGAGGATCACGCAGAAGCGCATAATAAATTAGCAAGGTGGTTAGGAGAGAATGAAAACGTCATTAAAAGTTCTCCAGACACGAAGGGTGAATTCGGCGAAATGAAGACGATGCTCGAACGATACAAACACATTCAAGAGGAGATTCGCGATAAAAAATCCGACTTAGATCATCTGATGACAGAAGCAACGGAATTATCGGCTTGGGCAAAAAACAACGCAACCATAAACGAAACGAAACAGCTGTTAGATCGATGGAAGTCACTGGCCGAACTTGTCAGTGAAAGGAAAAAGCTGATAGAAAACGAAATGCAGGAGTACAACGCGTATCACGCTGCTCTTCAAGAAACAGAAAAGTGGTTGCTGCAAATCTCCTTCCAACTAATGGCACACAATTCTCTGTATATTACAAACAGAGAACAAACGATCGAGCAGATTAAACAGCATGAAACATTATTAGCTGAAATTCAGAAATATCAGCAAATATTAGACGAACTAAAATCGAAGGGTCACAATCAGATAGATCGATACGTCGGTGCAAATCCTACTATTAAATCAACTATAGAAACGCAATTGCAAAATGTTCAAGACAGTTACAATTCGTTATTAAATACCGCCTTGCAAATTAAAAACAGATTAACAGAATCTCTGGCGAAATTTCAGGAATACGAGAATACGCTGGAGAGCATTATGAAGAATTTGGACATGTACGAGATCGAGATAACTCAAGGATTTGAAGCTCCGTTGGATAATTTAACTTCTGCCGAACAGAGTCTCGAGAATGCTCGTACTCTGCACAATAAGCTTCAAGCCGAAAAGGCGCGATTGGCGTTAGCAGTTGAAGCATGCGAAGCTGCAGCTGCATGTGTTTCTCGACCCGGAAGTCCTCTCGATGCTCCACCTATTCAAGTGCCAGCGAGAGAAGTCGAAGTCAGAACAAGACTCGATGATCTCATTGATCAGGTATGTAATTAATTTTACTTATTACTTAAACAATTTAACATTAGTAATTATAAATAATTATATCGATTTAATGTCATAAGATTAATTTAGATAATATGATAATATAAATATAATTTGAGAGTATTTAAATTGTATATTTTTGATGTTATTAGATGCAAACGCATTTGGCAAACGTAATGAAAACTGTAAGTGAACTCGAGGAGCAATTACAACAAAAGAATTCGCTCCGTGCTTGGATTAATCAGCAACGAGCCCTCTGCGCCGAATGGAAATCTCGGCCGGCGAAACTGCGAGCAGAAGCTGCCCAATCCGAATTGCAGGCTATGAATGAATTACTCGTCAACGTAGGTGAGCGTCGTACGCGCGCGTTGACTGAATTGTCGATTCACGAAGAAGATCACGACATTGAGGAGGGATTGAATAAATTGGAGAATGAACTGACTGATGCTATCGCCGGAAAACAGGCGGCACAGGATCTTATCCAAAAATATAGATCACACGTGCAGGATTTTCAAACGTGGTTAGATGGCTTATCGAAGAAAGTCGACATGATTGAAAAGGGTAGTGGATTGACTATCGATCAGAAAATTTCTAGCCTCAAAGATATTACGGGCGAGTTTGAATCTCAGGGAACGGAGAAATTGGCAGAGGTTAAAAAACTAGGCGATCAAGTAATGGACTCCGTTAG